>NC_070608.1:28325714-28642857 GCF_027172205.1 Podarcis raffonei | reverse complement strand
ACACTGCAACCCTATAGTCGCCTTTGACTGGACTTAACCATCCAGGGATCCTTTACCTCTACCTTTATTTCAACTGCTGCTCCAATTCAATCTGTGTTAAAGGGTCGTATCAGGATAGTGCTCCAGATACGACACTGCTGGTGCAAGTACCTGAGGTGTTTTACCTGTTGAGTAGCTCACAAGCAAATGCATTTCAGATAAAATTTGGTTCCCAAAAGTCCTATTCAAATGAGGTCTTCTAATTTGCTTGGTAGTATCGCCTCATGATGAGGGGCCTAGGAAGAGGAATGGCAGGACGAGAGTTTAGCAAGTGTATTATTATTTAGTTTTCCCAGGTCCCAAGGTGGGTGGTGGAATGTAAAAATATAATAATGAAATAATGTAAATGAAATAATGTAAAATAATTCTATTTGTTATTTTTATTTGATGAGATTTATATGCTGCTTAATCAGCAGAAGCCTTTAATTTACAGTCAGAAAATAGGAGATGTATGAGTTTGTGTGTGTGTGTGTGTGTGTGTGTGTGTGTGCAGGGCCGGATTTAGGTTTGATGAGGCCCTAAACTACTGAAGGTAATGGGGCCCTTTATATGTCCAGCTGTCCTTTGTCAATAGCAAATTGTTGCTGTTTTTTGTGTGGGGCTCTAAGCTATAGGTTGTTTAACTTACACGTAAATCCGGCAGTGTGTGTGTGTGTATGAAGCCAGATATGTATCTCAGGTGTCAAATGCCTAACAGCTCTACAATGGGAAGCTTTTCTGGTGTAACTACCCAGTGTCTATGGAAAGAATGAGATATGTATAGGAAATAACCTGTTTTGAATCTCTTCTCTGCTTACTTACTAGGGAGATTTAAGCAAGCTGTTCCCTCTCAGTCCCTGTCCCCTCATATACACCATGTGGTTAATAATATTGATCTACCTGATAGTGGTTGTTGAAAAAAATATCACAAGGTAATGAGGTACATGAAACATTTTGCAATAATCTGTGGTGTATATATTTACACTAAATATGATCAGGTTTCTTTTGGTTAGGATTACTAAGGGCCATTTTTTAACCATTCTTTTCATAAATGCAGCGTCTTGACACAGAATGACAGCCATGCATTGGATGCAAATGATACCCGCAGCAGCCGTGGCAAGACAGAGCTTTCCGCAGCAGTTCGAAAAAGTTCAGCACCAGACTTTAAACTTCAAGCAGTGGGTGCTGCTTGGCACAATTTCAGGAGTAAGTGCTGCCCCCTGCTGCCCTGTTGGAGTGATATAGCTGAAACAGGAATAGGTATTTATTTTCTTTCAAGTTCCTGAAACACATATTAAGTCATTACAGCTGAAGAGCTGAAACTTTCCCTCCCTAGAATGCCTTCCCAAATTTTATAGCACATGTTTCTTTTGCAAAACAGCAGCATTTTAATTGCACACCTAAATAATGGGAGCTATGATTTAGGATAGGGACGCAGGTGGCGCTGTGGGTAAAACCTCAGTGCCTAGGACTTGCCGATCGTATGGTCAGCGGTTCGAATCCCCGTGGTGGGGCGAGCTCCCGTCGTTCGGTCCCAGCTCCTGCCCACCTAGCAGTTCGAAAGCACCCTTAAGTGCAAGTAGATAAATAGGTACCGCTTTATAGTGGGAAGGTAAACGGCGTTTCCGTGTGCTGCACTGGTGCTGGCTCGCCAGCTGCAGCTTCATCACGCTGGCCACGTGACCCAGAAGTGTCTTCGGACGGCGCCGGCTCATGGCCTCTAGAGCGAGATGAGCACGCAACCCTAGAGTCGGACACGACTGGCCCGTACGGGCAGGGGTACCTTTACCTTTACCTTTATGATTTAGGATGCATTCACAATTACAGTGGTACCTCGGGTTAAGTACTTAATTCGTTCTGGAGGTCCGTACTTAACCTGAAACTGTTCTTAACCTGAAGCACCACTTTAGCTAATGGGGTCTCCTGCTGCTGCCACCGCACAATTTCTGTTCTCATCCTGAGGTAAAGTTCTTAACCTGAAGCACTATTTCTGGGTTAGCAGAGTCTGTAACCTGAAGTGTATGTAACCTGAAGCGTATGTAACCCGAGGTACCACTGTATATTGTTCATTTACTTGCAGCCTTTTTATCATGTTATTCAGCCAGAAACTGCCCCAAGTCAGCTTACAAAGATAAATACACAGCACTTCCCAAGATATGGCAAGGAGAAAAAGGGCTGAGGAGGGAGAAGGGAAAGATCAAGCTGAGGCGTCGGTTCTTAAAGTAACCACTGCAGGATTTATGGTAGCATGACTATGTAGGGTTTGTTTGACCGCAGTCGGTGAGCTGTTTAAAGTCTGATCCTGACCCCAACCCAAACTCCTGGGCACACAACTGCCCTCCCTGGCACAAACACTCCCACCTCTTTCTTCTCGGGTCTATCCACCCCCATTTGTGCCCTCTTATTATTTCTGTGAGCAGTGCCAGATTTACATATAAGCTAAACAAGCTATAGCTTAGGGCCCCACTCTATTGGGCCCCCCCAAAAAAATTTAAAGGGAAAAGAACTAGATGTAGACGCGGGTGGCGCTGTGGGTAAAAGCCTCAGTGCCTAGGGCTTGCTGATCGAAAGGTCGGCGGTTCGAATCCCCGCGGCAGGGTGCGCTCCCGTTGCTCGGTCCCAGCGCCTGCCAACCTAGCAGTTCGAAAGCACCCCCAGGTGCAAGTAGATAAATAGGGACCGCTTACTGGCGGGAAGGTAAACGGCGTTTCCGTGTGCTGTGCTGGCTCGCCAGATGCAGCTTTGTCACACTGGCCACGTGACCCGGAAGTGTCTCCGGACAGCGCTGGCCCCCGGCCTCTTGAGTGAGATGGGCGCACAACCCCAGAGTCTGTCAAGACTGGCCTGTACGGGCAGGGGTACCTTTACCTTTTACCTTACATTTCCAAAACATAAGATAAAAAACAAATAAAATAAAACCTACATACAGCAAAAATGTTTTGTGTTGTGCAGGCTCCTAGGATGTAAGTAATGGGCCCCGCCTGCTAGCCTGCTCCCTAAAATATCACTGGTTTGCTCATTTCTATATATAGGGTGCCTACATTCTGCATGGACGGGTTGCATGGTAACAAGTGCAAGTAGCTTTAGATACCTATTAGGTCCATAAATTACCATATAGCATATATTCAATACAAAAAACAGCGACAATTTGTTGTTGACAAAGGACAGCTGGACATATAAAGGGCCCCATTACCTTCAGTAGCTTAGGGCATCATCAAACCTAAACCTGGCCCTGTCTATGAGGAGGGTCACTCCTTGATGGGACCTCAAGGGGCACAGATGGATGGAGGGAAGCAGCTCTGGCGAGGAGCATTAGTCACTGGGGATGTGCTGCAGCACTCTAGCCTTTCTCCTCTGTCTCCCATGGCACTTCCACATCGCCATCAGGGGCAGGGCAGGATGCTGTTTACTGCCCCCCTAACCTGCCACCTGGGACACTTGCTCCCGTTTGCCCTCTTCTCCCCTTGATCTAGGCCTGAATATCACATCTAAATCAAGGTATCCACTGAGTTTATACAGAGATAAGCAGCCCAGCCCTCATGGGTATTTTGTGGATGTGCACAAATGTAAATGCGCACACGTGTTTCTTCATGAAACAAGATGCAGGCAGAGTTCCTTGTCGATTATTTTATTATCTATTCACTGCCTCAAATATAAATATTTCTGAGTCCATATATCTTGGCAAAAGGAATGCACCATTGTGGCAGTGAGGTAATATCGGAGCATGCCTCTTGTCAGTGTTTATTTTTCCCCTCTTCGTCACATAAAATCTATTAATTAGCAACTTGGCAACAGTAATCCAGGAATCACCGTTTGTCAACAAACAGAAATAGCTGCTTGGATTGTCTGCAGTTCACAAAAACCCCATCAATATTAAATCACCACTGCCATTTGCAGCAGACACACAAACCCAGCCTTCTCACACCTAGCTGAAATGCGTTTGCGTTCTCCTTACCCTTTGTGTGAAGGTGGCAATGACACCCTACCGGATAATATTTGTCACACTAGGGTGGTGGCATTCATGGAATACAAAAATAGCTTCTGGTGTTTTCAGCTATGGTAAGTGTTCTTCTCAAATAAGAGTGCCTGTGACAAAAGGATGATTGTGAATTATGGTTTTAATTTACTGTTTTAGAGCAAATAATAATAATAATAATAATAATAATAATAATAATAATAATACCCTGTCCATCTAGATGGGTTGCTCGAGTTACTCTGGGTGAGTTCCAGCATATATAAAATTCCACAATATTATTCTTATATTTTATTTTATTTATTGCAACTATTTATTGCAAGCAGCCTCAGCCCAGTATACCTGAAGGAGCATCTCCACCCCCATCGTTCAGCCCAGACACTGAGGCCCAGCTCTAAGGGCCTTCTGGCGGTTCCCTCATTGTGAGGATACAGGGAGCTAGGCAGAGGGTCTTCTTGGTAGTGGCGCCCGCCCTGTGGAATGCCCTCCCACCAGATGTCAGGGAAATAAACAACTATCTGACTTTCAGAAGACATCTGAATGCAACCCTGTTTAGGGAACTTTTTAATGTTGATTTTTTATCGTGTTTTTAATATTCTGTTGGGAGCTGCCCAGAGTGGCTGGGGAAACCCAACCAGATGAGCGGGGTATAAATAATAAATTATTATTCTTATTATTACTATATCCCACTATTTCTCCAAGGAGTTCAAGGTGAGGTATATGGTTCTCCCCCTTCTCATTTAATCCTCACAAGAAACCTGTGAGGTAGGTTAGGCTGAGAGGCAGTGACTGGCCCCAAGTCACCCAGTGAATTTCATGGCTGAAAGGGGATTCGAAGCCTTGTCTCCCAGGTCCTAGTCCAGCGCTCTAACCACTGCACCAAATTGGTTCCTTTTAGACCTACTTTCCTGAAATATACTCGGAGTCCTGTAGTGATTTCATGCTCTTTATTGCAGCTTGTAAAACAGTGATTGAATTTCCCCCAAAACCTCAGGCTTTTATATACATTATTTACACAATGAGTCCCGTCTGATTGGCTGATTCTGCTTCCCTCCTGGTCTTTTCCTGCAGGCCAATCAGTTGCTGCATTCTACGATCCTACCAACCTAATAGGCTGATTAACTTCCTCCTGGAGCCTGATTGGTCTTTTCCTGCAAGCCACTCCGTTGTTGCATTCTAGGATCCTACTTGCCTATTGTTCTAGGATCCAAGCTTAGTACATAACATTTCCAATTTCTCTTGTGCAGCATTTATAGGCACACCAAACATGGGCTGTGTCCGCACTCCCATTTCCTCTGCATCCAGTGTATGCATGACACCATCTGCCATCCAAATCTATCCTGTAGATCCTCATGCGTTTTTCTCTCCAAAATCCTATGTGACCCAAATTGAGATAAGGAACTACTTAGCTGTGTTTTAAGCTAGTAACGTGTACAAAGACATGGTCTACGTATGGCAGAAACACAATTTAATTGCCTATATTCCCTTACTGGATGGAATCATGGTATAGTCAAGAGAGGGAGCAGCCCAGGGAGGAGTCTCTAGGTTCTTGCAACTAGTATAGGATGGCTGTGGGCCCTACCATACAAAGCACAGCTTTCTTTTTCAAGGAGTCCTCTCTCTCTGAAGGGTTTAAAGGTAAAGAACCCTAAGAAGTGAGATGTGCAGGGGCCTTGAAGATGCCAATCAATGGTTGACAACTTCAAGGCAACATTTCCTCGTGGGGGACCCTTCCAGGGGTTACAAGCCAGGAGTTGAAGCTGAAAAGAGAAATGCTTGGCTAGATGGAGGCTGCCCTGATCCCATACGGCAATTTCATGCAGATGAAAACCTTCAAGGCTGTTCAAAGACACATCTTCTCTTTCCTCCTTTTACTGTATGTCAGAATGTTAGAATTTCTTGCAGTGCTTTTTCTGCCACAAGGGGGAGCTGATTATTTGATATTTAAAATCTCTCAGCAATTCCAGACTGTTTTCTGGTTGCATTCAATCTCATACTGGCAACTTCAGATTGCACAGTTGAAGTCGCTTAAACCCAAGATCTATCTATCTATTTATTTATTTAGCAATAAAGCACAACATGGGAAAGTGCATTGGAAAATGTGGGATAGCCTTTGCTTGCTGCAGTGTCTAACCTCCCCTCTAACAAACCAAGATGAATGCTCCAGTAATCAGGTCCTGTAGAACCGTAAGTGCAACTGTGACATTGAGATGGGGGCATACAACTTGCATGATCCCTAGCCATTTGCCATGCTGGCTGGGGCTGCTGGGAGTTGAAGTCCAAAACATCTGGAGAGAACTTGGTTGGGTAAGGCTGGGCTAGAGGGACAGACGACAACTCGAAGATTTGATCTGATCCTCACTTAAAAAGCCAGTCACCGTCTTTCCCCTTAAGCTATCTCACAGAGATGCTGTGAGGATAAAAGGGAGAAAAACCATGTATGTCAGCCTGAGAGTCCTTGGAGAAAAAATGGGTAAATTGAACAATCTGTTGCAGCTTAATATAGTAAGTGATATCAAATGGGAACACAGGAGGTTGCCTTGTACCGAGTCGGGTCATTGGTCCATCTAGCTTAGTATTGCCTCTTGTTATGTACTGAGTTGAATAGGATCCAAAATGCAGCAGTCTGATTGGTCCTAGAACAATAGGATCCAAAATGCAGCAGTCTGATTGGTCCTTGAACAATAGGATTCAGAATGCAGCAGTCTGATTGGTCCTAGAACAATGCAGCAGTATGAGTGGTCTGCAGGAGCCACCCAATCCAGCTCCAGATAGAAGTGAATCCACAACCTGATTGGCCTACAGGAGAATTCCGGAATTAGCCAATCACATGCAGCCCATTGTGTAAATAATGTATATAAGGCAGATACTTTGAGGGGACTTCCATTCCTCCTCACCACTATGAGCTGAATAAAGAGCATGAAATCCACTCTAGACTCTGAGTATATTTCACCTCTGATTAGTGGCAACTTTCCAGGGTTTCAGACAGGGAACATTCCTCATCACAGAATTGTAGAATTGGAAGGGATCAGGAGGGACATCCAGTTCAATCCCCTGCAATAATGGACTCTTTTGCCCAATGTGGGGCTCATGCTCTACCAGCTAAGCTATCCCAGCTGTTATAAATACTACCTGGAGATGGCAGGGATTAAACCTGAGACATTCGGCATATAAAACATGCTCTCTACCACTGAGCTACCATCCTTCCTAGCACAAAAAATGAACTATGCTTTTATTATTAATATAGGAGAGCTTATTTACCAGAAAACCAAATATGGTAACATTTTAAAAATTCTGTTAGAATGCTTTCCTGCTAAACAGCCCTACTAGAAAAATTAATCAATAAACTGAAACTGACATGGGGACAAACAGAAGAAGACGCCTTTACCCTGGTATGGCTCCACTTTATCACATACACAGCCCAACAAGACAACAACAAAATTCCACCAACAGCATACAAATCAATATGGCTAACCTGATCCAAAACACCCACCCACCCCACTCAGACATGAAAACAAAGACCCCCACAGCCAACCACAAATGAACAACTACACCCTAGGCCAACCCCAACCTCTCTCACCACCAAAGGAACACAAGTGAACAGCAGAGAATCTGCACAAGCAACACTGACACCAAATCCTACATATATTAAGTAAAATAGAAACATCGCCACCCGACCCCACCCATCTTTCCCCCCACTCCACATCTTTCCCCCTTTTCTTCCTAATGTCTCAACAAATGAAACTGATTTGTAAAAATGTAACATGGGGAAAAAATACGAGAGAGAGACATATCTTTAATAATAATAATAATATTTTTTTAAAAAGAGAATGCTTTACTGCTTCTATAGCAGGTGGCAACCTGTGCTGTGCACAGAGGAAGAAACTACAGTATGCATCTGAGAAAGAGATTGTCTCCTTGGTTCTGTGCATAGTTAATTCCTTCCCTCATTAGCATCCTGGCTGGACTTTGAAAGCTCAAGGAATAGGCTGATCCTTTCATCACTTGTGCCTCTGCTTCATTCCTTTGGCATCCTGGCAGAGACTAAAACCAGCCTATCAAATGAATAAGCATGGAGTAAGTCCTAGGTATGTAACAGTTTTGATTATTATAGTAGCCACCATGCTCATAAGAAATATGTCTGTTATGCACACTTAAAGTTTAAACACATTCATGCTGAAATCCTATGCACGTTTGAATGCTCACATTACATTTCCACGCTTAGTCAGGGACATTGGGCATGGCTCCCCATTAGGTTGTGCATGGTGAGAAACATGCATTTGTCTCCATGCAACATGTCAAACACTTCTTGGTAGAAACTGCATCTTACAAAATAGCACATTCAAAGAAAAGTTCAATATATGCGGAAATGTGTCTCATCAAGATTAAGATGACATTTGGCGCTTTATTTCTCTTGCAATCCATGAAACCGTTTCATCAGTACACATACAAAAATTATATACCCTTTTTAATAAAGATATGAAAAGTTTATAAATCAAGTCACTCTATGGACACCTATTTCATGAAATGGCAGTATTAGCAAAAACAGTTCATTAAAACTTTAAATGTGCAAGATCTTTACTATTACATTATCTTTATATTCCAATGGGACAACGCTTAATGCAGGGCAATATGGAATTTTACCAGTGTGTCCCCAGAATGCATATATTTGAAATAGCTATCTATTCAGTAGTTGTAGTGTAGCACCCTGCTTGTGGTTAACGCTTAGCTGGAATGAAATATTCAACTCAGCAATAGAGAAATTAAAATAATAATTTATTTGTCAGACAAATAAATGAGAGGCACAGTGGTATATGGTTACCAAGCTCTGGCCTGCCCTCCTGCCATTATGGCCAACACTTATATTTCCTCAGTCCAGCCCCCTTTCTCCTCCCTTTGGCTGCCTCTGTCCAATCAGCCTGGTTGAAATTCCTATTGGCTGTTTGCTAGAACCAATCATAAAAGATACACCCATTTCCTATTACCTTTTATGGGAGACAGAGAGCTATATTTTCTTCTATTTATAAATGGCAAATAAGTAGTCATATATCTTACATTTACCTCTACCAGGCACCTTAATTACCAGATAACCTTTGGCCCCTCTTGCCCTATTCCCTGCAAAACAGATGGCTAATGGTTCTAATTTTATCTTAAACAGATATCTTGGGTTCATCTCCTCACACACCATCTATGGAAGATCTCCTTCTTTGGAGGTCTTTAAGCAAAGGCTCGACAACCATATGTCAGGAGTGCTCTTATGGTGTTTCCTGCTCGGCAGGGGTTTGGACTCGATGGCCCTTGTGGTCTCTTCCAACTTTATGATTCTATGATTCTATGAAATAAGAATCTAACATTTCTTACTTTCTAAATCCTTTGCATAATTACATTTAAGCCAATATATTTCATAACATATATAGTTTTTTAGAAGAAAGGGAACTTAGAAAAAGCTAAGCTAAATTCTAAATTCTCTAAAGATTCAAAGCAGTTTCAGAGAGCTGCTTTGCCTAGTCTAGCTGCTGTTTCTATTTGCCCTTTTAACCTTATGAAAATGTGGCTCAAGTCTCTAATGGGAGGCACAATAATTCTTACTATTTACCAACTCTTAATTGTGTTTTGCAACTTGATTATTCTGTAATTTGTATGGTCAGTGTGACCTTTTGCTCCTAGCCTGTGATTTCCTTTTACAACCCTGAGACACTGCTATAGATCAGGGGGGCCCTTGATCAAGAAGATAAACAGCTGCCAGAGTGTGGTTTCTGCCTGGCATGAGAGATACAAACATATACAAATATATATATTTTTTAAGCTCATTTTAAAATACAAATCTTGATCAGATGCCTCAGTAGATTGTAATTCAAGGAAGTTATATTTGAAGGTTAATTTACTAATAATAATTTTATTATTTATACCCTGCCCATCTGGCTGGGTTTTCCCAGCCACTCTAAGTGGCTTACTGCACGTATAAAAACATTGTAAAACATCAAGCATTAAAAACTGAGAAGGCCCTCTGCCTGGTTCCCTGTAACATTGCTTCTCGCAGTGAGGGAACCAGCAGAAGACCCTCGGAGGAAGACCACTTGCATGTTTTCAATTGATTGCTATGTTTTTCATAGTGTTGCTTAGAAAGAGGCTTATGAGCATTGACTCGTATTTTACTAGAAAAACTTCCATTTTACTGGCACCAAAAACGTTCTATGAATAAAGGGCATGGCATGAACTGTGTTTTTCAATGCTTTATTGTGTTTTTATTCTTCCAGGAACCAAAAGTGTGCCAGTTATTACTGGGACCTCTAATTTTGCAAGCTTTTCCTCTGTGGAATTGAATGCCTATGTTTAAAAGAGCCTACTTCGACCAAAATGGATCCTCAAAGCATCTATTTTTCTAGTACAGTAGAGCTGTGTGAGTGACAATTGACAGCTATACCACCTCTGAATTTATGGCCAAACAAATGCTGTTGGCCCAGGGATAAAGGTATGCAAGTTGTTGACTTTGTTGCTCAACAATGTGCGTATGTTCTATAATTGAAGCACTGAGTTCATGCGGCTGTAGGAAAAGGTACAGGGGTGTAAGTTCAGAGAGAATACCTTCCATGCTTGAGATCTTTAGAGGAGTGCTATAGCTTTTGTTGAACAGATATTAAAGAAGAAGAAGAAGAACCTAGGGAGCTCTATCATATTGTTTGGGAAATGATGAGTTGTTTAAGTGTCGGGTCTTTATAAAACTGGAGTAGCTAGGCAAGGTCAGAGAGCAACACACAAAGACATTAAGGAACCATCAGCATGAATTATAAGTGGCTGCAAAATTAATGCTCTTGCCCAGTATAGCTAAAGAGGTAAAACATGGGCATGGCAGGCCCAGAACAGCTATTCCATGTGAGTCTCTGCCTGGATAGCTCAGTGGGTTAGAGCATGGTGCTTATAACACCAAGGTTGCAGGTTCAATCCCCATGTGGGACAGCTGAGTATTCCTGAATTTCAGGGGGTTGGACTAGATGATTCTCAGGGTCCCTTCCAACTCTACAGTTCTACAATTCTATGCAGCGGTGTAGCGTGGGTTGTCAGCACCCGGGGCAAGGCAAGTAATTTGCGCCCCCTTACCCCTAACCTGCTGCCGCTGCCAGCTTCTTCTTGCTGCTGCCTGGGCTGGGGTATTTACGGTAAGGTAGCCACGGCGGCGGCGGCGGGTCCGTGTCAGGTGATCTGAGGCGAGTTGCCGCTGGCGCTGCCGCCCAAACGACGCCGCTTGCCCGGAGGAGGAGGAGGGCAGAGAGGCAAGGAAAATGCAACAAGGCCCAGCAGCTGCAGCAGCAGCGGCGGCGGGGCTGTGAGGAGGGGCTGCCTGGCACGCCCTCCGCGGCCCTGACGCGTGGGGACCGCGGCGAGCACTGAGAACTGCTGCCTGCCGGACGCCTTCAGCCCGGACGCGCGCACAGCTCGTCGGTTCCGCAAGACATGGGGCTCTGCTACAGCCTGCGCCCGAGGCTCTTCGGCGACTCCGGAGGCGGCGAGCGCGCCCCCCCCAGATGTTGCGCCCGGTGCGGCCGGGCCCCCCTGCACCCCCCACGCTACGCCACTGATTCTATGTGAGCAGACTCACCTTGTTCCTTGCAGCACATTGAAGAAAAGGGATCTAAGTGGACCATAACTATTGATAGATGCTGCTGTAAAGTGAGACGTTAAGGAAACAGCAAGCAAGAGAGAGGCAGATCACTACCTGCCTTTGCAGTTGGTGATAAATGGCTATATGCCTCTGGATTCAGATGCAAAGGAGAATTCCCATCAAATAACTGTTCCCCATTGTTGTTATTATTATTATTCACCTTTCTATTAAAATACCTCTAGTGGTGTACAGTGAGAAAATGCTAAAGCATTGACAATTAAATTCACTACTACAGAAACTGGAGCTGGCATCAAAACAAGAGCAATTTATTTCCGGTTAGAATTAAGTTAAGATAACTTGTATAACTTGACTTAAAGTTATACGAAAAGATTTTTGTAGCATGTTTAATACTAATCCAATTGTGACAAGCTGCTATGGACATGTGTGTAGTTGATTATAATAAGAACACCTGCCACGTCTAATGGTCTCTCTCTCTCTCTCTCTCTCTCTCTCTCTCTCTCCCATTACTTATGTTTGGACAATAAATCAGTACTCATTCATCAGGGAGAACCTGATAAGCTTTCCTAGGAAGATTGTGCAACAGCTCCATTTAACTACTAAAAAGGCTGTGTGTTCCAAGCACCATGTGAGGATAGCACTGGATTAAACTGTGTATGTAATATGCTATGCACTGACTATCTCCAACTGTGTTTTGACTTTTGAGAGCTATTGGAACTTATGGATCTACTAAACCAGTAAACATTATAATGAACAGCTTCATGTCTTCTAATAAGTATTGTAACAATTATGCTTAGTACTGGCAAAGGGTCTTAATTATTTGCAATGCATTTACAGGCATTGCACACTTAATTCTTGTCATAACCCTAGGAGGAATTGGCTTATGCTATAAATATAACAATTTGTGCATGTGAAGAAGTATTGTGTGAATGGCTTTAGAATGGAAAGTACTAATTTATTATCTCATGCTGCAGTGACTGTAGTTAACAGGGCGATACACATTACTGTTGGGTGTTGTTCGCTCTAATTAATATTTGCGCATAAATGTGTCCAGAACCTGTTTAGTCCTTTTTTTGTTTATCTGGTCGCTAGTTTGTCTAGTCTGTGATTGCCTTTGTTGCAGCCAGAGGATGTGGACAGAATCCTTGGAGAGGTTTGGCTGACCACGTGTTTGCTTGACTCATGACTTAACAAAGTCATGTAAACTAGGGGCAACAAGCTGGGTCCAGGAGATGCATATTTAACACTGAACTGAAGGTCACAAAGTTCCCCTTTTGGAGCAAGGTTCTTAAGTGGGTGGTTGCAGCTGAATTCCTAACAACAACAACAATTTATTATTTATACCCCGCTCATCTGGCTGGGTTTCCCCAACCACTCTGGGCAGCTTCCAACAAAATATTAAAATACAATAGTCATTGTTATTTATTATCTAGTTCTGCTTCAGACTGACATCTCCTCCAGGTTTAGAACTGATACCACTTTGGTCACCCTGACAGATGATGTATACCAGGAGACTGACAAATGGAATGTTATTTTTACTGGATCTCTCTGTGACTTTCGATGGCATCAGCCATTATAGCCATTTGGATCACCTGCCAGGTATAGGAACTAGGGGCATGATGCTGCAGCAATTCTAGACCTATCTAGTGGTGCTGTGGAGCTTTTGCTCTGAACCATGATCTTTCTGCTGTGGTGTTCCTCCGGGGCTCTACCTTTGTCCTATATGCTATTTAACATCTACATGAAACTGCTGGGAAAGATTATCTTGTGGTTCAGGGTAAGGTGCCACCAAAAGCCTCCTTTAAAAGTAAAGGTAAAGGGACCCCTGACCATTAGGTCCAGTCATGGCCAACTCTGGGGTTGTGGCGCTCATCTCGCTTTATTGGCCAAGGGAGCTGGCGTACAGCTTCCGGGTCATGTGGCCAGCATGACTAAGCCGCTTCTGGCGAACCAGAGCAGCGCACGGAAATGCCGTTTACCTTCCCGCCGGAGTGGTACCTATTTATCTACTTGCACTTTGATGTGCTTTCGAATTGCTAGGTTGGCAGGAGCAGGGACCGAGCAACAGGAGCTCACCCAGTCATGGGGATTCGCTTTACACACAGTTATATTTCTACTTCTCATATGGTGAAGTACAAGAAGTTCTGAACTGTGCGTTTGAGGTCAGTAATGAATTAGCTCCAGGGGAACAGAGTGAAGCTGAATCCAGGAAAGATGGAAAGACTTTAGTCCATCTGATCAGGGAGGTTGTGTTTCTCTTCTTCTGGACTAACCGGCACTTCCCCTTAAAAAGCAAACTCGGATGTTGGGAGTGCTGTTAGATCCAGTCCTGACACTCAGTGCTCAGGTAGTATCTGTGGTACAAAGCAGCTTCACCAGCTATGGTTTGTGTGCCAAGTGTGACATTCTGGTAGACAAAAATAGCCTGGACACAATTATCTGTGCCCTGCTGATGTCCAGATTATACCTCTAAAGACTATTCAGAAACACTAATTGATGCAGAATAAGAGCACTAGATTACTGATCAAGTGCAGTCACTTGGGATTTCTATTTCAGGAACAGTACCCCCATATAGAAGGAAATGGTAGCAAATGATACTTGCTAAAGGACTGGCTGTTTCAAAATGGAATGTTCTTGGAAAGGACCTAACAGAATATGGTAACCTTTTAATGGAGGATGCGTTTATCAAACGGGATAATTTTCCCAAGGAGAGATTTATGTGCTTCAGATGAATAAAATGTTTTTCAGATGGGAGGAGGAAAGACTTAAGGTTTAGCCACATTTACCTTTTGCCCCACTCTTTCCAGGCACAGGTCTATGCTTTAACAATCCATGTCCAAGAACTGAAGGGTAATTTTTGCCCCGAGCTTTTTGCATGAAAACCTGCTCTTTAAAGCTGAATTGGAGTAAACATCAGCTCAGGTTTTCTGTGAATTGGCATTTGCTCCAATTGAGCTTTAAAGAGCGGTTTTTCACTTGGAAAGCTCCAGAGCAACAAAAAAAGGGTGCTTTAAATCATGGACCATGCCTGGAAAGAGCAGAGGAAAGGTAAGTGTGAATAAGCCCTTTAGAAGAACAGCTCATTTGGCTGAAAGAGCACTGTTCTGCCAGTTTTCCCAGGTAAAGCCACAAATCTGTTAAACTGAGGGCTTGGAAATACATTGGTGCATTTGTTCCATATCCACCTGCAATGCTTCAACAATGTTGTGTTTTGTGCCATTGCACTGGCTCAGCAGCTGATACCTTCCAACCTGAGCAATTGTTTACTAGTCAGCAATTCTGACCTTTGGAAATTTGTTACATGTTAAAAGCAAGTATTTTAAAAGCAGCGAGGATGTGGCTGCTCAGGTGCACCTAAAGAGCTAAGATGGTGCTGCGGCTGGTGCTAATCTCACTGTCCCAACCCATCTCCAACCCTTTCCAGGTAACCTGCAGCAACAGGGCATTTCCATGCCTCTGCCCCATCGCTCAATGGACCCCTATTGAAACTCTTATCAAGGGACTTCATTTCCTCTTGATCTGACCTCACATGACTGCTTTGGTTGCAAGGTGGCAAATGTTCCAGATAGCCAGATATTCCCATCAGAATCTAGTGTTCAAGGTCAACATGAGACAAAAAAAAGCTGCCAATCTTCTGGAATTTCAAAGTAGACACGTCTAGAGTTTATAAAAGCAAACAGCTTAGGTCAGATTTTCATTCTTGGATTATTTTGAGTAAGGCTTGCCAGAGTGTTTAAAAGCAGATAGCTCATCTCAGATTTTCATTCTTGCATTGCGATTTGGATTTCAATGCATATGTCATGCAAATGCATACCTATGACAAGTCACCTACTTATGAAGATTAGTTCATTTCAGTGTATCGAATCTGGAAGCTGTGCCTTAAATAGATGAAAGATTTGTGTTGCATAAACCCTACATGGATTAACTGATTGCTTAAGTACATGACCACAGATCGATAGTCTCTCATTTTTTAAATGGTCTCTTCTGCAAGGTTAATAATGCAGAAAATGCCTTTGCTTCGCCTCTCTAAGGTTCTGTGCACGATACATGCATGTTTTCATTCAAATATTCCAAATTTTATATCCAGTTGTATAGTCAAATACATGGCTAAAGGAATGTGATTGTACATCACAACTAAGAAGGGACTTTACCAGTAAGCTGCCATGTTCTGCACCAGTATCCAGTTGCTGTACTTTGTGTTTGCTCAGTTGTAGCAACTTTGCAAAAAGGTGTCTGTTGTGCTAAATTTAAAACAAGAAAATGGCAGGGAAGCAGTCAAATCTGTTTGTTGAAAGGATCACAATATTTGCCTCCACATTTTGCTATTTTCGCTTTGGCAGCTCTTCCAACACAGCTCTGGCTCTGGGGAGGGTTTCCATCCGTACCTATCATGCTTTCCACATCGTGGCACGTATCGGAGCAAAGTGAAAGGCATATGACAGTCTGGCTGCTTGGCTGCAACATACCCCCAAGACCTTGGCACCACTCAATCAAAACACAGTGTGACATGCCTTCAAATGTACCGAGAGGCATGTTACATGTCAAATGCCATCAGATGTTGGACTCCCTGTCAAATTTTGCAGAACCACCTCCTACTGCTAAGGGTTTCACATCTTGCAGGATGGTGAAAACCTCCAGTTCTTTTGTATTGCTGTTACCAACTACCATTTCATTTTTCGGCATCAGGAAATATTTTGTCAACATGTGTATATAGGAGGGATACTAATAAGATGATGTAACCAATGAAGGATTGTAATGGAAATTTATGTTAGTTTTTTGTTGTTTATTGATGTTTGTTTACTTTTGATGTTTGTTTGTTTACTTTTGATTTTTCAAATGAAAATCAATAAAAAAGAAATGTAAAAAAAAAAGGAAATAGTTTGTCTTTTGTAAAACTGCTAATTATTTTCTGCTCTTGAGAAAAATCTGCAGTGTGGCCTGTGCAGTCACATTCTCAAGGCCTTGGGCTGCCCAGATGACAAAACTCTCCTCTTGGCCTCACTGATGTGGTCCAAAGGAAAGCAGAGCAGTATGTTTGGCACCAGCTTGGCTGCAGGAGATGCTGGGAGGAGGCATGCAAGCCAACAACCAACTGCTTTAGGGATTCCACTCCAGATTTGTGTAGGGTTTACTCCTTAGACTTTCCTTCTCCTGAATATATCCCACAAGGCAGAGGTTTAGGATCAGAGTTTTCCTTTTTAGGGATTCCACTCCGGATTTGTGTAGGGTTTACTCCTTAGCCTTTCCTTCTCCCGAATATATCCCACAAGGCAGAGGAGGTTTAGGATCAGAGTTTTCCCTCTAGATGGGCTCTGCATGGTGGAGAACTGATCCAGCCTCACTTTGTTTCCAGCAGTGCAATGAATTTTGTCCTGGTGACACATGGCTGCTATATTATCTGTCTGGTACACATTAAAATGGGTGTTTATTTCCTCCTGGATTAATACGTGCCTCTCTAATTTGCCCTGGAGGACTGGCCCAGTACATTACCATTTCTTGATTGGGAGGGACAAAGAGAGAGGACCGTTTGTGCTGTATAATTTTTGCTGTGCCTTGAAAAGCCCCATAACCTGCAAAGGTGGGTGAGGTTAAAGAATGGCCCTGTTTTCTCTCTTTCCTTGCTTGAATTCATCCAAGAGAGCCTCCCATCTGGATTTAAGACCCACCAGAAAGCATTTTACATCTATGCAGCGATAATTAGAGCTGGCTCTTCTGCTTGCATCTTTCATTGAAGTGACAGCTGTGTAAAATCCCTTTTTGGATGGGCAGCGGAAGCTGCATTTAGATGTTGTACAGCAGTTTTGTAATTCTGGGGTTCTCAAACTATGTCGTTCCAGAAATATCTGGGGTTTCTTGCAAGCTTGTTTGCAGTTCTTCAAAGAGGTGATCAATGAGAGTGGGGAGGTTTCCCTGAAAAACAACTTTACCACCTTCAGTTCAAAGCAGTGCTGGGAATGGGGGCTTGTTTGTGGTCTAGAATGCACTTGTTCGCTCAGGTTATTGGTCTGGAAATTGGGCAGTCTGGAACATGCAGACTCCCATCAGTCCCAGCAACATGGTCAATGGTCAAGGAGTGCAGCAACATCTGGAGGGCACCATATTGGTTATCCCTGTTGTACACATCTATGGGTCATAGGTGGTTCCTCAGCAGACACAACTACAACAGCTTACTTAAGACACATCTAGGACACAATAAATCCCCAAACTGCATTCCTGTGCTTTTTGAAATTGGAAGTTCACGAAACAGATGGGCAACTCATTATCAAGTTATCAACTGTAGTCAAACTTTGTGTTGCACAATTATGGAAAGAAAAAAAGACACTCCCACATCAAGGGAGTGGCCATGAAAGACCTGGGAAATTGTTTTATTGACTACATTGGCTTACCAAACAATCCCAACAAACAGTTATCAGCAAGACACATTGATAGAAAAATTGGCTTTGTTTATCAATTATTGGAATGGGGAAATGAATGACAGCACCATATAATAATACCCCTTTGAGTTAATGACAAAAGTAGTACAGGCAACTCCCAATTTACATGCGACCGACTGACATGCGACTGTGCATTCTGCAGAACCCAGACGTGACTTTAAAAATGGCAAAAACAGCCCTGAAAGAGCCCAGAAAGGGTACAAATGTGCAAAAATAGCGCCCAGCAATTCCACAAGCCTGTGCAAGTGCAATCCTAGAAGCCCTTGCACTGATTTTTGAGGGCTGTGGAGAGCTGGAATTTGAGCAAGGAGGTTAGGAAGGAATGATTGTATTGAAGTTTGGTGTCTGTTAAGCACTGCTGATTTTTTTAATTTTTAATTAGCATTATCATTAGATTTCTGGAGTTCAATAAACCTTCTTATTCTAACTGACCAACCTTAAATTACCTTTCTAGCCATTTCTTTGCTGAGCACACAACTCTTTTTGGAACGATCATTAGTAATGTGAGAAGCAGATCTCTAATTACAGTGCTTGGCTATAGGCACTGTGTCCATTATATGTGTGGGCAGAGACAATGCAGGATCCCAGCTTTGATCTCCTTGCCAACAACATTCTCCTCTTCTTCTGTTGCCATTGTTCATAAACAGAAATTTGTGCAAAGGTGATGTGAGCTTCTTCATGCAGTCCTCTTGCCTTTTGACCATCAGGGATTCTGGTTTGGTAATTTATGGTTTGGTAATTGTAATCAAAATGAAGACATGAATGACATGTATTTGATAATTATATAATATAACTGGTTTGGTCAGTGTGATAGGAATGGGAAAATAAACTGCACACCGGAAGTCAGTATCACCGTGAGCCATACTATACACCTAAAGTGTTTATTATTAGTTGCAATTCTTTAACTATTTCTATTTCCCAGAAGTCTGTGAGACTAGTCCAGATTTCATTTATTCATATTTTAAACATAAAAACCATTTCCCCATTTAAAACATGTTCACAGCGTTTCAAAGGAGCCGGGTGTTCAGACACAGAACTGGGTCCCCAACTCAAGTCAGCACTTAAATAATAAAAATACCAATAACATTAATGGCCTCATTTGAACTGAAGCATAAATTTACATGAATGCCCTGCTCTCCCAGCAAAGGAGATCCAAACATGCAGTTGGTTAATGCACATCTGAGCCATGCTGAGTTTGGTGGATGCAGCTATTGACGTGGTTGGTCCTCAGCATCCAAGACCATTAGTTGCATGGAACAAGATGAGTGTGGAGCTAAATCAGGGCCCAAATCTTCAAGACTTAAATACCTTTCAGCATTCGTAAATACAGGGCTTTTTTTCAGCCAGAACTCAGTTCCAGCACCTGACAGGTCGGCATCATTGCCATTCTAAGAGAAAGCAAGTGCTGAGCAAATATTTTAGTAAAATCCTAAATTGCATTTTAGTAAAATGTCAGGTCAAAGCCTAAGGGACAGAGGAAGCATTATACAGGTTTGCACTGAAAGCTTTCAGAACAAGTGCAAATGGATCCCCATTGTCTATGTACTCCAGAGCTGGGAACTGGTACCATTGCCATACCTTTTAAAAAATAAATCCCTCAATTCTCCTGCTTTGGCACAAGAGTAGTCAGAACCACAGAATGGTTCTTTTGCAGAGTGAATGACGAAGAGTTGTAAAATGGCCAGCTGCTGCTGGGATGTCTTACACATTTCCTGCCAGCCTATCACACTGAACGTTTTTTCATGTTTTACTACAGTTAAGCAACACACAATCTACTTCTGCAGCAAATGTGCTACTCTCTACAAAGCAGTGCTGCTCCACAAACCATTAATGTCTCCTGTGGCCTCAGGTAGTCTCTAGTCTCTGATAATTCACCTTAAGTTAATACAGTTCAAGGTCAGTGACGGCAGAAGGTTTTATGATGGCAGCAGTGATTTGCCAGTCTTCTGGCATTTCAGAGGAGACATGCCTTGAGTTTCTAAAAGCAAGCAGCTAAGGTCAGATTTTCATTCCTGGATTTTTCTGAGCCAGACTGTGCCAGAGTTTATAAAAGCAGATTGTCCAGCTCAGGGTTTAATTCCTGAAACGGGATTTAGGCTTATCTGTGCATGCCATGCGCTGCAAAAATGCAATGGGTGAAAAAATCATGGAGCAGGGTGCATTGATTTCACCAAATTCTAAAGGATGATGCAATGTTTTGAAGTGCATTTTGTGTTCACTAATACTAACACGCACCATGAATTAAAAACATTCATCTTGATGATTGAGCCTTGGGCAGAACGACTCCTCTATGAGGAAAGGTTGCAGCATTTGCGGAGTAATCAGTGATATTATAGAAACTGATAAAATTATGCATGGCATGGAGAAAATGGATAGGAAATTTTCTCCCTCTGTCATAATACTAGATCTCATGGAGATGAAGCTGAATGTTAGACAAAAGGAAAGTACTTTTACATACAGACCATAATTAAATTATGGATTGGGTGGCTTTAAAAGAGAATTAGACAAATGCATGGAGGAGAGAGCTACCATTGGCTATTAGTGATGATGGCTTTGTGCTAATTCCATGGTCAGATGTGGCATGTTTCTGAATACCAGTTGCTGGAAAACGCGGGAGGGAAGGATGCTCTTGTGCTTGGGTCCTACTTGTAGGCTTCCCACAGGCACCTGGCTGGCCAGTGTGAGAAGAGGATGCTGGACGAGATGGACCATTGGCCTGATCCAGAAGGCTCTTCTAATGTCCTTAGGTGCACACCTCCTGTTTCGGTAAAAATGAAAAGAACGAAAGTGACAAACAAGTTTCTGCAAACACATACAGTGGTACCTCGGGTTACATACGCTTCAGGTTACAAACGCTTCAGGTTACAGACTCCGCTAACCCAGAAATAGTGCTTCAGGTTAAGAACTTTGCTTCAGGATGAGAACAGAAATTGTGCTCCGGCGGCATGGCAGCAGCAGGAGGCCCCATTAGCTAAAGTGGTGCCTCAGGTTAAGAACAGTTTCAGGTTAAGTACGGACCTCCGGAACAAATTAAGTACTTAACCCGAGGTACCACTGATATCTGTCAGATATGCCTGCTTGGGAGTTGAGATTGGCTCTAGTTCTCTCCTGAGTGCATACTTGATGGCAATCCTGTGTTGGCCTCAGTGGCTGAGAGTGCCTTTTACCAACTTTGGCTGGTAAGACAGCTATTGCCATTTCTGGACCAGGATAGCTTGATCACTGTTGTCCATGTGCTGGAAATCTCCAGAATGGGATACTGTGGGGTTAAGGAACCTCAGACCCAGGGGCTTGTTCAACCTGCCAGGCCATTTCCTTCAGATCTCACTCTCCTCCCCTCCCATCAGCTGACATCACTGGTTTAATCCTACATTGGCTGTTCTGCCTTGTTCTTTGCAGGGAACAGGATTGCAGAGCCTGGGCAGCCAAATTTAATCTTAAAGGGAAGGAAGGGCTTTTGCAAGTCTCCTCCCACTTTTAAAGTCCTCATTCTCACTCTGATCTTAAAGGTGGGGGGGGGGGGAACTTGATTACCTCTCAAATTTGGTCCTCAAGGCAGATCATGTGGAGCTGAATTGTTTCTCCTTTCCTAGATGATGATGATAATAATAATATTTTATTTATATCCCGCCCTCCCCGGCCAAAGCCAGGCTCAGAGCGGCTAACAACAAGTAAAAAAGCACAGTGTACATAAAATCACACAGTAAATTAATTGAAATACATTCTAAAATCAATTCAGAATCGAATTAATGGCAACCATTGGGCTAGAGTTCTATGAGGATTACAGAAGGAGAGAGGGGGTCAGACTGTGCCTTGGCCAAAGGCCTGGTGGAACAGTTCCAGCTTGCAGGCCCTGTGGAAAGATGTCAAGTCCCACAGGACCCTAGTCTCTTGTGACAGAGCGTTCCATCAGATCGGGACCACGGCCAAAAAAGCCCTGGCTCTGGTTGAGGCCAGCCTAACCTCCCTGTGGCCCGGGATCTCCAAGATGTTTTTATTTGAAGACCATAAGGTCCTCCGTGGGACATACCAGGAGAAGCGGTCCTGTAGGTATGAGGGTCCTAGGCTATATAGGGCTTTAAAGGTTAAAACCAGCACCTTAAACCTGATCCTGTACTCCACCGGGAGCCAGTGCAGCTGGTATAGCAACGGGTGAATGTGAACCGGCGGCAAGGACCCCGTAAGGAGTCTCGCCGCGGTATTCTGCACCCGCTGGAGTTTCTGGGTCAGTCTCAAGGGCAGCCCCACGTAGAGTGCAATGCACTCTAAGAGGGGCTGCCCTTGAGGTTGGCCTGGAAGCTGCTGCTGATGCAAAATGCAATGGCTTAACTGATCAGATGTCAAGGCAATAAACAACTATTTTATTTTTAAAAGACAACTGAAGGCAGCCCTCTTTAGGGAAGTTTTTAATGTCTGATGCTGTACTGTTTTTAATATTCAGTTGGAAGCCGCCCAGAGTGGCTGGGGAAACCCAGCCAGATGGGCGGGGTATAAATAATAAATTATCATCATCATCATCATCATCATCATCATCATCATCATCACTGGACCTGACTATCGTCACCATTGAAAGAATTGCACTAGCTGCCAATTAGTTATTCTGGTTACAAAGCCCTGTAACTCTTGGGACCACAAGACACAAAAGATTTTCTCAATGCACTTTATATGCCCAATCGTCCTGAGACATGTGTGTGGAAGGCAGTAAATAAATAAATACAGTAACTAATCACAGTGCTCTTCAGGAGAAGGCCTCTACAGGCGAGATACCTTTGATCAAGAAGTCCATTCCAAACGATATGGGGACAGGGTCTTTAGTGTGGTGGCACCTGCCGCTTGGAACTTCCTCCCATTTCATATCAGACAGGCATAATCTGTACTGCCTTTTTGAAGACCTTGCTTTTTCAACAAGCCTTGAAAAACATCTTCATCCCATGTTGTATTAAAATTTGGTTCTTTAAAACAGTTTCTATTAGGTTTTCAAGAGTAAGTAAATACATAAGCAGAGGAAGTTGTGTGTGTGTGTGTGTGTGTGTGTGGAGTTGTTTTATATTGTTTGTACATATGCAATTGATTTTTTTAATAAAAAAAATTTAAGCAATTTCAACATAATCAATTATCAATCATATTATTACATACATTGTTTCCCCCCTCCCCCTCCCTCCTCAACCCCCCCAGACTTCCCTCAGCTCTTTTCTCTGATTTCTCAACACATGTTATTCTCTGCATATTATAAAATTGTACATATATTTGTTTTATCTATCATACATTCAATTAATAAATTTGTGAATGTTTATCCAGAACCTGCCAAAGAGTCCAATTCTTTTTGTTGTCTTTTTAAGCAATTTGTAAAAAGCTCCCATTCTTCCTTGAAGTCAAAATTGTCCTTGTCTCGCAATTTGTATGTCAATTTTGCCAGTTCTGCATAGTTCATCAATTTCTCTTGCCACTGTTCTTTCGTCGGGATTTCTTCATTCTTCCGTCCTTGTGCTATCAAAACTCTTGCCGCTGTTGTAGCATACATAAATAAGTTCTTTATTTTCTTTGGCAGGTCTTGTCCTACAATCCCTAACAAAAAGGCTTCTTTTTTTAAATAAATGTCATTTTACATATGCAATTGTTTTTATTCGTTGATGTTTTGCTGCGAAAATTGGGCATATTTCACGGGAAGCGATTCATGAATGTAATGTGAAGCAAACAAAACAAATATATGCAGGGCTGAGCCGTTGATCCCCTTTCTCTGCATATAGCTGAGCTCGGCGTGCTTGCCCTCCCATACTCCTTGCATTAGCATGAAGGTATTTCGGATGACTGGTGGTGCCATGTTTCACGCTACCTCCACATTGTCTGCCTCCATCTGTCTCTTGCAACCACAAGACAAATGGAAACGACAGCTGTCGTCAAGTGTGGGACAATACCAGAAGCGGCACCCTTCTTTATGAGAGAGACAAGAGAAGTTGTTAACAAGCAGCTGCTACTTTGCGGGAAGTGGAGGAGTCAGGAGAGGGCAGAGGGCGGGATGTGTCAGTGCCTCTTCATGTGATATATTGATGATCGCCCACGTCACTTTGCAGCCTGATCAAAGGACTCTTGCCACTTTGCAGCTACGGCATCAGATGTCGCTGAGGGAATGGCACTGCTAATACAGATGCCACTGCTTTGATTCTAGGGTGGATACGATCAGGTCATCCTCTGAAACTCCAATTAAAAAAAAAACAGCTTTCATTTAAAAAAAGACTTGCATATCACTTGCCTATTAAATGCCTTTGCTTTTTAAAAATTCAGGAATTCTGAAGAGGGTGTTTTCCCCACTCTGGCTGAATTTCTTAACCATGTACGGTCAAGAAAGTGGGCAGCCAATCGTGCCCACCACCCACAAATCACTACAAGTCCCAAGTTTAGTTCAGCCTGACACAGTTTCACACGTTCTAGCCAACCAGCTAGAAAGTCATATTTTCCAAACCGATCTGCAAACAACAATAGGACTAGAAAGCTTCTCTCCATCTAAATATTCTGCCTCAGGTATTTTGCAGGTACAAACAGACCATGATCTGGATTTTTTATTTTTTATTTTTTTTAAAGGAAGCTCACTTGGTTACATACAATATTTACAGGTAACCCTACAGCAAAGTTGAATTTTAAATTATTTTATTTCTTGTGACTCACAAGAATCAAGTAATTTAAAGTTCAACTTAGTTGACTATGCCCCGTTGTTTTTTTAAATTCTAACTCTTATGCTTGGGTTACAGATGCTTCAGGTTACACGATTTTGGGTTGCGCACCACACCGAACCCAGTAGTATCGGAATGGGTTACTTCCAGGTTTCGGCACTCACGTATGCGCAGAAGCGCTAAATCGCACTTTGTGCATGTACAGAAATGTCAAATCGTGACCTGCGCATGCGCAGACGTGGTGCTGCGGGTTGCGAACTCTGCGGTTTGCGAATGTGCCTCCTGCACGGATCATGTTCACAATCCAAGGTTCCACTGTCATTAAGTATTGCAGTTAATGTAGGTCTATTCATTTCAGTGGGTGTACTCTGAGTTAGTTGACTACAACCCAATGACAGAAGTATAATGTAGCATAAAAACACGCAAAAGGGCATGGGAAAATTAAAAGCTCTTTGCCTGGTGCTGAAATACCAATATAGGTGCGTTGCAAGTCTCTCTGGAAAGAACATTCTAGTCAGGATGTCACCACTGAAAAGGCCCTCTCTCCCATAGTTGGCCACAGCCTCAAAAGAGCTCAGTGTCACTAGTGCAAAAGTGCTATATGGTTAATTAATGCTATGTAAACAGGAGGCCTATCAGCTGTTTGAACTATTTTCAGTTTGGTTAATAATGGACATTTAACAAATTATTCAATCAAATCAAGCACTCAAATCGAAATATATTTTCATATTACCAAATTCTTGATATAATTTTCAAGATATAAAAGGAAGCATAAGCTGAACAAACACTTGCAACAGTCCTAAACACATTTGCTTGGGACTAAGACAACTGGATTTCAATGGGACTTGATTGAATGTGTGTTTAGGATTGTGACTAAAAGCTACACCTCCCAGTTTCCTATCCCAATTTCCTTTTGAATCACACTGGAACAAAAATAATAATTTACAACATGAAAACTGGCCCCAACTCAAAGATACACTGATAATAATAAAATGTCTACCCAGGTGAAAATTTTACTCCACCTGTTAAATAAAGGTTGAGATGTTTAATTCGTCAGTAAGACAATTAATGCTTGCCGACATAAAAGGCCCACAAATGGTCATTTTATGGGATCTCAAGACCAATTGCTTGATTTATAGAGCGTGAATACAACCCTGTGCACACCAAAAAATATACAACACTGAATATGATGAGACTTACTTCTGAGTATAACTGTGTAGGCTTCGGCTATAAGTTTGTTTTGTCTGGGGTTACAGGTATGGCAACATCTGCAGATGTATTGCAAAGAACACAATGAGCACAGAAATTTATTCCAAGTAACCGCAGAACTTCAGTGGAGACAGTGTGGTGTCAAGTGACTACTATGTTGAGTTTAGCTGTGGGAATCCCAGGTTAAAAGCTCTGCTCAACTTTGGTGGCCTTGGGCAAATCACTATGGGCACAGTCCAGCCAAAGTTAATAACATTTAAGGCTATAATCCTAAGAAGGCTTTACCAGTACTCGGGACTAAATCCTGCTGAACTCAGTAGGGCCGACTTCTGAGTAAACATATTTAGAATGGCACTGCCTATTGCACTGATCCTAATGAGAGAAAATGTAGTGCGATCTTATATATGCTTACTCAGAAATAAAGTCTCATTGGGTTCAGTAGGCTTGCCCTTTAGGGTGCTCAGGGGGGTGGAGATTCGCTTTCGTGTTCACCTCACCTAAGTACACTCTAGTGCTGCCTTTCTGTTCTTTAGGAAGGTCTTTTGTGCACAAGACCATTTCTTGACCTCTTCCTTCAAGGAAATACAGTGGTACCTTGGGTTAAGAACTTAATTCGTTCCGGAGGTCCGTTCTTAACCTGAAACTGTTCTTAACCTGAGGCACCACTTTAGCTAGTGGGGCCTCCCGCTGCCGCCGCACTGCGGGAGCACGATTTCTGTTCTCATCCTGAAGCAAACTTCTTAACCCGAGATACTATTTCTGGGTTAGTGAAGTCTGTAACCTGAAGCGTATGTAACCCGAGGTACCACTGTACTCTCCAAAGAAATCAGGCTCCTGACCAATGGTATCAAATAGTATGGGAAACAGCCTTATCAGAAAAACTAACCAATAAACTGAAACTGACAAGGGGAAAAATAGAGGAAGACTCCTTCACCCCGGTATGGTTCCCCTTTTTCACATACACAGCCCAACAAGACAACAAGAAACCACCAACAGTATACAAATCAATATGGCTAACCTGGTCCAAAAACACCCCCCTCCCCATAAAAACAAATCTCACTACAGCCAACCAAAGACAACCAACCACCCCCTAGGCCACCCCCCAACCTCTCTCACCACCAGGAAAACACAACAAGCGAATAGTAAAAGAACCCACACAAGTGAGGCTGACACAAAACTCCACACATACACTAAGTAGAAGAATAGAAGCATTGCCCCCGACCCCAGCCCACTCACCATTTCCCCCTCTTTTCTTCCCAACCTAACACTGCATGCAACACTAATGTCTCACAAGAAATGAAACTCATTTGTAGAAAACACAACTTGAAAAAAAGAGACAATGCACATATTTTTGTAAACCAAGAAATCTTTAATAAAAGATATATTTTTTAAAAAGAAAGAGATCAGGCTTCTCTTTTCACATCTACAGTTGTGCTGTGTGCTGTGAACCCTGAGTCCCAACAAGCAGTGAAGATAGATCAGCTCAGGCATTTCTCTGGATACACATGAATGAAGGAGGGTGCACCCCCCCTTGATCTCCCCCTGCCTCTGTCAACCCTCCTGACTCTACATGGTGACAGTGGCTCCTTCTCCTCAGCCAACTTTTTGTTGTTGTTAGATGACTCCAGACTGCTGCTATTTTCCAGGTGGGATTAAATCACATACCAGCAAATTCAAGCTGTGCAAGTTAAAGCTGATTTGGAGCTCACATGTAAGAAACCTGTCTCCCCAAGAGAGCAGAGGAAGAGGAGGTGGGTGGATTGGGGGAGTGGAGTGGATGGGGGGGGGGAGAAGGTAGCAGGGCCAGCCAGGCAGTGGGGCTGATGGTCCTTGGTTGATTTCCTTTAACTTGCTGATTTAATGCATTATGTCAGATTGCTTCATAGTAATCTCTGCAATAGTGACATTTGATTTACAGTGGTACCTTGGGTTAAGTACTCAATTCATTCCAGAGGTCCGTTCTTAACCTGAAACTGTTCTTAACCTGAAGCACCACTTTAGCTAATGGGGCCTCCTGCTGCTGCCGTGCCGCCGGAGCACGATTTCTGTTCTCATCCTGAAGCAAAGTTCTTAACCCGAGGTACTATTTCTGGGTTAGTGGAGTCTGTAACCTGAAGCGTATGTAACCCGAGGTACCACTGTAATATAATGTACCATTAAAATGGTGCAACTGTAGCAGCAAAACCGGATGCCTTCATCTGCCCCAGTTGCAACAAAACATCTCTCTCCTGTATCAGTCTCAACAGCCACAGCAGGCACTGTAATTCTCCAATGGGTTGGCTTTACCTCTGAAGGCGCCCTCTTCCATTGTCTCCTGAGACAGATGGATGCCAACATTGCAATATTTGTTGTGTTCACATCTTATAGGTCAGTGGGAATCTATGGAGTAAATACTTGCTGTGGCTACTTTCATATTGGGGGCCCAATTCAAAGGAGTATTTCATTGCAAGAGTATTCTGCAACATGTTCTTGACACATTGATAGTACAGCTAGCAGTGAATATACTCTGCTTTATTAGTTGCTCTGTGATGCATCCATAATGCTGTCTGGAGGGGCTATAGTGCAACTAAAGTGGTGTGTGTGTGTGTAAATAAAATTCAGAGGATTTGTAGTATGAAATATTAGATTTCAGCAAGAAGTTACAGGAGGTGCACTGACTGGAAATGAAGAAGTGTGACCGTCCCAGAACTTTTGCAGACACAGACAAGTATGGACAGCACAAGCTCAAATGTGCAATAAAAATGATGTCCCGAGGCCCTTAATGTGGAAAACTGTGGGTAACATGCAGGGCCGGATTTAGGTTTGATGAGGCCCTAAGCTACTGAAGGTAATGGGACCCTTTATATGTCCAGCTGTCCTTTGTCAACAACAAATTGTCGCTGTTTTTTGTATTGAATATTTTAGGGAGCAGGCTAGCAGGCGGGGCCCATTACTTACATCATAGGAGCCTACACAACACAAAACACTGTTGCTGTATGTAGGTTTTATTTGTTTTTTATCTTATATTTTGGAAATGTACATGTAAATTTTTTGGGGGGCCCCAAGGGAGTGGGGCCCTAAGCTATAGCTTGTTTAGCTTATACATAAATCCCGCACTGGTAACATGAGGGAAGATTGGGGGGAGGGAGGGAAATACCTGCTGAAATGTTAAAGTTATGTAGCTAGGGTGAACCATGAGTACACAGCGCTGCTAAAAACTCTCAGCGTGGAAATAACTTCACATAATAAGTTTTGGGCAAAACAGGGAAACTGCCCAGTTCAAATTATAGCATAAACGTCAGCTCTCAATTTTCCTATCTTCCCTTGACGTCCCCCATTTATAAAACCTGCTTTGAATCGAAAGGATGCTTCCCGCCTTATATCCAATAAAAGGGAGGATTGTCTAAAAGATTACAAGGTACTACAATGCCTCGCTTGAGAAATAATTCGAATTAAACGACAGCCATTCAATCCCCTTCCAATGTCCAAGACCCCACAACTATTTCTGAATAGAGGCGAATGAGAGAGAGAGGGGGGGGAAGAGGCGATCCCCGTCGCTCGGTCGGCGCTGCCGGCCTCGCCCTGTCCCGCTTCCCCGCACCCTCGAGGGCTCCTGCCCGCCGGGGGCTCCTCCTCCCTCTCCGCCCCCAGCCCCCGGCGAGCATCGCCCCTCTGCTGTCTAAGGGCTGGACTCGGCCGAGCCCTATAAATGGCCCTGGCAGGGGACGGTCGCGGCCACCGCAGCCGGAGGAGCCGCAGCGCGCACCGTCCCGTCGGAGATCATGAGCTTGCAGCCGTGGGGCTATTTAAAGGACAATGGTGAGTGGCGCGCGGGTCTCTCGTGGGGAGCCGGAGTTTGCGGCTTCCCACGGCGGCGCCCTCCTCCCCGCGTAAGAGGGGAGCGGGTAGGAGATGCAGCGCAGTTTCGCTAACGGGAAGGAGCATCTCTCACCGGCTGCAAAAGCTGCTCCTTGGCCACCGGTGCCCGGTATTTATTTATTTTCGATGGAGCTCCCCATGAATGGCACCTCTTTCTATATTGGATTCCCAGGGCTTTGGGGTCAGTCTTGGTATGTTCTGTTGATGGACTTCCCCCCGCTGGTTAGCAAAATTGGGCACAAGCTTTACGGGCAGTTATTGAGCTCTTTCAGCTGGCACAGATGTCCTTGCCGCCTGAAAGTGGGAATGGGGACGTGGCTTTCCTGCAGATCACAGAATTCTAGAGTTGGATGGAACCACAAAGATCACCTAGTCAAATGCAGGAATCTTTTTGCCCAATGTGGGGACTCAAACCCACAACCCTGAGATTAAGCGACTCCTGTTCCACCAACTGAGTTATTCCAGACTGCATACAGCTTCCATCACCCCTGACCTTGTTGGCTGGGGCTGGTGGGATTTAGAGACCAAGGACATCTGGAGGGCCAACAGGTCCCCCTGTTTCTGCCTCGAAGATGGAGGTAGCTTCTATTCATCCTGATTTGCAAGCACAAAGTTTGCAGGGAGGTTGTATGTTGCATGAAGCATTGGTTTGTATGCTTTCTGGTGCATTTTCCTGGCACTAGTAAAGGTAAAGGGACCCCTGACCAATAGGTCCAGTCGTGACCGACTCTGGGGTTGCAGCGCTCATCTCGCTTTACTGGCCGAGGGAGCCGGCGTACAGCTTCCGAGTCATGTGGCCAGCATGACTAAGCCGCTTCTGGCGAACCAGAGCAGCGCATGGAAACGCCGTTTACCTTCCTGCCGGAGCAGTACCTATTTATCTACTTGCACTTTTGACTTGCTTTTGAACTGCTAGGTTGGCAGGAGCAGGGACCAAGCAACGGGAGTTCACCCCATCGTGGGGATTCGAACCATCGACCTTCTGATCGGCAAGTCCTAGGCTCTGTGGTTTAACCCACAATACCACCCGCGTCCCTCAACCCGCGTTTCCTGGCACTACTCATCACTAAAAGACCATTAAAAAACCAACACCAAATTCACTTTCATTCTGCTACATGAATTGGCTGGTACGCAGTTCAACACCACCTACAAATAAGCAAAATTCTGGGACTGATCTGACATATTTTTACAGGTATGCAGGAAGCTGACTTACGATGGCTCGGAATATTTGTCCCTCTATTCTTGTCTACCCTGACGGGCAGTGATTCTCCAGGGTCTCAGGCACAAGTATTTCCCATCACCTGCTTCCCAAGTCTTCCTTTTAACCGGAGGCTGGAGCTATGAAGGATTGACTCTGGGACATTCTGTGTACAAGAATGCACTCTGTAACAAAGCAACATGGCACTTATCAAAGCTAGCCTTTCCATGCTTTCAGGCTAAATTTCAGGAAATAGCTAAGTAAAATTCTCTCTCTCCTCCCATGTATTTAATTTTACACCCCACCTTTCTTCCACAGTACTCAAGCAGCGTTCGAAACTCCCATTGTTCTAGGCATGTTTTGTGACAGGGAATTTCATAAACGCCAGCAGTTTCTGAGCTCTGGGCGCAGTACTGCCCCTAAGATTTCAGATTAAAATTGCCACTGTTACTCAGAAGTAAATCCCAACCAAGTTCAACTGGGCTTCCTCCCAAGCAAAACGTGTATGGATTGGGGACCTGAGAACTTTTTTTCCTTTCCTTTTTAAACCCAACATGTTTTGTTTAGGTTTTAGTTGCCTTGTTTAATGTACTTTTAATGTATGATGTGCTTTTAATTTGAAATATACTAGCCAGTTTGTTATGATGGTTTAAGTAGTGTATGTTAAAGTGTTATCTACCTCAGACTCTCACAGTGATGCTTAAAATCAAAACAAATTTTGGAGTGGAGTCATTGAAGGACCCTTAAGTCTAGGTTTGTGAACTGGGTGTCATCAGTTGTATAGGCCTTTATGTGTTAATTGTGGTGCCAAAAAGATATATTTATATGAAGGAAAGGGGGTGTAGGGAGAATTCAGGGCTTGTCTGCAGAGTGGAAGGAAAGGAAGACCTTTTTCTTCCTCTCCACTTCCAGTTACTCTCTGAAGACTGTAGAAGGGACCCTCTTAAGAATTTTCGGGGGGCCAGCAGGGAAAGCATGGCTTTGCTTTTTTGAAGTCTTCAGATGATAACCAGACCATGTGAAAAATGAACATAAGATTTTAGCTGCAGTTCATTCATTCTCAGCTTTGTATTCCTGTCTAGACATCCTGTTATTGCACCCATAACCTAGGTTTAAGGTGCCATTTAGCTCCTAGCTTTCATATTTCAGTTTCTAACACTGTACTCAAAGTGTTGTACGTAGAGCAGGGATAGCTAGACTACAGACTTTTGTTGTTGTTACTGGAAACCCAGGGTTTTGAGTACCAGAACCAAATGGGAGCTCACAGTCTTTCCACACAGAAATTCATTCCTGGTTACTCCAAGCTTTCTTCAATTCAGCAGCCTGCCTTAGAAGAGGAGTCATTTTGTTCTTGCTCTTTGCAGCCTAACTTAAATTGCGGGGAAGTTGTGAGGATAACTTAGGAAACTTAGGAAGTTGCAGTTCAGTGGTTCTGCTCCTGCCTGCAGGGCTGTTTCCAGAAAGCAATTATGTGGGGCAATCGTTCAGTGACATGGGAGTTGCCCTGTGCCATCCTGCAGGCTTCTGTCTTGTCCCTCAAGCTATTTAACATCTATCTGAACCACTGGGATCTGTCTTCAGGAGACTCCTAGTTAGGTGCTGCTAATTTGCAAATGATACCCAACTCTAGCTCTCTGTTCTATCTGAATCAGGAGAGGCAGTAGAAGTGCTAGACGGGTGCTTGGAGATAGTTAGGAGCTGGAGGTTGGCAAATAAACTGAAGCTGAATCCTGAAAAGGCAAAAGTGTTACATGTTCTGAGTTCTCTAATCTGGGGGGCAGGAGGCTGCCTGTTCTGGATGGGGTTATACTCCCCTGGGAGAAGCAGGTTCATAGCTTAGAGGTACTCCTGGATCCAACTTTGTAACTTGGGACTCAGATGTCTTGGGTGACCAGGAGTGCCTCTTTCCAGCTAAGTCTGGTTGGCCATCTATGGTGTCTTTTGGACGAAGAAGACTTGGTCACTGCACTCCATGTGCTGGTAACTTCTAGACTGGATGAGTGGAATGCATTCTATATGGGGCATTACTTGGAGTCTACTTGGAAACTTCGACTGGCCCAAAATGCAGCAGTCAGATTGAAGCCCCAGCCAGTATTTAGAACTCCTATAACTCCTGTTTTAAAACAGCTGCACTGGATGCTAGTTTGTTTCTGGGTCCGGTTCAAGCTACTCACATTAGTGTTTGAAGCCCTAAAGAATTTACGACCTAAATATCTGAAAGACAACCTCCTTCCCTACAGATCCTCCCAGTCTAACCTACCTCACAAGGTTGTTGTGGGGATTAATCTATGGATTAAAAAGGTGAGATTGCAATGCAATGCAATAAAATAATAAATAACTCTCTATCTTAGCGTCGGACACCTGAGATATATGTACTAGGACCCACCCTATTCTCTTGATTGTAGTATGCTTTAACTATTTTAACTACTGTATTTTTAACACGTGGTGAACTGCCCTGGGATCTTGTCGTGAAAGATGGATAAGAAATCTTAGCATCATAATCATCATCAAAATCCATGATGGGGAGGGGGAGGGGGAGGGGGAGGGGAATGTGCTGTGTTTCTTCCAGCACAGTTCTGCACATATACTCAAAAGTAAGTGCCACTAAGTTCGCCAGCTAAGGGTATATATGACTGCAGCTTTAAATTTAAGTTAATCTTCCCATTCTTTCTTATTAATTTACCATGGTCCTGCATAGCTGAGCAAGATACTAAAGTTCGCGCTTCCTGACTGCCAAACACTAAGCAAATATGAAAGTGGGTACCACGCAGTGTTTGCAGGACTTATAGCTTATATTCAGAACATGACGCTCTCTTATTGTCTTTCCCCCTTAGGGCCAGATCGCTGGCATGAAACATACCCAATGGCTAAAGGGAATAATCAGTCACCTGTTGCAATCCTGACCAAGGATGTCTACAAAGACCCTGCTCTATTGCCTTGGTTTACTGGCTATGATCCAGGTGCAGCTAAGACCATAATGAACACTGGGAAAACTTGCCGTGTTACATTTGATGACACTTTCGATCGCTCAGGTAACTTTTAGTTTTATCTCTTACAAATACCAGTATACCAGTTAACCAGTATGCACCCCTGCAAGATGAAGTCAGGAAGGGATCGTTCAAACTAATATCTTTCTGGGGGTGGGGTGGCAGAGACCCTCTCCCACTTCGTACTTTTATGCATGCAGGGATCTTAAGCATGTATTAAGCATGCTTATGCTTATATTAAGCAATGTATATATTTATTTGATTTATTGATTTGCAGTGGCAGGGCAGCTGTAGCTAAGATAGACTAGAAGCAAAGAACAATGAAGGGGTCTTTGCTAGGCATGAAAATGACATCAAGATAGGTGCTATGGGAAGTTCTGTGAGGAGGGCACTCCACAGTTGGGGTGCCACCATGGAAAAGTCCCTCTCCCCCACCGCAACACACTCTGGGTGGGTGGCAATCAGAGAAAGGACTCCAAAGAGTAACTCGAAAGTCTGGTGAGTTCAAAGGTAGACAACATGGTGCACTCGGGGTGTTTTTGAACTCCGGTTCCCGTCAGGCCCAGCCAGAATAGTCAATGGGCAGGGGGAGGGAAATGACGTCCCACTCTGCTCTGCCTCCACTGGCACTGTCTCTGCGATGCCCGCCTCCACTGGTAGCGGCAGAAAAGTGGTGCTGGAATTGGCAGCTATTTATGGCAAAATCTCACTGAAATTTCATGAGCTCTCTCGTGCTCCATGAGATTTTGGTGAGATCCTGCTGGAAATCGACGCTCCTGCTGGTACCACTTCTCCACCAATGGCAGAGGCAGTGGCATGGATGGGGTGCCAGCAGAGGCTTCTGCATCACCCCACTTCATGGGTGGGCCAGCCCTGGAGGGCACTATATGACTACCCTTGGCTAAGTTCAGGTGGAGATAGGCCATTTTTTCAGTACCCTGGTTGCACGTTATGAAGAGGCTTAACACTCAAAACCAACACCTTTGATTGGACCTAGAAATAGATTACAAGTTAGGGAAGATGGTGAAGTGGTCTTGTGATACGCTTGTGTGATAGCTCTTCCGCCTTCTGATGGTCCAGGTAGGCAATTTTAGACTCTGGACCTGAAGGGTTTCAAAATATTTAGATGGCAATCTGTATTACTTAATTACTTAAATAAATGCCCCCCTCCGTCCTATGCATTATGCACAAAAGATGAGTGACCTGCATTAAAATGCAGAGAACGAGCAGTAGCCTTTGGCTTGGACAATAATCTCACAGGGACACAGATATTTGCTGTGGACATATTTGCGGTGGCAATCTGGTTTTACCAAGCATAAACCTACTTCTGAATGCCAGTTTGAATATTCAGAAGAGGTTGAGACTTTTGTACATGTATCATCTGTGCGTCTAATTCCCTGTCTCTAAAATAGTGGTGTAAGAGCTCATGGGTCTCATCAGAGGAACTCCACAGTTCCGACTGAGAACATAGTACAAACCATAGAATAGATGGTCCACGAGGTCCTGTTCCAAATATGATAATAGCGGTAGGGTTGTAGATTCAGCACCATTCATTCACTGTATTGTGATGGGGGCTATGCATTGCTCATCATCATGCTTTCAGCATACATCTGCCATTCACAAACCACTTCAGGTGATGCCCCTCCCTTAGTCATTGCCAGCAATGGCTCACTTACAGCCCTCAAAATGTTGCTGGACCACAATTCTCTTCATCACTGGCCACTGGTCATGCCATCTGGGACTGGTGGGAGTTGTTCAGCAAAATCTGGAGGGGTTCTTCAGTACATCACTGGAGGGGTGAAGTCAAATGAAACCATGAAAGTTTCCTTTACTCCTGATGGAAGCTCTGAGTCCATTCAACTTAAAAAATGTTGGAAGACTGACGTATGTCTGGCTTTGGTTTGTAGAGCCATAACTTACTCTAGGCTAAGTACTTTTTTAATGTTTGTTTGTTTTAATCGTACTGTTAAGCTGTAATCCTCAAGGGATGCTTTGGATAATTGCTCTCCATGGGACTTCATGAAACTGCTTTGGATATTTAAGAATTAGGACCTTAAGGATGCTGATCCTAAACATTGGTGACATTATATCTGCTTGCAGTGGGTGTTTTTTTTCTTGATGTTACTGCTGCGCTGATGTAATGTTCATCTTTTGTGATGTTGTCCTACTATAGTAGTTGTGAAACCCTAACTTTGGCATGTATACCAGAGCATCGAGTTCCAGGTCCTGGCTTTGGGGACACCACAATCACCCTAGTGGGAATTTCGCTATCAATTTCAGTGTCTGAGTGTCCTCATTTGTCATGAAGCCATGACAGCCAGGCCACCCGCACTTTATATGGGCCTTTGAGATCTTTACATAACTGCTTTTTGTTGCTGGTGATTTATTTCTGTGTGGGTACGTCTGGATACCAGTCAGAATGAGAAGAATTGACACAGCTGAGGCGCGGGGGCGCTGCTTTGTGCAGGCATCCCCATACCAACTAAAGAAAGAAAAGTCAACGTTAAGCCTTTTGCCCTGTGCTTAACACAGCCTTTATCCTTGCATATTCCAGCACATAGGATATCAATCACTGACATGAGACCAGCAGTGCTCCAGCACAAAAGGATTTAAGATCTGTGTTAGCATTAACTTTGAAATTCCATGCTATTGCTGGAGGTCAAAGAACTTGAACGTTGTTCAAACAAAGGCCTTCTGGGATTGCTACAGTACATTGGGTTATCAGCTTTCTGGCTCTGGAAACTTGGGTTCCTTTCCCTTTTTAGGTTGCAAATAAAGACAAGTTTAGTATCTCAGGGGACCCAGGGTTACAACAGTGGGACAGGGGCGTTGCAGGTCAGGAAGGAGGTTCTCTTGCAGTACACCCTGTTTTCCAGAACTTCCACACTCTGTAGAGACTGTGAGGTCTCCCTTCCAAACTTTAATAGAATAAAAGCCTCATTGCTATTGATAGTTGTTTTGCTTTAGGTGAAAAATTCCCTTCTTGGAAATGCAAGCCATATAATTGCACATTGTCAAACACACATAGCTGACTTTATTAACAATAATGACAAAGAATATGCCAAAACAGTCTGCCGACCAAATGTTTATTTATTTATGGACCTGTTAATGCATCATTACTGACATAGCCAACTGTGCTATACTGTTACTTTGTTTTTATCCTAAAACAGCATGGCAAAGCCATCATTTTGTATCTTGGGGAAAACTTGGCCTCATTGTTTTCACTTGTGGATTATCACCTGTCACTATAAATCTGGCAACAGGTGAGGCTTTGCGTCAATAAGACCTGCTCTCCCCCATAACTATATATAAACAGGGCTAACATTCCTTGCCTGATAGATTTTGTTTTTACCTGGCTCCCAGTGGCATCTGCCTTGTGAAAAAAAAGGAATCAATTTCCCTCCCACTTGCAACCTACTGGGTAGAATAGACATTTTCTTCCATTGATTTTACAGTAGATTATAAGCTGCCAGCTCCAGGGGTTTTTTGTTTTTTGCTGATGTGACTATGCCGTCACACACTTGCATTCACACCAGAAGGGTATAATCAACAGATCCTTCCATGCACAAAAATCTGTTTTGTATGGTGAAAACAAAAACCCCATAATGGACAAAAACCCCATATCTCACGCTTGGACTACTGCAACGCGCTCTACGTGGGGCTACCTTTGAAGGTGACCCGGAAACTGCAATTAATCCAGAATGCGGCAGCTAGACTGGTGACTGGGAGTGGCCGCCGGGACCACATAACACCGGTTCTGAGAGATCTGCATTGGCTCCCAGTACGTTTCCGAGCACGATTCAAAGTGTTGGTGTTGACCTTTAAAGCCCTAAACGGCCTCGGTCCTGTATACCTGAAGGAGCGTCTCCACCCCCATCGTTCAGCCCGGACACTGAGATCCAGCGCCGAGGGCCTTCTGGCGGTTCCCTCATTGCGAGAAGTGAGGTTACAGGGAACCAGACAGAGGGCCTTCTCGGTAGTGGCGCCCGCCCTGTGGAACGCCCTCCCATCAGATGTCAAAGAGATAAATAATTACCTGACATTCAGAAGACATCTTAAGGCAGCCCTGTTCAGGGAAGTTTTTAATATGTAACGCTGTACTGTTTTTAACACTGATTGGGAGCCGCCCAGAGTGGCTGGGGAAACTCAGCCAGATGGGCGGGGTATAAATAATAAATTATTATTATTATTATTATTATTATTATTATTATTATTATTATGGAGAAAGATTGCTTATTATCAGAAGAAGAATCTTGCTGCATCTCACCAGATCTCTGTCTTGTCCAGCATTCTGTCCCAACAGCAGACTACGTTTTGGGGGCTCACAACTAGGACATACGCCCCACAGCAGCTGGTTTTCAGAGTCATAGTCCCTGAGTTTGTCCTATCTCATTTTTAAGCTGACCAAGTTAGTGGTTATTCCTAAATCTCGTGGTAGTGAAATTTAGGTGGTGAGACAATGCCATAAGGAATAACTAAGAAATACATATATGAATTTCCCACTGTAAAATAGTTGGCAGGTGGGCATCTGACATTTTCATAGTAGGAAACCTGTTCCATTGCAACTCCTTTATTCTTAAGCAAAAGCAGGATGGTCAGAGTTGGAGATGGGGTTTCATATTGGGTGGAATGTAACTGGAAACAGGTGATAACTTCTTCAGAGAGCTGGTGGAGGTATGATAGAGGCATTGTTGCTCATGCTAGTTACTCTGGTTGAGCTATGATCTCTGGTCAAAGAGCTTTGCAAGTTGCTATGGTGCTTTAAGAGGCAGCAGTCCCACTTTTGAGCAAAGGCAGAGGCTGTACACACTATACATTCAAAGCACATATGAAGCATCTTCTTTCTCTTAAAGAATTCTGGGCACAGTAGTTTAGCCCTCACAGAATTACAATTTCTGGCATCCCTTAACAAACTACTTAGAATTCTTTGAGGGGGGGAATGTGTTCCAAATGTGCTTTCAAAATATTGCGTGCACAGAGCTAAAAGCGACAAAGAAGACTTCGCATGTAGCCAAACTATGAGTGATGGCCTTATAGGGAGGTTCAGGCACCCCATGTATTGAGAGGATTTCTGAGGGAGACCACAACACTTATGTAAGCTAGCCCCACTCCTGCCCTGGGCAGCAGCATGCAGCTAGTATGCAAGGGATTCAGTGAATGGGGAGTTCCTTCACACGCCAACCCAATGCACAAAAGGTGTGGGCATGGCTGCTGGGATGACATTGGGTCTGTGGCATTGTGGAGTCAGTAAGATTGTGGCCAGGCTGACAACACAGTTGCAAAAACAAACCAAACCAAACAAACAAAACCTTGTGGGGAAATGAAATAAGCTGTGTTGCTGCCATTGCTAACAGTAAGCTCCCTGAAAAAGTGTTGGCAAATTCTCCTCCCACTGGAGAAACTAGGCACCTCCCACCATTTCTGCACCAATGAAAACACAGGTGCCACTTCAGAACAGCTCTAATTTCGACCTCTCCTTTTTCAGGTTGACTGTAGTTGTTTGAACTACACAGGGCATTCCTCACACAACCATCTTCTCTTATGGTATGAAGCACACAGTCGGCACTTGGGAGCTCAAGATACTTCACAGCAGTTTGGGGTTGATTGGCATGTCTGGAAGGAAATAAATACGGACACTTGCATCCCCCCTTTTTTGTTTTTGTTTATTTTAAGGGGGGAGCACTGCAATATTAAATTACACACTTGTGTGTGATAAGAGAAAGGAATTTTAGCCAATAATTACATTCGTTATTTGAAGGAACTTCAGAAGTATTTCCTGTGGTGTGAAATGTACCTTCTTTGCCATTATAACTGGTTCTTCATTGAGATAGAAGTCAGGGCCTATTTATAGATGGGTGAGGGGGTGTGAATTTTGGGCAAAGGCTCAGCTTCATTTGATGCCCACAGAGTGACATGTAATTAACTCATAAGTGACAAGTGTGAGCTATTATTGTTCTCAACCAAGAATTCCTGTTCTTAATTGCCACCAGCAGTGCTACTGGTAAACCTCATGCTTCACGATGACACTGTGTTTGTGGAATTCCCTCCTCAAGGAAATATGTACAGCAGTGCTCTATCATGACTGACACTGAAGAGAACTCTTGAGACTTTTTAATTTCGACCCACTTTAATTAACTGCTGTGTTTTTATTGTTACTGCCGTGTAGTTCACTATGTATTCTTTCATAAATTATGTGCACAGTGTGTCCTGCAAGGCAGCTTAAAAACCCACAAATAAATAATCACTAGTTGCACACTTGAGTTCTTACAATTGGCAAAATATCATGACCAAGAGGTTTTTTTAAAAATCAAATCTGAAGACCACTAAACAAACAGACATGGGTCCTCTTGGGACTGTACCACTTTAGAATGCAAATGGAGATCAAATTATTGTTCTTCAACAGCAAACTGCAGAGTTAGGATGCCTGGGAGAAGGGTGCCAATTTAATTTGGCAATCTTCCTGACATGCTAGCTTTTCATTTGTAGGGATTTTAAAATAGCAGCAGGGAGAGGCATTCCTGACTCATTTTTAAGTGATATAGTCCTAGAAAGTTATACCACTCCCCAACTCTAAACCTTTAGATTGGCTTTGAACTCAAGGAAAGGGGGACTAAATGTGTGTCCCTTTGCATGTATAACCTTCCAGTCTTCCCTGAGGCTTTATGGAGTTTTGCTATTGGTAGATCCTGTTCAGATGTTTGATGTCTTGGGGCTGCCTTGAAGATTTATATTAGTGTGTGGGAAAGAAACCCACCAAAGAAGGTTGCTATGAATGTATAGGGAAGTTTTTAATGCTTTATGTTTATTGTGTTTTTAATATTTTGTTGGCAACCCAGTCAGATGGGCAGCATATAAACAACAACAACAACAAGATGATGATGATAAATCGGAACCTTGTTTATGCTATAATTTTGGACAACTCCCAAGCTATGAGAAGACCAACCATTATTATTAATTGTTTTTATTAAAAGATTTTCCTGGGCAACAAAAGTACATACAGCGTCTCTGTAAGGTCAACCATTTATTCAAGTAACGTTAATTTCTACGAATACTATAATGACGGCAGAGTAGTAATAACAGTGCTGTAGGCACCAGGTATGGCTCCAGGTCTGAGGGGACCACTTGTCCATCAGTGGATCTTGTTGGGCTTAATTGGCAAATGCAACAGCAGTGCTCCAGGAAGCTGGGTTTAGCTGCCGTTTTATATTTTCACCATGCCCACAATGTAGCATTGCTTCAGGGCTTTGCAGGAAATTTAAATGGTGGCTAGCTGCTGGTCGATCCCCTGTCATCCAGTGCTGATTGAAGTGTCAGCGATAGGCCATGCCAGCGTGGCTGGGGCCGTGGCAGCTGCCCCAGGGTGTCAGGTGATAGGAGATGAGATGCCCTCTCTGACTTCAGCCATATTTGCAAGAGGTGCTCATCAACCGTAAAAGAAAAGGCCCATGCAGTACATGGTTGTCCATTTTTGTTTCAGCCCAGAAAAGCCTTCTTTTAATCGAGACCTATTTGTTGCAGTGCTCAGGGGAGGGCCACTTCAGGGTACTTACCGGCTGCGTCAGCTTCTCATCCACTGGGGTTCTACAGATGACAAAGGCTCAGAGCATGTGATTGACGCAACAAGGCATGCAGGAGAGGTGAGTCTTTGTGTGCTAGAGAATGCATCATGGAGGATAAAGCTACCAATGGCTGCTAACCATACTCTGCCTTCCATGGTTGGAGACCTTATGCTTCTGAATGCCAGTTTCTGGAAACCTCAGAGGGGGAGAGGGCTCTTGTGATCAGATACTGCTCATGGGTCTTTCACAGCCACCTGGTCCCCCCCCCATGAGAACAGGATGCTGTGAAAATGGGGTGTGCAAAAAAGGAAGAGAATAGGAGGCATGCTTATGGGGTTGAGAAGATAAAAAGGAGGGGTGTGAAAGTATCTGAAGAATAGGAGGAGATAGCGACTTCATAGCTGGGAAGAAGGTGAAAAGGGTGCTTAGGAGTTGCAATGTGTGGTAGCAGGAAGATGCAGGAACTTACAGTTGGGGTGTTCTGTGTGCAATGGGGCGGCTGCACCCCCATCATTCAGTCCAGACACTGAGGTCCAGCTCCAAGGGCCTTCTGGCGATTCTCTTACTGCGTGAAGTGAAGTTACAGGGAAGCAGGCAGAGGGCCTTCTCGGTAGTGGTACCCGCCCTGTAGAACACCCTCCCATAAGCAACTATCTCAATTTTAGAATAGGGTTACTCAGATGTCCCCAGTTCCCAGGGACAGTCCTTGGATTTGCAAATCTGTCCCCAGGAAATGTGGCAGTGGCAGCCTCAGCAGCCCAGAGGCAGCCTGGTAGCGCAGTTGGCTCTGGCTGGCTTCAGGAGCTGCTTGCTTCCCGCTGCCATGGTGCCCGCCATTTTTCCTTGCTGGAAGTCCCCATATGATGTGCGCATGTGACTGCCACTGCCGACGCCACTGCCAAAGGGAAACTGGGGGTGTCCGGCGGTACAGATCTCCTGCCCCCTTCCCCCTTTGTTTTGAGTGCTTGGGGGAGGCTTGGGAGTTGCGGGTGAGCGGCCGTTGCCCAGTTTCTAAAAAACTCTGTGCATTTATGTTTCACAGGGTGCAAAAGAAGGGCTTTGCACCTTTATACAATATGCATGTGTGCTTGGGCCCAGGGTCTTTTGCCTCACCATCCCCACTGCTGACTCCCTGTTACTACTCAGCTTAAAAAAAAAAAAAAAAGGTGTCCCAGTGCAACCAGGTTCAGTGGTTCAGTGCAGGACTGCAGAATAGAAGAGAGAATGACTCACACACCAGCCATCACCTCTTTAATCTTCTACCCTCGGGCAGGAGATATAGAAATATAATCAGCCGTACCAACAGGCTAAAAAATAGCTTCTATCCGTGGGCTGTTAGGCTGTTGAATAGAAAATAACATAGTGAAATTGACTTGCGAGGAGGTGTGTTGTTTGGTAAGAGATTGGGTGTTTGGATGGGGGGAAGGGAGGCTCGTTTAATTTCATTGTACACAGGTTGTACAATGACGATAAAGGTATTTTTATTTTTATTTCTATTCAGTAATGGGGTTCGGAAGGTGAAAGTTTAGTAGTTTCATGGGGGTGGGAATGGGAGGCTCTAGGGGGTTAATGTGGGGGGTGAGCAAGCGTGGGCAGAGTCCCTAGTATAATAGATTTTCCTTGTTTCCAGATTCATTTGGTGCACTGGTATCCTAAGTATAGCAATTATGCAGATTCTCTGAGAAAAACTGATGGTGTGGCTATCTTGGCTATTCTTCTGAAAGTAAGCTCTATCTTTCCTTGCACATATTATCTTGCTGTCTAAGTAGCTCAGCCGGTAGAGCGTGAGACTCTTAATTTCAGGGTCACGGGTTTGAGTGCCACATTGGGCAAAAGATTCCTCCATTGCAGGGGGTTGGACTAGGTGATCCTTGTGGTCCCTTCCAACTCTACAATTCTATGTCTATCTGAAAGGATGTCCTTTTATATCACTCACACTACCCCAGTATTGCATGAATGTGCAAGTGTGATTCTACTATGTCTGGCCTGCCTTGTTACCAGTGAGGTCTCAGCAAAGAAGTGCAGGAGTTCATCACGACAGCACCCCCAGCCACACCCTTAAGGAGAGTCCAAAAATTCAGACAGCTAAACTGATCCTTTGTGTGTGTGTTTGCACGAGGGAGCAGCAGTCCATAGCATAATTAGAATCTTATGTACAATTTCCTGGCAGGATTGCCAGGGGCTTACATCTGACAGTATAGGTTCTGCTTGTAATACACATTGAGCTTCAGCCAGTTGAAATGCAAAGATTTTGCTAATAAATGTTGCCCTTGAAACTGTCTGCTCCATAACAGAAAAGAGAAGAAAATTATTTTTTTCATTCTCTGACTGCCACCATGTGACTCAGTCACAAATATACTTGAAAGCCCCATTATCTCCACATTTGTTTGCCTGAGAATCTGTTTAATTACCCTGGCACTGTGGCAGATGGCATTGGCGATCCTGCTCTGAAAAAAAGTCCTGGAGCTGTCTTCCCCTGAGCTCCTCTCCCACCACACCACAGTTTATTATACCAGCAGAACACAATTAACACACATGTCAAACAGACAATCTGTCAAGCAAATCATTGAAATCATCCCCACTGTGCTCTTCTTCTTATCACATAAGAATTAGAAACCCACAGCTTTTTTCTGTTATGAAGGAACCTCTGTGCATGCTTACTTGGAAGTAAATGCACCTGAATTCAACAAGACCTTCTAGAAAATGAGTTTAGGGTTGCAGATAATTAATTGAGTTGATCAACTGGTGAAAACTCTTTTGAAGGACTACAAGTGCTCTAAATAATCAGGCTACATATTTTCAAAACAAACAAAAACCCAACAGCGACCCCAAACAGATTATTTTCAATGTAGGAACTTGCAAAAACCATGAGTGGCAGGTGCCATTTTAGTATTCTTACTAGAGATGAACCTACTATTTTTGCATTTTGGTATCACAGCAAGAAATAACAGTGGATATAGTTATGTAAATAACAGCTGATTTATAAGTGGCTTAGCAACAGAAAGGGTACTACACCCTTCCTTTGAATTCCCAAGGAAAATTTGTACAGATAATCCTTAACTTGCCTCAGAGGGTAGAAAGTTGGATGAGCGAGAGGTTGCTGCATTCATGTTACCATAATTCAGTGACAGCAAACCAAGTAAAATGAACAATCAAGCAAACACATTGTTCCAAATGTTGTTCTCTGTTGTTTTTAAACCCAACAGGCATGGTTTTTGCTGTTTTTCTGTGCAAGATGTTCTCAGAATTAAACAGACAGATGGGGTGGTTAAAGATCAATTCTGCATTTGTGATTTATAAGCTTCCATGCTATTCATCTTGTACTTTCTCTGTCACAGGTAGGGAAAGATCCTAAGCCAGAGATGAAGAGAATTCTTGAAGAAATGGAAGCCATTAAGACCAAGGTAACTTGGGGGTACAACTGAATCACACTTGCAAAACAGCAACCATCTATAATCTGCCAAGGAATCTAGGAGGCGGCCTGTCAAACCAGTCACAGGTACCACGCACAGGAGAGGCAGGTGGAAGTTAAAACAGAAATAAAAGAAGGGTTTACTGAAGAAGTGGATCTGTAGAAGGGACATAAGGGAAGCAAGATAAATCTTTTGGCTCTTGAAGATTAGAAGCAGGGTGGCTTTTCCAAGAACTGGGTTCAGCCACTATCAGATGAGTGTACATATAGTTAAAGGAATGGGTGCATTCCTCCTACATTTAGAAACTGGAGTGGAGTATCACTTTTTATCTTTCCCACCCCATTTTTTTGTGTGGGGAGGAAATGGTCACAAAAAGCGTGTGTGTTAGTTGTTGTTTTTTTGAAATAATTTTTATTGGTTTTACAAAATAAATTTCAAAATCAATCTTCCGAATTTTAGGACTTCCCTACTCCCCTTTATGGGATATATATATATATATATATATATATATATATATATATATACTGCATATTATAATTCTTCCACGTTATGGTCCTCCAAAATATCCAAAGTCTCATTCCATATTGAAGCTTTGTTCCTCCTGATTTCTGATTTTCCCTGTCAATCTTGCCATTTCTGCATACTCTAATAATTTTGTCTGTTAGTCCACTTTTGTCGGCATTTTCTCCTCTTTCCACTGCTGGGCAAGCAGCAGTCTAGTCTTCTCAAATCTTTCGGTATATCTGCACCTATAATTCCTAGGAGAAAGGCTTCTGCTCTTTTAAACAAATGCTATTTTAAACATTTTTAAAAGTTCATTACATATCATTTCCCAGAATTCCTTTATCTTTTTACAATTCCACCACATATGATAAGAGGTGCCCTCTTTTTCCTTACATTTCCAACATACATTTGAGTTAGTCCTATACATTTTTGCTAACTTACTGGGTGTTAAATACCAACGGTACATCATCTTCATATCATTTTCCTTCAGCGTATAACATGCTGTAAATTTTAAGTCAACTTTCCATAATTTCCCCCATGTTGCTAACTGTATATTATATCCAAAATCTCTTGTCCTTGTGTGTGTGTTAGTTATGCTTATACCTGACCTCAACTAGATCTTCAACTGGATTTAATAATATTGCTTCTCTTTTTATTTATTTAAGGGGAAAGAGGTTCCTTTTCAAAACTTTGATCCATCCATCCTTTTCCCTCAAAATCGGAGCTACTTCACCTACCAAGGCTCCTTCACTACACCTCCTTGTGATGAGTGTGTTACCTGGATTATTCTGAAAGAGCCAATCACCGTCAGTGTGGACCAGGTAATCTTTTCTTATGCAAGTATTTCATGTGAACTACATCCACATACAGTTTGCTGAAAGCCTTGCTCTGTTAATCAGAAATAACATGCCCGAATTCAGTGCTGACAACAGCCATGAGAAAATGCTGGGACATTTCTAAAGCTGAGGAATCAGAACTATGAGTAAAGGCTAAAAATCATCTTGGGTTTCAGTTCAGTTTTTGCATTTGTTCACCCAACCACAGAATCAAACAAGCCAATATTCTTTATAATGCACCTCAAAAAACTTCTGACAATGTAACAGGGGGATTAACCCCAAACTAAGACCTGGTTTATACAACACAATAAGCCAAACTATAGCTTACTGGGACATTGTGAATGTGCTGACTCCTAAAGAGGTGCTTGCAACCATTTTGGTCCTCTCCAGTCCTTTATATTCCTCTACCATGCAGAGCTAAGCCAAGGTTTGGCTTGTGGTTAGGCTCTCTTCTCACTATCTGTTGTAGCCATGAACAAACCTGTCTATCTCAATTGTATTGACAAAAGAAAACATTCAGGGAGGGGAGAGACTCACCAAAGAGCATCTGATTCATATTTCCACCCCCATTTTTCCTAGCTTACTCTCAGCAGCACCCAACACAGGGCGCCCAGCCAAGAGGGCAGAAAATTGAGAAGATCCATAGTTGAGAAGATCCATTTGGGTGCGCCAAATTTTGGGCTTGCTCAGGGCGCCATATTGCCAAAGATTACCAAAATCCACCCCTGCTCTCGGTTAAATATTGCATTGGTGCACAAAACGCAAATGAACTTTGGCGGGTTTGCTGGGTTTGACAACATAAATCATACTTGAAGCCCCTCCCTCAGCCTTAATTATGTCATTTACATGGAAGCAGGTTCTGCTGGCTTTATCCCTTCATGTTTGGTTGCAAGTACATCCCAAACGGTCTCTGGTAGTTTTCTGAAGAAACTGTGTCTGCTCAGTGCTTAACACATCTCATTTTTAGCCAGGCTCCAGCTTGGTCCTCACATCTCTTTACTTCTCTGTAGATGGAAAAACTTCGTAGCCTATCTAGCAACGCTGCAGGTGACCCCTATTGTGCTTTGGTGGACAACTGGCGGCCTCTTCAGCCTCTGAATAACAGGATGGTAAGATCTCCATGCCAATAGAATCTTTGCTGAAGCCCATGATCTTCGATTGTGAAGACCCAGGATTCCACACTCGTGTTGTGTTTGACCTGCTATTCTCCCTCGAGATCTGTACTGTTGAGCTAGAAATTCTGAGCGATGAAACAGGACAATTTAGATAAAATTAATCAACATCCTAGAGGGGGGAAATCACTGGGAAAATATTAACTATATTAGAATGGGGAATCTCTCTCGATAATCTTTGTGAACACTACCATTTTTATGGAAAATTCTGTGGGTGGGTGGGAAGGTCTTCAAGGATTTCTTTCTTTCTTTCTTTCTTTCTTTCTTTCTTTCTTTCTTTCTTTCTCTCTCTCTCTCTCTCTCTCTCTCTCTCTCTCTCTCTCTCTCACACACACACACCTGTAAATGAAGAATGCTAGAGGAGCACAGCAGGAGTTGAATGCATTTCTGTATCATATCTATGTATAAAGTGTCATTAAAAATGCAAATTGTGAAGAAAATCAGCCTGGAAGTCTAACCCTCTATCCTTCTCATTGTTGACGGTGAAATTAAACACATTCATTCAAACAGGATATAGTATGGGATGAAGCATTCTTATTTAATTGCACAACTTCATTTCCTGTCGATTTGTTTGAAATAATAAACAGCCGGGATTTTGTTTAATATGTAGGTAATCTTAGTGACTCTAAATTAGGGTGGGTTTTTTTTGGGGGGGGGGGTTTCCAGAAAACATTATGAGCTATTTAATTTTTAGAGTTTCTTGTATCATTTCTCTGATGTGTCAACAAGGTCACTTTCTGAACTTCTGATTTTATTATTTTGCAGTTAATTTTTATGCCATTGAAGTTAGCGTAATGAAATATTGGTCGAAAACCCATTTCACTTGTGAAATGCTCAGATGAATTTTGCAATGGGAAATATCTCAAAGTTTCAAACTACTAAAGAAATTTGTATGTCCTGTTTCAATACGTTGCAGCCAGTAGTTTACAGATGTCAGAATACTAACTTTGAATCTGACTTATTGAAATAAATGGACTTATTTGTCATTAACTTGCATACATTGATTCCAATGGAACTGCTCTGTGTAGTAGTCAGCTCCTATCCTGTTAAAGAAGGGGCTGCTTTTTTCTCCTCAAATCTCCAAAACAATAAAAATATAAGAACTCGAATCTATTTAGTGTTTAAGTTGTAGCACTTACATTTGTAAATATAAGGGGTGTACCTAGCTAAATCATTCTCAGAGCAGACCATTGAAATCAACAGAGTATGACTCAGTTGGGTGCCACCCATAATTTGTTGCTTCAAATCTGAAAAACATTTTCAAAAAAATTAATGAAAATAACAGCCAGGGTGTTGTTGTTTTTTAACCTCTTCAATTTGTTAAGAAGGTATTTTCTGGGGGGTTGTTTTTCTTCTTGCTTTGAGCTGGTGCTTTCTAGAAAAAGCAATTCAGATAGTATTGCATGATAGGTGCTTTTGTATATAAAACAACAACAACAATAAATCTGTTTATCTCAGAAACAAAGTTTTCAGAACTTCTTAGGTGATTGTAATATGATCCCATGAGAGGGCTTTGTGCACTTGAATCATTTTGATAGGGATTATTGTTGTTTTTTAATTCCTGAGGGATATTCATGTTACTCAACTGTATAAGAAGCCAAAACTGGCAGAGCAGTCTTAACCCAACCTGAGGGATATTGGAGGGCTGGAGCCAACAACACATCAGGAGCTCTGTCAGCTGATGCTAGCTGCTGAACTGGCTTCCTCTCTTTGAAACATGCTGGATTTAGATCCAGTGGTTCCATCGTTGGCCCAGCATTGTCCGGGGAACACCCTATTCTGCAGCCCTACATAGGGTACCACTAGTGGAAGGAGCGCTGTTCACTACAGCCTGCTGCCCTCTCAGGCAGAAGGTGGGCTTCTGCTGCAGGACCGCAATACCTCACCTCAAGGACCGCCTCTTCCCATATGAACCTACCTAGACCCTGAGATCATCTTCTGAGGCCCTCCTTCATGTGCCTCCTCCTCAAGAGGCCAGGAAGGTGGCAACATGAGAACAGGCCTTCTCTGCAGTGGCTCCCCATCTGTGGAATGCTCTCCCTAGGGAAGTTCGCCTTGCACCTTCATTATACACCTTTAGGCGCCAGGCGAAAATGTTCTTTTTTAACCAGGCCTTTGGTTGATCTGATTTATATCCTATGCCCTTTTAAAATGTTTTTTTGGGGGGGGCTATTGGGTTGCTGTTTTTATTTTTATAAGGTATTTTGTGGTTTTATATCTTGATTTTATTCTGTGAACCACTCTGAGACCCCTGGGTATAGGGCGGTATACAAATTCAATCCATCATCATCATCCCCCCAAAACCCCCAAAATCAGCCGTACTCCTCAGTGATGGGCAAGAGATCTGTGCTTGATCCTCCTAACCTCTATCCTCAGCCATCAAGATATTGGGCAGGTTAGGATTATATACTTGCAGATATATTAGCATGCAAGCCTTTGTGGTACAGAGCAAAATTTGTCAGATGTGTGGCATCCCAAATAGGTAAGCACATGGGTGCACATGTTGAGAGGTGGACGGTGCTTACTAAGGAAAGCCAAGAGATAGCAGTGTATTTGTTGGTCTTTACATAGGGTGCTGTGGTCTAAACCACTGAGCCTAGGGCTTGCCGATCAGAAGGTTGGCGGTTTGAATCCCCGCGACGGGGTGATCTCCCGTTCCTCGATCCTTGCTCCTGCCAACCTAGCAGTTCAAAAGCACATCAAAGTGCAAGTAGATAAATAGGTACAGTCATAATCATGTTACGTCTGCTTCATGTTACATTCTTTCAGGTTACATCCCCTGGCGACCCAGAAGTACCGGAAAGGGTTACTTCCGGGTTTCGCCGCTCGCGCATGCGCAGAAGCGGCGAATTGCAACCCGCACGTGCGCAGACACGCCGCAGCAGATTGCGCTCTTTTCATGCTGCGAATGGGCCTCCGGAATGGATCCCGTTTGCAACCAGAGGTACCACTGTACTGCTGCAGCGGGAAGGTAAACAGTGTTTCCGTGCACTGCTCTGGTTTCGCCAGAAACGGTTTAGTCATGCTGGGTGTCTGCAGAAAAACTGTCTGTGGACAAACGTTGGCTCCCTCAGCTAGTTAAGTGAGATGAGCGCCGCAACCTCAGAGTCATTCGCAACTGGACTTAACTGTCAGGGGTCCTTTACCTTTACCTTACATAAACATAAGGGAAGAACCTTCTGGTTCAGATCAAGGCCCAGCATCCTGTTCTCATGATGGGAGTCTGCAAGCAGAACCGTGATCTCAACAGTCTTCTCCCCACCTCCAGTTCCTAGCAAATGGTACTCAGAAGCATGTCACATCTGACAGTGCAGGTAGAGTATAGCCACCATGACTAGTAGCATTTTTAAATAACCACCACTGTTTGTGGTTTGCCTGCAAGGTAAAAAATTATGAGGCATGGCAGAAACTTCATTCCAGTTGGAAAACCGAACAATGCCTAATGACGAAAGCATTTATTTATTTTTAATTGTTCCTTGGCTGGGAATAAAATGATTAACATACACAACCATATTCTTGACAAAATGCCAACAGACTGGTTCTCAGAAAACCACTAGGAGGCAGATGTCTTTGCTTCCACATTTTCATCTCATTCAAATAGACAATTGAACATATGTTTTACTACAAACCCCCAACACATTTTTCTTTGGAAATCAAGCACTGAGAATATGCCAACAAATAAAATTCTTTGCCTATATAACCTTTAGTAATTTGACTTCTCTGACTCGTTTCTAAATCATTATAGAATTCAACTTGCAAATTTGGGCCCATTCTTACATTTTCTCTTGTTGGCTGCAATTGCTTCTTTTTTTACATTAAAGATGTCGTGATAAACCAGGTTACAGAGATTTCTGTTTATCTGAAGCAAAATCAGCTTCATCAATACTAATTATGTAATCTATTATGCAATCCATTGGTTGCAATTCGGGAGGAAGAATAAGGCACAAAAATGCTGATTCTCACCCTTTTTTACTTCACAGTCATACTGTTTTTATTTGGACTTAGAATTGCACCCATTACCCTGAAGGGCTTAGTGCCATTAATGCATAATCTTGACACTCCGAGAAGGGAGAAATAATTGATCAGCTCAGAATGTTACATTTTCATGCTGTTGGTCTGTAAACAATTCTTGAGTGCATTGCATGCCAAGCGCAAGCTTTCATTAATGTTTGGGAGCAAGCCAACATGCATATGTTTACAATGCTTTAGTATTTATGTAGTAATGCAAATCTGTCATCTTGTTGGCCTCTGATCATCTTAGACTGAGTCATAAGTCCCCAGCGTACAACATTAATTACACAAATGTCAATATTATTACAGTACTGTCCTGCAAAGAGAATAGCACAGCACATTCACTGTGACCTTTCCATATTATAATTCTTTGAGATTAGTCCATCTGCAACAACAGAATGCCTTTTGGATTTGGCAGATGAGATCAGTAAATCTGACTGAACAGTGCAAAGCACAACTGCATTTGTTGAATGCCCTAAAGGACAACTGAAATGCTGGGATAATCGTGTCTGGTAGAAACAAGCGTGCTTTTTATAAAAACATCCAAGATGAAGCAAGATGAGAGATGTATAGTGAATTCATATTCAGAATTCAGGTCACGGAGTTCAGATAACAAGGCTTTCGACTATCACATGCTATTTCATGCTGTCTCAGAACGAAAAGAAAGTGAGAGATCTCGTTCTCAGATATTACATGTGGCTCCTTCAAGATGAGATTACAAAATGTTTAGCTGTATCCTCTCTTAAACCAAATTGCTTTTAGAAATTGATCTTTAAAAGAATCATTTTGGGGTGTGACATCTGTGTACTTGGCTTATTGTAGTATGCACAGGAACTTTCTCTCCTGCAAGCATGCTAAGGATCTGAGAGTGCAATTCTAGGCATGCTTACCTGGTTATAAGTTCTTTTAATATAGTGGAATCTACGTCTGAGTAAACATGCTTTGTTGTTGTTGTTTAGTCATTTAGTCGTGTCCGACTCTTTGTGACCCCATGGACCAGAGCACGCCAGGCACTCCTGTCTTCCACTGCCTCCCGCAGTTTGGTCAAACTCATGCTGGTAGCTTTGAGAACACTGTCCAACCATCTCGTCCTCTGTCATCCCCTTCTCCTTGTGCCCTCCATCTTTCCCAACATCAGGGTCTTTTCCAGGGAGTCTTACACTGGGGTTAAAAAAATTTCTCAGAATGACCAAACATTTGTACAGCTGCTGCAATCCATTATATACAAAGGATTTTAAATTTGTACAGCTAGGTAAAGGGGGAGTGTGTGTGTAAATTCAGGGGATTCCATGTGTATATTCAAGTCTTCAACACACTAAAATAGCAGATATCTGAGAATATACTGGAATGCCCTGTCAATTTTCATCCACCTTGGATTAGGGAGGAAGGTGTTTTGCTTCAGCCATGTTGCTTATCTGGTGGGCTGGGTGGTTCTTTCCAAAAAGAAGCAAATGAAGTGTGGTATCTGTGGTGGTCAGTGACACCCTACTTCAGCACCAACCCAGTAGGCTAGGCTCACTGTCAATGAGTGACCTCTCTCTCTCTCTCTCTCTCTCTCCTTGCCAGTTACATGTCACCTAGGGCATGGGGGTGCCTTGCAGTGGTCTACTCAGGAGATAGCTAAATTCTAAGAATGCATACACACTAAACCAGGGGTCCCCAGTCTGTGGAGGCCATTTAACTGGCCCCCAAGCCACCCCCGAACTGAGCCACCCGCTCGGCGAGTCCCTGCGTGCTGCGCTAAACCGGCACAGCACGGCACTGGGACTCTCTTCTGCAGCTCTGGAAATTGCTTCTGGGCATGCCCAGACGCTGAAAATCATTTCTGCGCAGGTGCGATTTTCAGCGTCTGGGCATGTGCAGAAGCGATTTCCAGCACCGCAGACATGCGCAGATGCGATTTCCGGTGTTGCGCTGTGCTGGCTCAGCCCACAAAGGATCTCTGCAGGAGTGATCCGGCCCATGCCCAGTAAGCCTTGCCGACCCCTGCACTGTAAAATGTGTGAGATCACGATATTGTATTTATTTGTATTGTAGAGCTTTAGCTACTGATGAAGCCCAGGACAGCGAAACAAGGCCAATATTCCGGAAATCCTTGTCTTATTTTTTTTTATAAGATATTTATTAAGATTTTTTATAATATTACAATAAACTGAAAAAAGAAAAAACAGAATAACAAAAATACAGAATAAAGAAACTTTTTAAGAAAAGAAAAACACACATACATTTTCAATTACTTATTTTCTTTTAACTCATTTCCCGGACCTCCTCATACCTCCCTTTTTTGTATTCCACCCCAAATTGTTAGTTCAGCAAATCCTTACCATTATATTATTACCTATTTATAATCCTTTTTTCATATCTCTTAAAGCATTACAGCTGGAAACCACTTAATTTCAATCCAACATCATTCTAACACTCATTAATTTTACAATATTTCTGTAGATAATCTTTAAATTTCTTCCAATCTTCTTCCACCGACTCTTCTCTCTGGTCTTGGATTCTGCCAGTCATTTCTGCCAATCCCATATAGTCCATCACCTTCATCTGCCATTCTTCCAAAGTGGGTAGTTCTTGTGTCTTCCAATACTTTGCAATAAGTATTCTTGCTGCTGTTGTAGCATACATAAAAAACGTTCTGTCCTTCTTTGGCACCAATTGGCCGACAATGCCCAGAAGGAAGGCCTCTGTTTTCTTCAGAAAAGTATATTTAAATACCTTTTTCATTTCATTGTAGATCATTTCCCAGAAAGCCTTAATTCTTGGGCACGTCCACCAAAGGTGAAAGAATGTACCTTCAGTTTCTTTACATTTCCAACATTTATTGTTGGGCAAATGATATATTTTTGCAAGCTTGACTGGGGTCATGTACCACCTGTATATCATTTTCATAATATTCTCTCTTAAGGCATTGAATGCCGTAAATTTCATACCTGTGGTCCACAACTGTTCCCAGTCAGCAAACATAATGTTATGTCCAACATCTTGTGCCCATTTAATCATAGCAGATTTCACCGTTTCATCCTGAGTATTCCATTTCAACAGCAAGTTATACATCTTTGACAAAATCTTAGTTTTGGGTTCTAACAGTTCTGTTTCTAATTTTGATTTTTCCACCTGGAAGCCGATTTTCTTGTCCAAATTATATGCCTCCATTATCTGATAATAATGTAGCCAATCTCGCACTTTGTTTTTTAGTTTCTCAAAGCTCTGCAGTTTTAGTCTATCTCCCTCCTGTTCCAAAATTTCCCAATATTTCGGCCATTTGGCCTCCATATTGAGCTTTTTCTGAGCCTTTGCTTCCATTGGTGACAACCACCTTGGGGTTTTATTTTCCAGTAAGTCTTTGTATCTTATCCAGACATTAAACAATGCTTTCCTGACAATATGGTTTTTAAATGCTTTATGTGCTTTAACCTTGTCGTACCACAAATATGCATGCCAACCAAAAACGTTGTTAAAACCTTCTAAGTCCAAAATGTCTGTGTTCTCAAGAAGCAGCCAATCTTTTAGCCAGCAGAATGCTGCTGATTCATAGTAAAGTTTAAAGTCTGGCAGGGCAAATCCGCCTCTTTCCTTTGCATCAGTTAATATCTTTATATTTTATTCTGGGCTTCTTGCCCTGCCAGACAAATCTAGAAATATCTTTCTGCCACTTCTTGAAACAATCCATTTTGTCCACAATCTGCAATGTTTGAAACAAAAACAACATTCTAGGCAAAACATTCATCTTTATAGCTGCAATTCGACCCAACAAGGAAAGCTTCAGATTTGACCAAATTTCTAAATCTTTTTTCACTTCCGTCCAACATTTTTCATAATTATCTTTAAATAAGTTCCCATTTTTTGCTGTCATATTAATCCCCAAGTATTTCACTTTCTTGACCACAGTTCGGAAATCCTTGTCTTAGACTCTGTGAAAGGATTCTGGGGAACTGTAACAACCCTTCCTGTGGATTACTTGGACCTTATGAACAGACAGGTGGAATAGACACTATTACACACGGATGGACCTTATGCACGAACTGATTAGAGAATGATCTGATCCACTGGGTCTTCTGTTTTGTTTGTTTGTTGAACTTTATGAGTTACTTCCGTTGAAATTTATGATTTGATACATGAATAGTGCACCTTATTTATCTAAGAACACAGCCGGTTACGTCTCGTGTTTATTGACCCCTGCACTAAACCATTTATACCACAGATGTAGTTTTTCCTCAATCTGGAATTGTTCATGCTCATCCTCAACATGCTGCTTTCAATCTAGATTGATTCTAAATCCTGCTGTCCACAAAGATGGTTGTGGTTCCATATACATGTTCAAAAACCCTCCCCTTGATTAGGATAGCCATACCTTTTTCTCTCCGCACACCCCCGTCCCTGGCAAATGAAGGAAATGGCTATTGTGATCTTGGTAGACCCCAAGCCACAATTGTCATTGGATAAACCACTCCTCATTACTGGGATGGCCCACATTAGTTTTCAAAGGAACACATTGTGGGGCAATACAAAATCCATCTGCGGTGAGCTTTTATTTTTGGAATGAAATCAGTTTCTCAAGAAGTGCCCTCTTCTTGCTGCTGTACTTCCACCCCCAGCCAGCATGTGCAACAGTCAGGGGTGATAGGAACTGTAATTCGGTCACATGTAGAAGGCAATAGGTTCCCCATCCCTGCCCTAAACACAGATATGGATAACTGAATTGGTAGAGCCATGAAACTCTTGATCTCAGGGTTGTGGGTTTGAGCCACACATTGGGTGAAGGATTCCTGCATTGCAGGGGGTTGGACTAGATGAACCTTGTTGCCCCTTCCAACTTGACAGTTCTGTGATTCTTTGTAGGGACACATTAAGCATTTTGCAGACGGCAGTCCAGCTGTAAAAAACGAACACAGGTTATGAGAGTGGTATCAGATTCCAGTCCTGACTTGGGCACATTTGTTTCCCTTTGTGAAATAATCCTACACACGTACGGACAATAGTTTTACATGATGAAAGGCAGGTTGCAGGTAGAGGCTGCTTCACAACACACACACACATCCCTCAAAAAAGCATACATTAATTGTTTGTGTGATTAATGTTTGCAAAAGGCTACTCTGCTTAGGAGTAAAGGAAAAGTTTTCTGCCCACAGAATTTCTGCCCTTCTTATGATCTGTGCCATTCTCCCTAGTGGGCCTCTGAACGTATGGCCTTCCTGTCTCTGACAGTTCTGTTTCTCCTGAATGTGCCGACCTGAATGGAACACCAGAAACCGGGGACAGCTTATTCATCATGGGCTCACTCATTAACAGTTCTGATAATAAATATGTTTCTCTTCCTTAATTTATAACTAGTATCTTGTAAACTTTGTCTCGACCTTGCGTTTGGCACTGCCTAGCAATGTGCTCAGCCCAGCCCAACTTCATGAAGCCTCACAGTTTAGGGGAGTTAAAACCAATGAGATAAAACAATAAATTAAAACAACAAAATGAAGCACTAAAAGGAGTTAAGAAATAAAATGGAAGAGAGGATAAAAACAAATGCTAAGGGTTGGTTATAGAGCAGAAACTTGCCTTAGAGTTGGCCTTAGAGCTCAAAACCCTGCTTCAATAATAATAATAATAATAATAATAATAATAATAATAATAATAATAATTTATTATTTATACCCCGCCCATCTGGCTGGGCCTCCCCAGCCACTCTGGGCAGCCTCCATAGAAACCAAAAATACACTAAAATATCACACGTTAAAAACTTCCCTGAACAGGGCTGCCTTAAGATGTCTTCTGAATGTCAGGTAGTTGTTTATCGCTTTGACATCTGCTGGAAGGGCGTTCCACAGGGCGGGCGCCACTACCGAGAAGGCCCTCTGCCTGGTTCCCTGTAGCTTTGCTTCTCGCAATGAGGGAACCACCAGAAGGCCCTCGGCGCTGGACCTCAGCGTCCGGGCAGAACGATGGGGGTGGAGACACTCCTTCAGGTATACTGGACCGAGGCCGTTTAGGGCTTTAAAGGTCAGCACCAACACTTTGAATTGTGCTCGGAAACGTACTGGGAGCCAATGTAGGTCTTTCAAGACCGGTGTTATATGGTCTCGGCGGCCGCCCCCAGTCACCAGTCTAGCTGCCGCATTCTGGATTAGTTGTAGTTTCCGAGTCACCTTCAAAGGTAGCCCCACGTAGAGCGCATTGCAGTAGTCCAAGCGGGAGATAACCAGAGCATGCACCACTCTGGCGAGACAGTCCGCAGGCAGATAGGGTCTCAGCCTACGTACCAGATGGAGCTGGTAAACAGCTGCCCTGGACACAGATTTGACCTGTGCCTCCATGGACAGCTGTGAGTCCAAAATGACTCCCAGGCTGCGCACCTGGTCCTTCAGGGGCACAGTTACCCCATTCAGGACCAGGGAATCCTCCACACCTGCCCGCCTCCTGTCCCCCAAAAACAGTACTTCTGTCTTGTCAGGATTTAACCTCAATCTGTTAGCCGCCATCCATCCTCCAACCGCCTCCAGACACTCACACAGGACCTTCACCGCCTTCACTGGTTCTGATTTAAAAGAGAGGTAGAGCTGGGTATCATCTGCATACTGATGAACACCCAGCCCAAACCTCCTGATGATCTCTCCCAGCGGCTGCATGTAAATGTTGAAAAGCATGGGGGAGAGGACAGAACCCTGAGGCACCCCACAAATGAGAGCCCAGGGGTCTGAACACTCATCCCCCCCCCACTTTCTGAACACGGCCCAGGAGGAAGGAGCGGAACCACTGTATGACAGTGCCCCCAGCTCCCAGCCCCTCAAGACGGTCCAGAAGGATGTTATGGTCGATGGTATCAAACGCCGCTGAGAGATCCAGCAGAACTAGGAAACAGCTCTCACCTTTGTCCCTAGCCCGCCGGAGATCATCAACCAGTGCGACCAAGGCAGTTTCAGTCCCATGATGAGGCCTGAATCCTGACTGGAAGGGATCCAAATGGTCCGCTTCTTCCAGGCGTGCCTGGAGTTGTTCAGCAACCACTCGCTCAATCACCTTGCCCAAGAATGGAAGATTTGAGACTGGGCGATAGTTGACCATCGTGGCCGCATCTAAAGATGGTTTTTTAAGAAGCGGTTTAATAACCGCCTCTTTCAGCTGGTCTGGGAAGGCTCCCTCACGGAGGGAAGCATTCACCACCCCACGAAGCCCATTGCCCAGTCCTTCCCGGCTAGCTTTTATAAGCCAGGATGGGCAAGGATCCAGGAGACAGGTGGTTGGCTTCACTCGTCCAAGCAGCCTGTCCACATCCTCGGAGGTAACAGATTGGAATTGATCCCACGCAACTTGACTAGACAGGACTCTAGCACTCTCCCACCCCGGCCCTGCTCCCACGATGGAGTCTACTTCTTCCCGAATCTGAGCGATTTTATCTGCAAAAAACTTTGCAAAATCATTGCAGGAGAACATGTGGTCCGTACTGGGCCCTGATGTTGCAGGTGGTTCCGCTAAATTGTGAACCACCTGAAAAAGTCTCCTGCTGCTGTTTTCTGCAGATGCAATAGAGGCGGTGAAGAAATTCTTCTTCGCCGTCGCTATCGCCACTTGGTAGGCTCGACGTTGAGCTCTAACCTGTGTCCGGTCAGATTTGGAATGAGTTATCCGCCACCGGCGCTCTAGCCGTCTCAACGATTGTTTCATTGCCCTTAGATCCGTGGAAAACCACGGGGCTGTCCGGGCTCCATGCAATCGGAGAGGGCGCTTCGGAGCCAAACAGTCAATAGACCTGGTTAACTCCACATTCCAGCGGGCCACCAGGGAATCAGCTGAAAGGCCCTCAACATGGGATAAAGCATCCCCTACCACTCTCTGGAAACCATTTGGATCCATTAAGTGGTGGGGGCGGACCATCCGAATTGGTCCCACCTCCCTGCAGAGGGGATGGGTCGCAGAGAAGTCCAGTTGCACCAGGAAGTGATCTGACCATGGCACTTCTTTCGTTTCACTTTTACTTAGTGTCAGATCACCAACATGCATAGAGGTAAACACCAGGTCCAAGGCATGTCCGCGACTATGGGTTGGGTCAGACTTATTCAGGGACAGCCCCATGGAGGCCATGCTTTCCACAAAGTCCCGAGTGGCCCCTTGTAAGGTCGTGTCATCATGGATGTTAAAATCCCCTAGGAATGCTTCAAGCATTCAGCAGCCATTCCCTGGTCAATAGGTAAAGGTAAAGGGACCCCTGACCATTAGGTCCAGTCGTGACTGACTCTGGGGTTGCGGTGCTCATCTCGCTTTATTTGCCAAGGGAGCCAGCGTACAGCTTCCGGGTCATGTGGCCAGCATGACTAAGCCACTTCTGGCAAACCAGAGCAGCGCACTGAAACGGCGTTTACCTTCCCGCCGGAGCGGTACCTATTTATCTACTTGCACTTTGACGTGCTTTTGAACTGCTAGGTTGGCAGGAGCAGGGACCGAGCAACGGGAGCTCACCCAGTCACGGGGATTCGAACCGCCAACCTTCTGATCGGCAAGTCCTGGGCTCTGTGGTTTAACCCACAATGCCACCCTCCCTGGTCAATAAACATGACTAAAAAATATAGCATTCTAACAGTGAGTGGTTACTTATGTAAGATCTCTTTTTGCACTGAAACAAGTTAAATGTGATGGCACCAGGGAATGCTAATTCCTTTACCTGCACATTCTCCCCAACTGTGTTACTCCTAGTGCGGGTTGGTACAGCTTTGAAGATTGCAGCCACGATAAAAAATAGCTCCATGAATACATTACATAGTTGCTAATATTTAATTTAAGGCAGGGCTGCCTTCAGATACTTCGCTGTTTGACATGAAAGACAAGGCGGTTCTTCCTCAGCCCACTCTGTGTTTCACATACAGAAGCCAACTAGGCTGGCAGTTGTGTTTTACATTAACACTGGTGCCAGGACAGCGCCCTCTACTGCAGCTTAGGGGAAGCATCTCCTTGCTGCCACTCTCCACCTCCAAGCATCTGCTTCACTTTGCCTAATGGTAGAGCTGGTTCTGAATTCAGGGTATTTATATATTTTCTTTGATGGTCTTAATTACGACTTAGGAACTGTATTTTTGTTTGGTGCCTTGAGTAATATTTCTTTTTAGAAAGGCGGGACAGGAGGCCAGGCAGGAATATTGGGTTTCTATTCTAGGGTGATTGCATTTTCTTATTACTCAGAAATAAGACAGCAGAACCAAAGCCCTTTCGTTCCCCTTTGCTTCAGGAAAAAGTCTGGGAATGCTGGCACTTATTTTCCTTCCCGTTGACATAAAACAGTTTCTTGGCCAATTTGCAGAGTGTCCTCTTTCCTAGACTTCTGAAAAGGTAGTGGTAGTTGCTGGTGAGTCCTTTATCATTTCAGGATGGTGTTAAGAACTGGAGCTGGTCTATAGACATCGTCCAGCAGAGAAACTGGAAAAATGTGCATTAGATGGCTCCTGTGTGCTTCATTCCATGGCCTGTAGATGGCAGCAACATGACAGGTACCTGAACTCTAACCACCAGCCTAATTTAAAAGCATAGGCTCCCTCTGACGTCAGTGATAAGACAATTATTGCAACACTCTGCATATGAGATAAAGTCCAGCACTGTACAAGCTCTGAATTATGCATGCTTTTTGCTGCCATTGTGATTTATGCAGAACTCCCATTGTATATATCTTCACAAAATAAACGAATGACATTTCATTACTAAGGATATGTGGGATTTTCCCATTGGCAAGATGAGCAGGAGACACTCCTAGGAAGAAATTAGTTGATGGATGGCCAGGGAAAGAATTTTGCAGCAGGGAACAGGAGCAGAAGGGACAAGGGCAAAGGGTAGTGCAAAGAGTCACGACTTGGAAACGTTGCCAAAGAGAGGTAATGTATTGAGGGGACAGGGAGTGGAAGATCTTAGCATGGTCCTCTCTAGAGACGGAAGTTTATATAGCTCTGGGATGGTTTGAGGAAAGGACAGAAGACCAGGAAGATGTCATACACCAACATGTTTTACACTAGCCCAGGGGTCAGCAAACTTTTTCAGCAGGGGACCGGTCTACTGTCCCTCAGACCTTGTGGGGAGCAGGACTATATTTTGAAAAAAATAATAATGAATGAATTCTTATGCCCCACAAATAACCCAGAGATGCCTTTTAAATAAAAGGACACATTCTACTCATGTAAAAACACACTGATTCCCGAACCATCCGCGGGCCGGATTTAGAAGGCGTTTGGGCCGGATCCGGCCCCCGGGCCTTAGTTTGCCTACCCATGCACTACCCCAACACTGATTTCAAAAGCTGTAACTTGGGAGTGCTGCTAAAGGAAGTTATTTACTTTATGAAAAAGCGGTTCAATCCCATCCATCTGTTTCCAAAGCTGAGAAGTGATGGTTGGTGTCCATTGGGACTTCTAGGTCAGAATGCAGGAAAACCATCAGTAGATGGAGCCAGAACCCCAAGACAGGTGGGGCTAATAATTCTAGCTTTGTCCATTTCTTCCTTCCTGGTGAGCAATACAAGGGCAACACAGATGAAGGAAAAGGGAGCTGACAAGCAGTTCCACTCCCTGGAGTGGTTATAAGTAAGGCAGGCAGTGTGTTGCAGCTGTAAAAAGAAAAAGAAAAAAGGCAAATTCCATGTTAGGGATCATTAGGAAAGGAACCGAAAATAAAACTGCCAGTATCATAATGCAGCTATACAAATCTATGGTGCAGCAGAGTTTAGAATACTACGTATAGTTCTGGTTGCCTCACCTCAAAAAGGATATGGTAGAGTTGGGCAAGTTTTACAAAAGGGCAATCAAAATGATCAGGAGAATTGAGTGATTCTTCTGTTAGTAAAAGTTGCAGAATTCGGGACTTTTTACTTTAGAAGAAAGGTGAGGAAGAGGTGGCATGATAGAATTTTGTACTGAAATTGGAATACTGTGTATAGTTCTGGTTGCCTCTTCTGGAATTACCGGTAGCTCTGCAAGACTTGAAAGACACACTTAGACAAATCCATAGAGGACAGGTCTATCTATCAGTAGTGGCAAAACCAGAATATTTGCATTCAGAGCAAAAGCAACAGACCTTGGAGCACCAGTATTGGGGCAATCAACAAAAGGAAGGAGCATCACTTTAATTCCCTGCTATGAGATGAAAGAGGCATTGGTAAAGTTCCATGAGCATAGGATGGTAGGAAGCTGCCTTGAACCAAATCAGACCTCTTGGGTCCATCTAATACACTTGGAGATGCCAGGAATTGAACTTGGGACCTTCAAGGCAGATGCTCCACCACTGAGCTACAACCAAGCAGGGAAGAGTAGGTAGATGCACAAGCAGAAAGTGCTAGTCTTGAAAATAGCACTAATCTTTTTTTAAAAAAGAAAAGTAGTATAAACACTGACAGCTGGGAAACACTGGCCTGAGAGCGCTCCAATTGGAGAACAGCCTTTACCAAAGGTGTCATGGGCTTTGGAGACACTCGAACTCAGGATGAAAGGACGCACTAAGAGGAAGGCACACTTTGCAAACCCTCACTGTGATCAACTCCTGCCCAGAAACCTATGTCCCCACTGTGGAAGGATGTGTGAATCCACAACTGGCCTTCACAGTCACCTCTGGACTCACTCTTAAACCCTGTTTATGGAATACAATCTTACTCTGCTACGAGTGATAGAAGAAGAAGAAGAAGAAGAAGAAGAAGAAGAAGAAGAAGAAGAAGAAGAAGTTGTTTCTCTAGATGCAAATGGAGTTCCCTTGGGGCCTTTTACCCAGCTGCAAACATTCTTTAACTTCTGTCTCCTAAATGGGATACATTCCAGCTGCCTATTGTTCATCTCCAGGCTCCAGGTGTGAGGTAACTAGAAGGCACTGTACATCTGAAGGGGGCAAAACAATTTCCTTGCCTTCTACTTTAAAAAATGCAGGGCACGAAACTGTAAATTCTGAAGAGCATACAGCTCTTATTTTTGGAAAAGTGAATTACTGCAAAGCTGTTAAACGAACTGGGTGAAGTTAGCTAGAGTGAAGGAAGGAAGGAAGGAAGGAAGGAAGGAAGGAAGGAAGGAAGGAGAGTGCAAGATAAAATATCAGTTGCAGTAACATTTCTTCTGTAAAATAACTGCAAAGGATCCATCTGGGACCAGAACATCATGAACAAGTTATTGCATGCATGTGGTGAAATGTTGACAGTGATCCATCATACAATATCAAATCGCATTCTCAGGATGATCAAACAAAATGTTTTGTTTGTTTTTGAGCTTAATCCTTCTTACGCTTTATTTATGGAAGGATTAAGAATGAATGGTCATTTGCCTTCCGGTATTTGTCTCCGGATTTGCTGCTACTTATCCATGTTAATTGGAATATGGAAATCGGAGGTTGCCTGAAAAGAGTAAATAGTGTCATTTCTTGCCAGCAGCGTAGTCGTAATAGTCTGCCACAGCGAAGACAACAACAAAAAGCATGGTGGCACTTTAAAGACTAACAGATTTATTGTGGCGGCTGCTCTTGTGGATTGGAGCCCACTTTATTGTGATCTCCTCTCTTGGCAGTTACATGAGCATAGACAGACAAAAAAACGGAACCAAAATGGCAATGAAATGCTGAAAGTAAAGTCTGTCACAATCCTATGAAAAGTGAATAAGCTTTACATGAAATTGTCACAGATTCTGCTTTTTGCATATCATTGCCTTTTGTCCCTATTTCTTCCCTCTCTACAGTTTCATGGGCAAACATATACCTGCTAGCTGAGGATTGACACTTCATACTTCTGATGAACTGGGCTCAAGTTCGCAAAAGCTTACACCACAATCAATCCGTTTGTCTTTAAGGTACATAAGACAAACATAAGACAATCCGTTTGTCTTTAAGGTAATGGTTAACTGTACTTGTGTGGCTCTGATGAGGATGGCAAAGTGCAGCAGGAAGAACTGATAGAATAAATAGAACATTTCCTCCAAATGCCCTCTTTCAGCCCCAACAATTGTAATATTGTGGTGGCATTAAGTGGTGGAGGAAGTGGGGTGCGGGGTGTGTGATCTGCCCTGAGTGTCATCACTGAGGAGACACACACAAAAATATGAGGTTTTTTTGTTTTTTTAAGGGGCTCACGAAACTTTTTAGTTCAGTCAAGAAATGTAACAAAACGCAGCTGGCACTGGGCACCACACCACGGGGACCGGCACTTACGATGGGGCCTGCAGTGTCCCTGAGCCACACGTCTCTCCTGGACACCTGAGCCACACCGGGCACCCGAGCAGCTAGCCACACCGCTCGTGGCATTATCACTATTGAAAGCAGGTCTGATGCTCTCCCCTCAAGTATGATTTGTAGAGGGCAGTAACACCAGACAGAGATGTTTTGCAAGAGCTCACTGTGATCCAAGGGGCTGAAGAGAGGAGGCACAAGTAGTCAGGACAAGCTGAGCACCCCAGTAGCATCACACAAAAGCTGCTATTTGTCCCCACCTGCTCCTGTTCTTCACTTTTCCTTTTTAACAGGTCATGAGGGCTACCAGATCAGGGCCAGGAGCAAGTCTCCACTGCGCCTCATTCCCAAAGGAAACACAAAGACTGGGGAAGGGCCTGGAACCCTTGGAATTTCACATGGCTTGGAGTTTGGGGTGGTGTGCAACAGTATTTAAGTTTGGGGTGGAAGTGTGGCCACCCATTGGTCCTACAATCCAGCTCAGAGCTTAAGCCCAGGGAGGGGCACCAGCTACCTAGCCTCCAGAAATGTGTGCGCGCATGCTAAATGCACCTCAAGAGCTACTGTAAGTTTGTGCTTTGTCAATACAGAATCAACCTAGCGGCTGCTTGTCCTTCTTGGGTTATGCTCAGGACAACAGTGTAATGTGGGGAATAGGTCTCACATTTTTGTCCACCTACACATTGGTGCCCGGTTTGCGCCGTGAGTTCCGAACAATTGAGAAGCTGTGTTCATAAGCATCTCCTCGATAAGAGCAAGTTCACGGCCAGTACGGCCTTGAAGGAAAACATTATGAAAATGATATACCGGTGGTACATGACCCCAGTCAAGTTAGCTAAGATACATCACCTGTCTGACAATAAATGTTGGAAGTGTAAGGAAGCAGAGGGGACTTTCTTTCACCTCTGGTGGACATGCCCAAAGGTTAAGGCTTTCTGGGAAATGATTTACAATGAGTTGAAAAAGGTATTTAGGTATACCTTTCCCAAGAAACCAGAGGCCTTCCTGTTGGGCATGGTAGACCAGAAAGTGTTAAAGAAGGACAGAACTTTGTTTATGTATGCTAGTACAGCAGCAAGAATACTCATCGCAAAGAACTGGAAGACACAAGATTTACCCACGCTGGAGGAATGGCAGACGCAGTTGATGGACTATATGGAGATAGCTGAACTGACCGGCAGAATCCGAGATTTGGATGTAGAAACAATTGAGGTGGACTGGAAAAAGTTTAAAGACTACTTGCAAAAGTATTACAAACTGTATGAATCTTAAGACGGTGCATGATTTGAAAATGATACGCTTTAGCAATTATGATTAAGTAAATAGTAAACTAAGTGATAAAAGAGAAAAGGAGATAATATGAAATTGAACATGTTACGTTTATTTTAAAGGTATAAAAATTCTGACATAATACATTGAATATAGATACATAACATGTAAAAGTTACAATAAGGTATGACATAAGGTAACAAATTGCTGACATTGTTAATATAAAGAACGCAGAATCGGAAGGGGTGGGGAAGTCCAATTTGGGATTTTTGTTAAAAAAAAAAAAAAAATGGTTTCTTGTAAACTCCTTGTTTGTAATGTATAAAATTTGGAAAGAAACGTAATAAAAAATATTATAAAAAAAAAAAAAGATAAGAGCAAGTTCAGCCCGTGCCAAGCAGACACAGATGAATCTCTGGATCAGGACTCTTCTTATAGTCAGTGGAAACAACAGTGGCAGGAATCAACAGCATCTTGCTTTTTCGCTTTCATTCTTGTAGCCTTTTCAACTCCCAATCCTATCAGTTGCTGTGCTCGGAAATGGTAAAGAGAAACGGGCATTAGATTCATTTTGCTAGTGTCATGTTGCATCGATGCAACAGTAGGGGGTGCTGCTAGACCGAGAGCGCCCATTGCTGCCAGATTTGTGGGGCAAGCCTATGCATCTTTACTTAGAAGTAAATCCCACTATATTCAATTGACCCTACTCATAGGTGTGTTTGGGGCTGCAGCCTTAAGTCATGCAAGAGGCCTCTCCCAGAGCTATCGGGATATGCCAGGGATTGAACGTGGAACTTTCTTCATGCAAACTTATACTATGACTACATGGTGATAATATATTGGAATAGAAATGCATGAGATCATACCAGAACAGGACAGGCTGCCCTATTGTACCATGCACAAGATGCTGTGATAGTTTTTCTGCTAAAGCTGTGAAGAGCAGTTGAACTGAGATTCCAGGGACAAAGTAGAGAACATCATAGTCCTGCTGAATGAGGAGACCCAGGGATCATGTTGCCCAGCACTCTGTTCTCTCAGCCAGATGATCATGGGAAGCCTGCAATTGGAACCTGAACACCACAGCACAGCACAGCATACTGCCTCTGAAAATGCTGCAGTTACGCATATGGGCTTTGTGAACATTTAGGGCTTGAGAACTCTTACATCAGTAAATCGCTCGATGCAATACTGCCTCCATATGAATAATTGCAGTAATTTATTATCAAGGAATGAAAGAAAATCTGTTACATGGGGTGAGAGATTGATCAAGATAAATGAGTCCCTAAAGAACAAGCACAGCAGTATTTATCACTATATGGCCCTGCTTATATGGCTATTCCTATGATGCAAAGCTACTGAATTATTTGTTGGATACGGAAAAGCTGTCAAGGGGCCAAAGGAAATATGGAAATAACGAGGGCCAATATTTGTGCTGTGTGTAGGGAGATAAACAGTCAGCTCAGTAAGGATTCCAAAAAGGCGACTGCACCTTTGTAAGGGAATGAAGTAACTTGAAAGGAGCCTATAGTGGCCAAGCAATGTAATGAGCATATAATGTACTTGTAACCCAAGTCATATGTAGGGTACTAGGGGGCTATGCCCCTGTTCACACCACTCACCAAACCCTTGCCATCCCCTGTCCCCTACACAAGCTTTCCCTTCCCACCCCATGCTTGTTTCTCACCTCTCTCACCCCATTTCAGAAGCCACTTCTCTCATCCGTTCTGCACCCCTGCTTTGCACAATCCTTCACCTTCATCCCCATCTTCACGCCTCTCCCTCCATCTTTAGGGCAAGCCCCCTGCACACAAGCCACTCCCATGGTAACTTACTGCATCCTCCTCCTCCTCCCATACATTGCACCTGCTAAGCACTCTTTTCACCTTCTGCACAGTTATGAAACCACCAGCTGCTATGTGGTGCTGGTAACACCAAGGTTGCAGGTTCGATCCTGTATGGGACATCTGTATATTGGACTAGATGATCCTCAGGGTCCCGTCCAACTCTACACTTCTATGATCTAGGACCCTTTCACAATCCTGCTTTCATATTGAACTCCATTCCCACGCCTCCTACTCCCTTCTTTTTTGCAACCCCCCCCCCATTGTCACCTTCTCTTCCTTTCCCCCTCCATTCTCCTCCCCTTTCCTCAACTTTCCCTGGCACACAGATCACCCCCATTTCTATGCCTTGTCACCTCTTCTGTTATGCAGCCCCCTTTTGCTGATGCTTCTATATCTATATGATCAGACTCAAAACTACTGTTAATGTGTTTTCAGTGTCTCTCCCTTCTTGCTGCGCTTTCCCCTCTTCCATTCCTTAGCTGTCTTGTGCAAGAGACATAGATGAAAAGCCCTCAAATATCATTTTTTAATCAAACCTTTGCATTTTAAAAAAATCTGCCACTTTCTTCTCAGTTCCCTCAATCCTTCCTCAACCTGCGTTATTTTACACCACTTTCTCCCTCTCGGTCTCTCTCCCTTCTCACTCCCATTCCATGACCACTGGGATTATGTGACCTGCTTTCTTTTGCTCCCTCCCTGACTTTGTGCAAATCCAGGATTGTGATGTGCCCCCATAAATCCTTCAGTGGGGGCTGGGTGATGACAGCTGTACATTTTTACGAGCAGTATACAGCGCACATACACTGTGAACAGACTCCTGTCCATAATGCTCATTCATTTATTCCCATTTTAACTGGAACAAAGTCTAGTTCACAGCACTTTGCTTTTACCAACCCCTGCACAATGCATGGTGGATCCTCTGGCTGTATTTGTGTTCATGAATATTTACTATGGTAACTCAAAGATGCTATCAAGCCCAAGAATGTTCATGGGCAAAGGCAAAGCCCTTAGATCTCATCTGCACAAAGGTACTAGGAAAGACAAGCACAGAGTAAACCCTTGTGGCTATTTATACTCCTAGAACTCTGTTTGAATGAAAACTATTACCCACCCCCAGGGCAACTACTTCCTGTCCTCAGGTACATTTTCTGAAGGCTGTGCACACATTATTCAGGATATAATGTATCTTCAAGTTGTTCATCTACTCCATTGTAGGGACACGGTGAAATCAACCAACCTTATCTACTGAATGAACGCTGTTCCATTCATTTAAGCAAAATTTGCTTGTGGGAAGGGTCACAGTTTAGTGTTAGAGCAAAAGCATCTCAGGTTCAATCACCTGCATCTCCAATGTCCCCTCCCTGAAACCCTGGAGAGTAACAGCCAGTCAGTGGATGGTCAGTAAACTAGAAGGACTGACTTGGTACAAGACAGCATTCTGTGTTCCTATGATTCATTCCTGCAAACTGCATTTTATTAAACAGATTGTGTTAAAGCAGTGCCTGGACGTGATTTGCCCTTGAGACTTGGGTTCATAGACTTGGGTTTACCTCTCTGAGTTTGTGAATTATAATTTGTGAATTATAGAGTTTGTTAGTTATAGTTAGTTCCTGCCAAGAACAAGGAGTCTGTATGAATGGGTAATTCAACCCAGCGAAGTTTACATTCATACTTCATTAAAAAGTCAGCACAGTACAAAACAAAACAAAAAAAGGTGAATTCTGTTTATTACAACAATATGTAACTGTGTAACATAAAGGTGGCAAATGAAAATGAAATACTAGATCCAGGAGACAGCATGCAAGACACAAACATTAATAGCTTGTTCAGATCATGCTTCTAATCCAATCCTAAACACACCTTGGTGGAGGTACCGGTAAATACCACTGAAATTATGAATTGCTGAAACTGAGATTGACCTTGTGCTGATCAGTCTATCAGCTACTTCTGCTAGCAAAAGTATCACATATGGGAATTAGTGGATAATGGATAATCAACTGCATACTTATTTATTTATTTATTTATTTATTTATTTATTTATTTATTTATTTGTGGAAGATTTATATTGCAACTACTATCTCTATTGCGGATTACAAAAAAATGCAAATTTAATAGATTTATACGATCTGAAGGGAAACCAGAGTATGAATTTATTAGATTAAATGTAACATACAAATGCAATAGCAATTCAGAAAAGCAGCAGCATCACAACAGAAAACCATCCATTATTACAACATGGCAGTGGCTTCAGTGAGCAGAAGTTTTCACCTGGCACCTAAAAGATATTATAGGATCTGGGTGAACATATTTCAGGAGGGCATTGCACAGTCAGGACATCACAATAGCAAAGAGCCTGTCTGAACCACACCAAAGCCCTACTTAGTCTATGATCCTGCTTCCCACAGTGGCCAACCAGAGGCCTATGGGCAACTCAGGCAGAAGACATGAGCACCACACTCTGTCAATTCAGAGGCAAGCTGCTTCTAATGCTGGTGGTAGCATACATGCATCATTACGAGTGTATAGCAGAGTTACTTGACCTCTCAAATATGGTGGAACCTGAAACGCAGTCTCCAAAGATTTTCACATATGGGTATTTAATTTTTGTTAACTTGTTGTGCACTAAGGTCGCTGCTGCATTCTGAATGGAAGCATGGAAGTGTGAGAGAACGCAAGGACTTGGTTAATTAGTAATAATCTTTGAAGCATTTTCTGATAATCCTCAAAGAGCCCTGAGAAGTGCCTCTCTTTCTTCCAAGCAAGTCTCACTTGGCTCGTTTTTGCTATTAGGAGGGATAAATAAATTATATAATCACACTTTCCTCTTCAGAGACAACGGCCTAATGGCCCTTTATTTCAGTCTGCAGCGCAGATATAAACCATGAAGTTATGCCAATGTTCGGTTTTATTATGTAAGTCTGTCGGGCCCTTTACCAACAAGGACTATTAACTGCATGTCCTTTTCCACATTTCTTACATGGAAAAGGATACTGCTAGATTCTTCCGAAGCCCATTAGACTATTCTAAAATTGCTGACATATCAACTGAGTCATGAAAATACACAAGCCCATGACTTACTTAACTTGAAGTAGTCACTAACTTGGCGACAATTTATACTACTCTCACAGAGTAAATTTCCTCCTGTGAAGAGTTTGCAGAGCCTGTTGCTCACTTATCTTTATTATTTGCGGCAATGAGGTACAAAGGTAAAGGCAAGGTGCTACTCATACACCCATATTCTTTTGTCCTACCATAGTTTTATTTGAATCTTTTCATCTAAACTTTACAGCACTGGAACACTTTACGGTTTATTCATTTGGAATGAGGTAGTGGCTCTGTTAAGGGACAAACTACATGATATCTGCAAAGGCATACTAGGAGGCCTGGCAGCCTTTAATTGGAAAAAAAGCAGATTCTGGAAGTTGTTGGAGTTTATACAAATGTGTGTGTATCCTGCTGCATTTCATATGTTGCCCTTTTAAAGCTGTTTTTTAAAAACATAAACAAAAACTGCTTTCTTATGCAGTCCTATATACAGTTTGCCCCTAAGTTCACAATCAAATTTAATTGGGATGTGTTTGTTTGTTTTTTAATCCTTTTGTTATAAATTCTAATTTAAGTCCATTAAAAATTCAGATGTGCATACGAAACTGCACATAAAAGTAAAAAAGATAGTAATGCACACAATGAAAATAGTAAGATTTCTGTGCTAATGGAAAACGTGGCTGGGAAGGGATGAAGCAGCTTTTTGCAACTTCCCGACCTCCAGATGTTTTGGACTACAACTCCCATCAACCCCTGCCAGGATTCAGTAACTTTGTCTACTAGAAGTGGAAGTTCCTGGAGATTTATTCTACTGGCAAACTCTCTACCCACTTTCAAGGAGGCAAACTGCCGTCGCCAGGGGGGTGTCAGTGAATAACGCTGGAAGTTTTGTTTCTTTCTTACTTTGTACTGGCATCTCTCTCATGCTCCAGCTAAGAAGTAGGGCATCCTCAGGAGGGCTAGCAATGACACTTGGGGGGGGGGGGACGGGAAGAGGGCAAGCTGTCACCGATTCCCCCCTTCTAACAAGACTCTTAAAAAAAAATTAGTCTAATAATTTAAAAAAAGAGTCTCGCTCTTCCAATGAATTTTTGAAAACCTGATTTTTAAAAACGAACGCGAGGCGAAATCGGTGCATCAGGTGGGCCGCCTCTTGCCAGAGGCTTCAGCCACCGACTCCCACTTCTGTACTTCTAAACGTGCAGGCTCCCCTTTTGATCTGCAAGCAGACCGTCGGAAGGCGACCGGGGGGGGGGAGCGGGCGGAATCACTGGTTCCTGATCGCGAGTTCCGACAAACAGGGTCGTTGAAGGGCACAAGCGAAGGAAGCCATGCCCCAAAGCGTCCCTGTCTCACCCCGCCCTCCAAGGCAACTTCAGGGCGCCGACTCTCCGCGGGGTCCCTCCGGGGCAGCCCGGCGACCCTACGCCCCCTCGCCCCCGTCTCGGGACTCGCCGCGTATCCTCACCTAACAGGCCGCCTCCGCGCGCCCCCTTTCCTTCCTTTTCCGTCCGCCTGGTTCCCCGCAGCGCGCGCGCGCGAACGCGTCCCAAGGTCAGCCCCGCGAGGGCTCTTTTTTTCCCGCCTCCGAAGAATGGAGCTCCAGCGCGTGTGGGACGCGGAGTTGCGTGGCAGGGAGTCGCCGCGGCGGCGGCGGCCCAGAGCCAGGCGGAAGGCCGCGGTCCGAAGGACGCGCGCGAGACCCCGCCACACACACACACCCCGCCACCCTCAAGCCACACACAGCCTTCCTCTTGCCCCGCGAGCGCCCACCCGCTACTCCTCCACGGCGGGCCTGAGGCGACCCTGGTTTGCGCAGCGCCAGCAGCTCCCGCCTGTGCCAGGCTCCGGCTTGGTGTGACGCGGCGCGGTGGCGGCGCCTGCCGCTACAGTGACGGAACAGGAGCCCCGGCGACCAGAGCGGCAGAGGCGGCGGCGGCTCCTCCCGGGACCGTGTGAGGAGGCAACCGCGCGCGGCGCTTGCCTGGCAGCCGGCCACCTTCTCTCCCCACCTCCCGGCGGCTCTCGGAGCGCGCGCTCCGCTGGGAACCTCCTCCTCCTCCTCCTCCTCCTCCTCTTGCTGCTGCTCGTGCTCCTCCCTCGCTCACCTCAGCGATGTCCGCGAGGGGCATGGAGTTGGCCGGAGCCTATAAAAGCCCCTGACAAGAACCCCAGCGCCACCGCCAGCACCGGCAAGCGAGAGCAAGGCGGCACACAGCGCGCGAGCGGCGGCAGCAGCAGCACGAGCCACAGCAGACGAGGAGGAGGAACCCGGGCGCCGCTGAGCCATCACCATCACCATGTCTTGGGGTTACGGCAAGGACAACGGTGAGTCCCTCGCCATCAAGGAGGGTCGCCTTCGCCCACCTGACGCGGCGACCCCGCGGCTGCTCCTGCTTGTTCCCCTGGCATTCGTGGCGAGTCCGGCGCGGCACCTGCTGCTGCCGTGGACGGACATCCCGAAGGGGAGCGCACTCCGCAGCCGCTCGGCGCTACCTGAGGCGGCTCTGCGGGGCTGCGGTTCCAGCCCGGGAAGGGGCTTTCAGGACAGAGCCTGTGTTTTGTTTTTTCAGGTGTCCCAGGCGAAAAGGAGAGACTCCTTAGTCCGGCTCAGAAAGGGGCGCAACTCAGCGGCTGCGATCCATTAATGGATCCGCAGTTAGAGGTGCGATCTTTGCTCCCATCAAAGGACGGCTCGTCCGAGCAGAGTTCCCAGCAGCAGGACATCTCTGGCAGAGGAAATGGGGAGGGCGAGGACCTCTAGGGGTCCCACCACAGGTGTTTGAGAGGGAAGTGATGGGGAGCTCTAGGCAGACTCTTCTGACCTGCACTCCCACGGCCACCTGGCTCTCCCTGGGACTGTCAGCCCCGTGTAGTGCGCCTAAGGTCCACTCTCCCAGCTTCCGCGCAGGGAGCCTGCCTGAAACTTCCTGCGCACATATGCTTTTTGCAACATGCAAGAGGGACAGAAACCCCTTTCGCTTCATTCCAATCCCCACCTGATTATTGGGGGGCAATTTCACAAGTGTGACATAGGAATTTGGCTCCTCATGAATTAGGAAAGGTGGTAAGTTTGAGTGGTTGGCATAGGTCCCCCATCTCCCACCTTCCATTCTTCCCCACATTTGGGAAATTGGATTGTCTGAGATGGGACCCTGCCGCAACTGTGTGGTGGGGATTTTGCCAGTCCAGTTCATTGCTTTGCAGAGCTGCAGAGGTGCTGCTTGTCATGCCCACGGAGCAGTGTGATCGCCAGGTGCTATAGCCACAAACTCATTTTCTTCAACTTGGAAATACAAAGAGGTTGCTGCATTCCTTTCAGATCCCTCTCTGCCAGTTATTCCCTCCCTCCCACACACCAATTCCTAGATCCAGGCAAGCTTAGATCCAGGCTTACAAAACCTCCCTCATCCCACCAATTGCTCCACAGCATGATCTGTCTCTGCCAGGTAGCTAAGGCTTCCAATTCCAGCTGGCCAAGAGATCATTTCATTCCTGCATTCAATATTAATGAGGCAAATGTTAAAGCCTCCCAGCTGCACTTAAGGCATTAAAGCCTCCATTGAGTTTTGCTCCTTTTAAAAAAAAAATCAGCCATGGCTCTGTAGTCTGCGGGTGTTTTACTCTTGTGCTTCTCTCTCTTTCTAGGACCTGCTCACTGGCATGAGAACTTCCCCATTGCCAATGGAGAGCGGCAGTCCCCAATCAACATCCAGCCGAAGTCTGCCAAGTATGATGCCTCCTTGAAGTCCCTGAATATCAGTTATGACCCATCTGCAGCCAAAAACATAGTGAACAATGGGCATTCCTTCAACGTGGAGTTTGATGACTCTGGTGACAAATGCGGTTAGTACTTGGTCACTTTGGGGGGCTTTTTAGACTTGAGCCTTTGCTGGAGAGGCAAGGAAGCAAAGGAATGGAAAGGACCCATGTTATCAAAGTTAGTTGATGTTAACTTTGCATAACGGGGTGTTTTGCTACCTTTGTGATGCAAGTTAGTTTCCCAAATGAGTCTTAACAGTGCAATCCTATACATGTGTACTCAAAAGAAAGTGTAGCTGTGTTCAGTGAGGCTTTACTCCCTAGTAAGCCTGTGTGGTATTGTAGCCTAAAACATCAGAACAAAACCTCACATAATTCAGCAAGAGGAATATCTCTTCTCCCTTTTAGCAGCTATGGAGTATTTAGCATGCATCTGCTTCCTTTTTATCAGTCCCGTTTTTCTTCCTTGCTAGGTAAATAGGAGTTAATTTGACAGACACAATTTCAGGGCAGGCGTGCGTGTTCTGATAACAATTTAGATTGGTGTATGCTCACCTCTGTTTCAAACAACATTAATACATAAAGGACCTTTGCAATGCAGCAGCACCCGTCCTGTGTAGTGCTGATGTGCAAAATATTTTCTAGGTACAAATCTTTTGAATTGGAATAACAGGCAGTTCTTTAAGACAAGGGGTATCTGATATTCAGGGCTGGGTGGTGGTATGCTAGAGCTGTCCTAGGGGAGCTGACTGCAAATTACCTCCTAAAAGGATTTCCCTCTCATTTTAGCATTTTTTTCAATAGAAGCTGCAGTACATTCTTCCCACATCCCCACACAGTTCACTGGGGGCTAGTTAGTCATCCTTTTCAGCACTATCCTCTGTGCAGAGTCACGCCAAATTAGAAAGCACACAGAAAAAACTCATTTTGTAAGTCCCTATTCTAAAGATAATTCCGTGATCATATGGACAATCCTGATGTTCCAAACTTATGAGTAAGAGTATGCATGCTTGGTTTTTAGTAATTTCTCCATCAGCTGCCTGTGCAGCAATTTTCACCTGCCTACAGTGACTGTGAATGAGCTTTTAAATGTAGGAAATGGTACTGCTGTAAAGACAGAAGCTGCTTGTTTCACTAGGCACTGGCTCCTTTAACTTGCTTGAGCAAGTGTCCTATTTTTTTCCCACGTTGGCAGTGTCATTGAGGGGACAAATTCAAAGAGCCCAGAGCAGCTTTGACTTGTGAGCTTTCCAAACAGTATTGCAAGCAACCATGTCACAGGCTGCAATCCAAGGCCTACTTCCTTTGATTTTTAATAGGACAACTCTGGGGGTAAAATGGCTGGTGGACTAGAGCCAGCGCATGTACTTAAATCTGCAATGCCCCATTTTACTATCAGTATTTACTAAAGGGGGGAGAAAGAGCCGAAGTAAATGTCAAACGAAATGCAGAATATCTTTCCAATAGCTTTTTAGTTCTGTCACACACCACTTCCTTGGTATCCAGTTTCCCGCAACAGACAGCAGTTGTAGCCAAAAGAAGTTAAAGGCACCCAGCACCTTACTCTCAGTGAAGTCCACTATAAAAGTAAATGAAAAACATTTAAAAATAGAGACCTACTAAGTATTAAATTGAATTTTTGCATGCTTCATGCTTTCAATCTTTTTGACTCATCCAGTTATCTGTCTGTGCACACTAGTTTTGCACACAGAAAGAGGCGTATTCTCCAAAATCCTATAAGCCAAATTCTGCAATTGTGCAAATTCCATATATTGCTCTGGTTGATAATCTAGGGTCCTCTAGAATGTTACATCTTTGGTTTCAATTATTTTGCACAGTGAGAGAGAGAAAAATAAAATAAAAGGGTACGATGGGCATATGGGGCTGGGTGATAAAATAATGAGGGCAAGGAATTGAGATCTGTGCTCCATACAGTTGCAATATTCAAAACGGCATTGGTTTCTAAACTTTAACTGTTAAAGTTTAATGGAAAGAGACACCTTTTCCCCACTTAACAGTAGAGTGCATATTAAAGTTGTTCCTTAAAGAAAAGAGATACTAAGATGTTCAAAATTCTTACCAGATCTCTTTGCTAGTAGGCAGAGTTGGCAACTCATTGTGACAGTGGTGATGCCACTGCCCACCTCCCCCCCCCCCCCGTTGTTCCACATTTCAGAATTCTTTGCTAGGAGTTTGTATTATTCATTGCTTAGGAGTTTGTATTATTCATTGGGGTTTAGAGTCCCTTTCAAGCTGGAGCAAGGCAGTGGGGGCTGTGAGGACACACAACACCTCCAAATTCCAGGCTTCATACATCTAGCATGATGAAAGGCTTTTCTGTAGCATGTGTTTTTATAAAGTCCCTAAGAAGCTGCAAATTGAAGGGATGTGTGGATGTTTTCAGATCCACTGGAAGAGTGGCTTAGCCAGAAAATACGGCACAGACATTGATCATTTTGATTCTGCAGCAGCCAGCAAGCCAGTCTCAGGCAGCTACAGCTTGCAGAGAGTGGGAGGGAGAAGTGGGAGGAGGACAGGGCTAGAGTTGAAATGCTCAAAGCAGCTTATCTGTGGACTGCAAGTATACGGGTGGCAGGTGGGGGGGGGGGGAGCCGCCACAGCTATGTAGATTTAGCAGCAGGTGCCTCAGGTTTTCCTCAGGTTTTCCAAAGGCACAATGCATAACCAAATGAACCTGCATGCACACACAATTGTATTGATTATCTAAATTGAGTCTAAAGCTCAGAAGGGAATCCTTGTGTATTTCATGGTCTCAAACCCAATCCCTGCCATATCCAGTTCAAAGTCAGGTGGCAGGACTGGGAAAGACCTCTGCCTGTAACCTCGCAAGAGCCTCTGCCAGTCAGAGAAGATGAAACTGGGTTAAAGACCTGACTCAGTATAAAGCAGTTTAACAAGTTAATAATCTGTTGTGAAATTAATTAGCCGTCCTGTTTATGTGACACACAAAAATACAACCATCCAGACTGGATTTCCCAAGCTATCTGTTTACAGATTTCCGGCACTGCAAATTTCACTGACTTCCCATTAAAAGCTTAGAGTTGTAGCCAACTAAGTCCTACTCCAAATACGGCCATTAATTTCAAGCAGTCTAAGTCATGGCTATTGATTTCAGTGGGTCTTCTTTGGGTAGCGCTGACATTTGATATAACCCTCAGTAGAAAAAAATAAAGTAAAATTGAAGTCCAGTCATGTCCATGTTCTTGTCAATGCTGTTATGCCTATGTACATTTTTATAGAATAGAGCAGTGTTTCCCAAACTTGGGTCTCCAGCTGTTTTTGGACTACAACTCCCATCATCTGTAGCTTGCAGGACCAGCATTCAGGGATGATGGGGATTGTAGTTCCAAAACAGCGGGAGACCCAATTTTGGGAAGCACTGGTATAGAGGAAGTCTTAAGGCATAAGCTATTTTGTAACTACACATATTAACCTGTACACACACACACACACACACACACACACCATTTTACAAACTGCTAAAACACATGCTGTTGAATTACAACTCACATCCTCATTGACAATTGGCCATGCTGGCTTGGACAGATGAAAGTTGGAGTACATCAACATCTGGAGGGCCATAGGTTTCCCCCTACTGCTGCAAGGTGCACACACCCTGCATATTGAATGGCCTGCTGTATTTTTATTTTGGCCACCAAGCTGAAAATCTGCTGTTTAAAAATCCAGTCACTTCCTTATTGAAACATTTCATGTGCTGCACCTCTTTGGTGGAAGGGAAATTCTGTGGCTGTTTAATCCTATATGATATTTTGACATTTAATAAAATGTGTTCTCTGACGGCACATCCTGTTCTATGTTTATCTATTACAGAATCCTCCAAACATGTATTCTGTCAGTTATAAAGTGACTATTCTGTACATGATAGCCACTATTGATCCTAACAGAAAATGGCAGTGTAGGACTGCTTTTACAACCAGACTCTGTTGGTGCAATAAGGGAATTCCAGAAAATTAGTTATCGCTGCAGTTCTTATTGCATACACTCGTCTGCTCAGTTCTGTTACATTTGATGGGCAGGATTTGGCAGTTGGCCATTTATAGCACACCCATAACATTTAATGATCTCCAGTACAGCTTCAGAAATGCCATAAGTCCTCGGACAGCAGAAAATCAATTCAGCACATACATTTGTTGAAAGACTTTGACAAAAGGGTCCAATTTCCCCCTTGGGATTACATTTGGGATTTTGATTTGTATGCTGTTTTTGTGAAACATGTTTTCTGCAAACCTAAGCTCCCTTTGTAATCATTTGTTCAGTTTTCTCTGTCCCCACTCCCATGGCTGCAGTTCGTTTGCCTGTATCTGGTGGCTGCACCTTTGCCAAACTAGTAAATGCTCCGAAAGTGCATAAACAATCCCTTGCAAAATGTTCAGACTTCAGACTGTTTTTATGGGCCAGTTATAGGATTCACATCTACATGTGAGCTCTACAGCCCAATCACAGCCTGATTGCAATGCAGTATTGGGATTTTAGAATTATGCTGGGACCAGCTTAAAACACAAGCATATTAGCATAACTGGGTTGTTTAACTGTTATTTTATGGACCTGCCCCGTATGGACATCAGTAGTAACCACTAAATGCAGCAGAAAAGGTTTGCAGAATTAACCTCTTGACATTAGAATGAACAAGCTTTCCTCTTGGCTCAGCACATTTGGTACTGAAGCAGATTTTGCTGAAACAAATACTAACTAATCACACAGTTCTATCAAAAGGCCCCTATGTGTACAGAAGCAGGAGACACCTGGGTGGGAAAAATACCCTTCATCTTTTATATTTAAATTTGTATTTGGCCCTTCATCCAAAAAATCACGCAGTGGTTCACAACAGCTAGCAGTCTGGGTGGCTTGCTTAGTTCTGCCCTCAGTTCAGAGACGCCTGAGGGTTGCTGCAGCAGCCTATTTGCCCTCTGCTGAATTCACAGAGTCTTGACTTCTCTGTTGGGAGGGATTTCAAGTGCAGGAAAGTGCTTCCTCTCTCCCCCCGCCCCCAGCTGCTGATCATCTGTTCAGTGGCAAAAATGAGTGGCTTGCTTGCTCATAGATCTCTGAATCCAATTCTGAATCCGTTCTTCCTCTGCAGTCGTGTCAAAAAATGTTCATTTACTCCACAGGCCTATGCACACTGACATGGGAGTAAATCTAAGTGGGTCTTATTCTGAGTAAACATGCCCAGGATTGTCCTGTACATCTGTTGGATCATGCCAGAGCCATTCCAACAAGTAGATCACCCCAAAATTTGTTTACCAGAACATTGCAGTTGGCATCAGTCTCTGAACTGGTGATGCTCAGAAATAAAGGCGTTTCATCAGCAATTTAAAGTTTTGGGAGTTTTAAAGCCTGTTGTGAGAAAATATCCAGACCACCGCTATTAGAAAGCCACAGCCGAGTGTGATGACCACTTGAATAATGCAGTTATAGAAAAGGAAGAGGTTGTTAGAAAGCAATAATGTAAAGAGAGCATTTATAACCAGTTTGGAACCTTTTGATTAATAAACGGTGAAATCCATAGTAAATTAATTAATTTCTGACTGAGCAAGCTTCTGGAAACAAAGAATCCATCACTAGTGAATTTGTTTTAATGTAGCAGCATAAACCGAGCTAAAGTTGATGACATGATGATAAATAACTTATATATGGTTTTTAATAATAAACAAAATAGAAAATAATCTTTCCCTCCTGACACGCCTTCTTGTAGAATGTTCTTTGTAGAAAGTTAGTGCTCTTAAAAGCAGGCGAAATACTGAAAGCTATGATTGCATAGCTTCATAGATATAAATTATCTTTCATGGAGGATGAGTAATAAAACATGAAAAGCTGAAAACTCTTTGAAATTGACATGTCTATAATGTAATGCAGTACTGCGATCACAGAATCATAATTCATTTTAAGAGCAAATGGGTGAACTGGCAAACTTGCTTGTTGTTTAGCCAAGGATTAGCACAATATAAAATGTTACATGCCACCCCCAATCTCTGAGCGGTGTGAGATTCTAGAGGTTCCAGTTGTGCTTAACCAGGATTGGTTATCATTATCTAGCCCACAGCTCAGTTAATCTCATACTTATATGGATTAATTTATTTAACATGTATGTATGTATGTATGTATGTATGTATGTATGTATTGAAGCAGATTAATTCCTCCTTGTATAATGAATACTGTATTTCAAAACATTTTAAGGTTTTTTTGCTCATTCTGATACAGTTTTATTTGTCCAGTTTTAGTATATATTATTTAATCATTATGCTTAATATTCATAACCGAAGCATATAAAGATTCAGAAAAAAGTATGCTATCACTGAAAGACACCTCTTCTAGCTCTAAAGTAGGCAGCTGGAAACCTTGATATGGCAGAAGTTTTGTTTTGGAGTGATAACTCAAAAAATTATGAAACAACTCCCAAAATATCCAATGTATGCACACATTCACAATTTGCCAGCAGTTGAGCCTCACCCTGGCTGAACTTTTTGATACAGACTGTGGGTGTCAACCAGAGGGAGACCACCTTTCTATAAGGACAATTTTCCACCCTGTTTTTCAAATGTCTCTTCATACCATAAATAGTGGCTTCTATTATAGACAACTGCCTCACTGGGGCTGGGATGGGTGGTTGAGAATCGAGGATCATCAAGAGAAATGGCCCTCTTAAACAGCAAGAGTTCCCCCAGACTTTTTTCCTCAGTTTCTTAGACTCAGTATTCCTTAGAATAAATAGACAGCTTTTGCGTATTTGTTTTCATTTTTAATGGTATTGAGCAAAATAATAACAATAATAATTCATGCTTTTCTATTTTTTATTATTTAAATTTTCTAATTGTTTTGAGCATAATGATAATGCTCTGCTTTTCCATCTGGAAAAACATTTAAATACAAATAGATTTCATACTAAGGCAACATTGAATAATAGAACATTTCCAACACAGAATGTAATTCTAGGCATATTTATTTGGAAGAAGTCCCACTCAAATCAATGGGATTTGCTTCAGAGTTGACCAAACTGCAGGAGGCAGTGGAAGACAGGAGTGCCTGGTGTGCTCTGGTCCATGGGGTCACAAAGAGTCGGACACGACTAAATGACTAAACAACAACAACAAATATAACCTGGAGGAGAAGATTAATTTCCCCCCTCTTTCTGTCCTCCTTCCTTTTCCCCTTACCTACCATGTCTAGGAACAACACATACAAGTAGAAATAAAGTAGATGTCCGTGAATGTATGTACCTATTTGCCCAATAATAGTACTCAAAGATTGCCTCTCCCCATATGAACCAATCCAGACTCTGCATTTATCCTATGAGGCCCATCCTTGTGTGCCTCCTCTACCAGAGGCCCAGATGGTGGCAACATGAGAACAGACCTTTTCTGCAGTGGCTCCCCATTTGTGGAATGCTCTCTCTGGGAGGTTTGCCTGGTGCCTTCATGATACATCTGTAGGCGCTAGGTGAAAATGTTCCTCTTCAGCCAGCTCTTTGGCTGATTAATATCATACAGCCATTCAAATATGTTTGTGGGAGGGGAGGTTATTGTTTTGTGAACCACCCTGAGATCTTCAGATGAAGGGAGTTATCTAAATAAAATAAATAAAATAATAATATATGTGTAAACTCTTAACAGCTTAATAGGATTATTTCACACACTCCAAAAATAGCACTTATGTGTCGCAAACTACATGTGGGTCATAGGTGGGACACATCTGCCACGTCCTGTGACTACTACAGTTTGTGCAGTTTGACAAAGTTGGATAGTTTGTTGTGTTTGATGAAGCAAATGTACCATTTTTGCTACTTTTTTTTTAAAAGAGTTGGGAAGTCATAAACTTGTTTATATATTCAGCACGAAAAGGTTCCTTTTGCTTCATCAACATACATGCAGGTTTGGGGTGAGTGTGTTTATGTGTGAAGTTAACCAGAAGTGATACCAGTGCAAAACACCAATGCATATGAAGTAACCCTAAGTCCCTTGTGTCATATGAGGACTTGGGATACCCAGGAATAGCAATGGGTCTTTAAATAGGAGTAGACTTTCTTCAGGGCTTCAAGCTCTCCTGACAAGTTCATTTAGGGCAAGTCCTAATCGCTGACAAACAATCAACACCAAGTATGTGCAAATAAGGGCGATTTCAAGAAAGTTAGGTGTGCTGCGCTTTTCTGAAAGTTATCTCCTTTTGCTAAACCTTCTGGTGCTATCAAAAACCCCAGCTGACTTCACCCTGGGACACCCTACAGCTATTTATCAGGTTTTTAAAAAATCAACACTGCTAAAAAGTTTTTTAGGGTGAAAGAAGGTACTCTCATGACTCTCTAAATGTGTTCTATATATGTGTTCTGAACCAGGACATTTGTGTAGCTATTCAGAATGTGCCACTCAGTTTGTACAGAACCAAGTCAAAAATATATCTAAATATAGAAAGCATGGTTATGAGAGATAATGTTTTAAAAATATGCAGCCTCCCAAAATACGGCATTCTGCTGCTAGATAGTGATTAGAACTTTGCCCCAATTGAACTCGTCAATAATGGCTTGTGGGTTAGTTGGGGACAACATGGCCTAATCCTTTAAAATCCTTATTCGTTTGTCTCATGTCAGCAGTAGTACAGTACATTCAGGCATGGGATTATTTGTCTGGTGGGGGAGGCGGTTCAACCCATACATAATGAACTGTGCGTGCATTTTATACTATAGCCCTGTATAGGAACTTTAAAAGGTGTCTTACTGTAAGTCAGACAATTGACCCATCTAGCTTAGTTTAATTTTACCAAACAAAAAGGCAAAATATGGCTGATAACCTCTGCAGAGTTAAAACTATGTGTGCTCATGCTGGGAAAGCTTTGTTTTTTATTATTGAAAAAAGCACATTTAAAGCACCTCTCTCTGTCTCTATCCAGAATTTGTATGAGCTCAGTGCAAGCAGGGAGGGAGGCCTTCTGTTTCCACTGATTCTTCTTACCAGTGGCAGGTCCAGAGCATCACTGAGCAGGAGGACGCATCCCCAAAAGCAGCAGAACTGACTTCCCATCAAAAAGCAGGGGTGGGGAACCTGTAATCCTCCAGATCTTGTTCGATTCCAGTTTCTATATTCCCTAGCTGCCGGCCATGCTGGCTGGGGCTGATGGATATCGGAGTCCGATAACACTGGGATGGCCAAAGTTTCCCCCAGCGCTGATCTAAAATGATGGGGAAGGGGAGAGACCCTAGAGATCTCTCAGTCCATAGTCTATAATGGCTTAACTGCACTACTTGCAGGAAGCTCAGTGAATTCACACATACATTATCTGCCTTCTATCCAATCTTCATGTTTGCCTTTCCAAGTCTAATGTTTTGTTATTGTGCCTTTAATATTTCTCATGTAACCCCCCCCCTTTTTATACTGAATTCCACCTTCCTTGGCTTGACTGCTTTCTTTTTAATTGTGGAAATCAAGTTTTATATTATGAGCTGGGTGCATTTTTTATCCTTATTATTCACCTCAGGGGTGATCTGTAGAAGTCATATTGTGTTTTTATACATATATTTTTTAATGATGTTGTAGTTTTTATTTCTGTTATGTAAGCTACCTTGAAATGGCAAGGTATTTTAAGTCAATAAATTAATAAAATGTTGTAAATATAGCTATTTCTTTCTTTTCACTTGCAGTGCTGAAAGGTGGTCCAGTTGAGGGAACTTACAAGCTGCTTCAGTTCCACATTCATTGGGGTTCCTGTGAAGGCCAAGGCTCTGAACACACTGTGGATGGGGTGAAATATGACGCTGAGGTAAGGCCCTGTTCTTCCTCTTCTCAGGGCTTCCTTGGGTCATTCCATATCAAGTGAAATTTCAAACCCTCATAACTCACAAGCGGGATTAGATTATTTTTAAAAATGAAATTTTATATTTACACTTAGTTTCGATCATTCAACAGGTGTACAAAATATTAATAAAATTGGATGACATGAGGTACAAAAGTTGGATCACTTGATATGGAAGGATCCCCCCTTCTGGGTATCTTTATGTCAGGTATTCGAAAAGATCCTGAAACTGTTGATAAAAGCAGGTCTCAAGGATAGACATAGTGGCATCTTCTGATCAAAGAAAAGCTTCTAAAATTTGATGGCAGGTGGGGTTATTTAAACATCAAATTTATTGAGTATGTGAACTCCCAGCCATTTTGATATGAAGCATATGAAGGTCACCTGGGGCAAGGAGCAAGTTCTTTACATGGTGGCTCCAGTCCTTTCATGAGATGTTTTTAATCCAGGCCTTCTTCCAAGAAGCTAAAAGGCAGAAGACATATTCCCTGACTCCACCATTTTATCCTCACAAAAACCTTGTAAGATAGACAGTGACAGGCCCAAGTCCTCTCCTTTGAGCTTCATGGCCAAATGGGAATTTGAATCCCCATCTCCCCGGTTTTATTCCAGCAATCTAAACCCTACACCACCCTGGTTGTCAGTAGTGGTATTATGGCACTCCACCTGTAGAGAAGCTTACCATTGCTTGCCTTTCCTCACTGCTTGGACTCAAGCTACTGAATTACCTACTGACTTAAAAGAAGTATATAATAGATCTCAATCAAGCAGGGCTCCTGGTAAAGGCCACAGGGATTTTTCAGAATATATGCATCAGGATATGGCAGAATGTTTGCATTTAGGAAATTGTTTGAGTGGGTGTAAAATGCCAGCATGAGAGCACAGCTCTGATATCTATGTTTGCCTTTCTCAGTGAATGAAAAGCGCAAATCAATGGCTGAACAAGTTTTCAGGAGCTTTTTGTCTCGGCCATAAAAGGACGTGTTAATGTTTAGTATAGGAATTATCTTGGTTCTTCAGTTTGAGAGAAGGCCTTTCTGATAGGTCACTTTATTTCTGCATTTTTCTTTGGCTCCAGCTTCATTTGGTTCATTGGAACACAAAGTATGGTAGCTCTGGTGAAGCTGTGAAACATCCCGATGGTCTGGCTGTTGTGGGCGTGTTTTTGAAGGTTAGTACCATTATGTCCTCTTTTGCTATCATTGTTGGCTTTGCAAGAGAACATTTTGTACAATGTGATTTACGCCTCCAGCAGAAGCTGAATTTTCTCTTCACAGGCATTCAAGGTGGCTTTGTGATACTGTGTTCCCTTTATTTTAGTCCTGTGAGAACTGATCAAGTGTTTTTTAAATAATAGTAATAATAATAAAATCGCAGTATTTTAGAAGTGGAAGGGTCCAAAAAGCCACATAAAACCAACCTCCTTCTATGACACAGAACCATTATCTGCTAGCAAACATTACAAATCAGTCAACCCAACCCACCCATAGCAAGCCCCAAGATAAGTTATAGTGCAGAAAGTTGCTTGCAGAGCAAATACGTCCAGGTGACTCATGCAAGTGAGCCAAACCACATGCTGCGTAAATGTCAAGCAGCTTCAGTTTGTACTGATAAGCCTTAAAAAGCTAAAATGATTGGGGCCCAAATATTAAGCATACAGGGCAGTTTCCTACACAGACTCAGCTTTAACATTAGGCAGAGTGAAGTGCTGGGGTGCACTGCTCCACTCATGTGACAAGCCACAGCCACTTCACTGCGGTGTTTGTTTGAGTGGGCAGGAAGTGGGTGCCAAGTGGACCAGTGAGCAAGTGGCTGTCAGGTGTTAGAAGGCAGAGCTATTTGTGACAGCCAATCATCCCTCACCCTCTAAGCTAGTCTGCTGTCCTCTGGTATAGCAGAGGATGCAAGTGTTGAACTTTCACTCTAGTTGACCCAATGCTTGGTGCTATTTTGCCTTTGCTTCAGGGAACAAAATGTCTTGACCTGGCTCTGTTCTTACACATTTCATAGCACATACCTGGTTATAAAATGCACACACGTACTCACACTGAATCAGTTCTATAGGGCGTACATGTGCTTGGTGTTTCCTTCTGGTGGTTCCCTCACTGCGAGAAGTGAAGCTACAGGGAACCAGGCAGAGGGCCTACTTGGTGGTGGCGCCCATCTTGTGGAATGACCTCCCATTAGATGTCAAGGAAATAAACAACTATCTGACTTTTAGAAGATATGTGAAGGCAGCCCTGTTTAGGGAAGTTTTTAATGTTTGATGTTTTATCCTGTTTCAGTATTCTGTTGGGAGCCGCCCAGAGTGGCTGGAGAAACCCAGCCAGATGGTGCACACATTAGGTGTCTGTATATGAAACAGTGAACCAAGGCGCTCTAGCTTGGAGCAAAAATCCAGAGAAATAAATTAGATTTTCCTTCATGTGGATATATACTTAAGGCATTAGGTTGTAAAATACTCAACTTTTAAAACAATGCTAACTGATTAGTTCCCTTACCAAATGAAGATAGTGAAAGACAGTTAAATTTTTACTCTGAAAGATGACAGGATAATCGGGATTAACTCTCTCATTAATATGTAACTTTTGAATGCAAGATGACCTTGTTTGGAGCACTGTGTTTGTTTAAAATTCAATCAGTAAATGTAAGAGAGCCTTCTCTGTGGTAGATCCTTGCTCTTGGAATTCCCTCCCCAGAGAGACAACCTTATTATCTTTTAGGTTCCCTTCAAAAATATATATTTCTGTTTCCCCAGGCTTTTAAGAAATGGGAATGTAAGCATTTTTAATTTAGAGCAATTTGATTTTACTGTTTAGATGAATTGTTGATGTTTTAACTTGTTATAGAAAGGTAGCCGTGTTGGTCTGCCATAGTCAAAACAAAAATTTTTTTTTCCTTCCAGTAGCACCTTAAAGACCAACTAAGTTAGTTCTTGGTATGAGCTTTCGTGTGCATGCACACTTCTTCAGATACACTTGAAACAGAAGTTGCCAGATCCCTCTATATAGTGAGAAGGTGGGGAGGGGTATTACTCAGAAGGGTGGTGGGAATGGGTGATTGGCAGATAGCTGTGATGAGCCTGTTGACGACTCTTAACGACTGCAATAGGTCTTACAGGAAAAAGCAAGGGGTGAGAAGGTGAAAAATGGCTTTGTCATGTATAATGAGATAAGAATCCAATGTCTTTGTTCAGACCAGGTCTCTCCATGGTTTTAAGTTTGGTAATGAGTTGCAATTCAGCAGCTTCTCTTTCCAGTCTATTTCTGAAATTCCTTTGTAGTAAAACAGCTACTTTGAGATCTTGTATAGAATGTCCTGGGAGATTGAAGTGTTCTCCTACTGGTTTCTCTGTCTTGTGATTCTTGATGTCCGATTTATGTCCGTTTATTCTTTGGCGTAAGGTTTGGCCTGTTTGTCCAATATAGAGAGCTGAAGGACACTGTTGGCATTTGATGGCATATACAATGTTAGACGATGAGCAATTAAATAGTCCCGAGATGGTATGTGTGATGTTGTTGGGGCCAGTAATGGTGTAGTCCGGGTGTATGTGGCAGCAAAGTTGGCATCTGGGTTTATTGCAGGCTCTGGTGCCAGTGTCCGTGTTACGTCTGGTTGTAGTATTATTGTGGGTTAGGAGTTGTTTAAGATTGGGTGGCTGTCTGTAGGCAATGAAAGGTCTTCCTCCCAGAGCTTGAGAAAGAGAACTATCATTGTCCAGGAGAGGTTGTAGATCTCTGATGATGCGTTGTACTGTTTTAACTTGGGAGCTGTATGTGATGACTAGAGGTGTTCTGTTATTTTCTTTTTTGGGTCTGTCTTGCAGCAAGTTCTCTCTGGGTATCTGTCTGGCTCTGTTGATCTGTTGTCTAACTTCATCTGCTGGGTATTTTAGTTCTAAAAAGGTTTGCTGTAGATCTCTTAGGTGAGAGTCTCTGTCTGTAGAATTGGAACAGATACGGCTGTAACGTAGTGCCTGGCTATATACAATGGACTGTTTGGTATGTTTGGGATGGTAGCTAGAGGCATGTAGATATGTTTGTCGGTCAGTTGGTTTACGGTATAAGGTGGTGTCTATGCGCCCATCCTGTATTTTTATAGTAGTGTCCAGAAAATGTATTTCTTGCATAGATTGATTCATTGTTAGGTTGATTGTGGGGTGAAAATCATTGAATTTCTGGTGGAAGGTGTCTAGGGTCTGTTGACCATGTGTCCAGATGATAAAAATATCGTCAATGTATCGCAGGTACAAGAGAGGTTTGAGTGGGTAGGAGTTTAGGAAACGTTGTTCTAAATCTGCCATGAAGATGTTGGCATACTGTGGGGCCATGTGGGTGCCCATTGCTGTGCCGCTGATCTGAAGGAACAGGTCATCACCGAATTTGAAGTTGTTGTGGGTAAGGACAAATTGGCAGAGTTTGGTGGCAAAGTCTGCTGTGGTTTTATCTGAAATGGTGTTCCTTACAGCTTGTAAACCATCGTTGTGTGGGATGTTGGTATACAGAGATTCCACATCCATAGTAGCTAGTATAGTATTGTTGGGAAGATTATTTAAAGATTGTATCGGGACTATTTAATTGCTCATCGTCTAACATTGTATATGCCATCAAATGCCAACAGTGTCCTTCAGCTCTCTATATTGGACAAACAGGCCAAACCTTACGCCAAAGAATAAACGGACATAAATCGGACATCAAGAATCACAAGACAGAGAAACCAGTAGGAGAACACTTCAATCTCCCAGGACATTCTATACAAGATCTCAAAGTAGCTGTTTTACTACAAAGGAATTTCAGAAATAGACTGGAAAGAGAAGCTGCTGAATTGCAACTCATTACCAAACTTAAAACCATGGAGAGACCTGGTCTGAACAAAGACATTGGATTCTTATCTCATTATACATGACAAAGCCATTTTTCACCTTCTCACCCCTTGCTTTTTCCTGTAAGACCTATTGCAGTCGTTAAGAGTCGTCAACAGGCTCATCACAGCTATCTGCCAATCACCCATTCCCACCACCCTTCTGAGTAATACCCCTCCCCACCTTCTCACTATATAGAGGGATCTGGCAACTTCTGTTTCAAGTGTATCTGAAGAAGTGTGCATGCACACGAAAGCTCATACCAAGAACTAACTTAGTTGGTCTTTAAGGTGCTACTGGAAGGAAAAAAATTTTTTTGTTTTAACTTGTTATGTTAGTTTGTATCCTTTATTTTATAATATTATTAAAATGCACTTTTTTGTTTCTTACTACTCTCTTAGTAACATAAATTTATGCTGGGAATATAAATGTATGCTGAGCTGTGAGGTGTAAATGATATAAATACATATGCATCCGTGCACATAACCTTTTCTTTACACCTTTTTATATCACAGGTAGGAAGTGCCTGTCCTGGAATACAGAAAGTTGTTGATGCGCTGGACACCATTAAACACAAGGTAATGATTCTGCCTTTTTGGCAGCTAAGAATGACTGCACTGTAGTTTCCTGCATTCTTCTTTCAAAGAACAAAATTGCAAGGAAATTCCATAGGGATTGCTTTTAGCTTCTCATTCCATCTATTCTACCTGGGCAATTATTCTTCAATAATCTTTTGTCAGTAAGAGACCTGCCTTCAAACAGCAAAAAAATGCTGCTTTCAAATGCACTTTGGTTTCTTCAGCGTTTTGAAAGATTCTGCTCATTTAGTGCAGTGGGGGGGGGCAGGGGGCTGAAAAGGAAAATGCATCCTCCTCCCCTTGCTCAGTTGCTTTGCACAGTCCCATATTATCACCAATTGCTCTAAGGAGAGCAGGTTTACCCTCACTTAGATTGCACCACTTTTTAGCGTGCAGCTTTTGAATGCAACACCACCTTGTCTGAAGCACTGCCAGACCCCTCTGCATCTCCAACCCCGCCCCCCCAGCCCCCCCCAGCTCCATCATAGTTATACACTTGTGGAAAGAAATACACAGCTCTCCTTTGCATGCTACGGAATTAAAGGCAAAATGTGTGTACACATCATCTACTCACTACTGCATCGGACTGTTTTATCAAAGAGCTTTATCTGTTCTAGGGCAAACAGGCTGCCTTCACAAACTTTGATCCAACCGGTCTGCTTCCTGCCTCCCGTGATTTCTGGACCTACCCAGGATCACTGACCACTCCTCCTCTGCTTGAATGTGTCACCTGGATTGTTCTGAAGGAGCCCGTGACTGTCAGCAAGGAACAGGTGAATAAATTCCCCTGCCCCCCCTTTTTTTGGTGCAAAAGGCATATTAATCTCTCATATGGCATGGCCATTCATGCATTTGCATAAACAATTTCCATTCACTTGTGTCTGTTCATAGACATAACACCCTCAATCAGTTAAATGAAATGAGGGATATTTCCAACCAGCACAACTCGCACTGATTTATAAGTACATTCGCCACATCGCACATGAAAGAGCTTCACATATGGATGAGTGCTGCATAATGAAATCCACTCATTGTCCTGGAATTTGGAATTAGATCTGAAGAAGTGAATAAATCACACATAGGGGATCGGAAAGGTCTCCCTCCGATTTCTCTGCTACAACTGAATACATCCCGTACACATAGAGGTTTAGCAAAGAAGGTCTCTTTTGAAAAGCATATTTCTGGGTGTAGTTGGGTGTATGCGGAAGTATTGTAATGCATGGTTTAAGACACAGAACTACTGTGGCAGAACTATGTTTTGCCTATTCATTCCACTTATAGCCCACCTTTCCTCCAAGGCTCTCATGGTTTCTCTTCCTTTTCCATTTAATCATCACAACAACCCTGTGAGGTAGGTTAAGCTGAGAGTGTAAAGATCACCCCAAATTCTGAGAGTTCCAATAGGGTGCTCTGAAGGCCTGTGTGGACTAGGATGTGGGAGACCAGAGTTGAATGACCAGTTGGCCATGAAGCTGACTGGGTAACCTTGGGTCAGTCACTGCCTCTCAGCTTAACCTACCTCACAGGGTTGTTGTAGGAATTAAAATATGGAGGGAGAGAACCACATACTTGAGCTCCTTGGAGAAAGAGGTGGGATGTAAACATGACAGATAAATGAATAAAAATTAATCGGAATGCATGAATACTGAAGACACCTTTTCTCTTCTCCAGATGGACAAGCTCCGCTGCCTTTGCTTCAGTTGCGAGGGCGAGTCCCACTGTGCCATGGTGGACAACTGGCGCCCTTGCCAGCCCTTGAAGACCAGGGAAGTTAGAGCCTCATTCCAATAAGCTGTGCCCATTAAACATTGCTGTGTCCTTGAGGGTTGAGTTATTTTCCGCTAAGCACAAATCAAACTACTGCCATATACATGCACTGGCAACATCTCTCTTCTCCCCCAAACCCCAGTGCTTGCTGCCTATCATCTTCTGACGTTTCTAATAATGAAGGCCATAAAGTGTAGTTGTGTTTGCGGCATGTTTGCAGTGTGTATGCCAGGCTAAAGAGGGCAGGGATGGGGAATCATGGTGTGATGCTTGATGAGAATTGCTGTGATTTTTTATTTTTTGGTGCTGAGGCTGTAATAGGAGATCTTCATTTGGCAGCTTGCCAAAGGATAGGATGATAAGCAACAGAAAACAATAAGCCATTTTTTTAAATTAAAAAAATATATAACCTCATGGAACATATGAGGTTAAACGTACTCAGTAACTTGAATCTTTCATGGAAGCACAGGAATGCAATCTAATATGAACATTTTACATCTGATTTAGGAGAATACGTTGTAGCAACATAGGCATTGTAATGCAAAATTAGGATTGAGTTCTTAGCTTTTTAAAAAAGTTTGAAGTGTAAATATTTTAATTGTTTTACATTTTTAGCCATAAATCTGAATCATGTCTTAATGTTAGTGTTATTTTTTTAATTACAAAAATGTCAACTGAGCTAAATTAAGTACTATTATGTGTAAAAATTGTTGATACCATAGCTATAATACAGAGTATTGTTCCACTGAAAAATAATAATGTCATAATTTAAAAAAAGGAATTAATATTGTATTTTAGATACCTTCGCTAATAAATAAAGAAATATATATATATATACTTATGTTTCTGTTCTCAGTCATTTATTGCAATGGGAAAAAAGAGGATGCAACATAAAAACTCTTGAAATTTCAATCTAGGAGGAAATTACAAGATTGTGGCTTTGAAAAACAACAAGAGTCTTGCAGCACTTTAAATCGAACTTAAGCTGCAATACATTTGTTAGTTTCAGATAGCATTACAAAACTCTTTGCTGGTTTTGTTGCAACGGAAAGTTTATGTCTATTACTTTTGGTACATTCTATTGAACTAAAATGAGTAGTATTTACAAGTACTTAATAGCATATAATTGAAGAGAGTAGCCTTGGTCAAGAGGGCCTTGTTCACAGAAACAAACTGTCAGTAAGTATTTCTGCTGCTGAATAGATACTGGTACCAATCACTACCCTCTGCCCTCCTCTAACATTCATCTCATCAAATCCTTCCCTGTACCCTCTTGAACCCATGCCCTTCCAGTTCCTGGTTACCATATCTCCCCATCATTATCCCTCCTCTGCCACAGTTTCCCCCTGCATTCAGTGATTTCACTCTCACTTTTCACAAACCCATCCCTTGACCCATCTTCCTTTACAACTATCTCCCCAGCTCTCTTGACCCCCAGAGTTCTGAAGCATGCTGCCTACTCCATCAGCTCTCCAGACCATCAGCAGCCCCCTCCAACTTTCAACACCCTACAATCTGTTTTGCATCACTTACATGCCAATGAAACTGCCCTCACAAAAATAACTGATTGCCTCCTCACTGCAAAATCTGAAGGCCTTGTCCTTCTTGACCTCCCAGCTGCCTTTGATTCAACTAACTTTCTCTGATGTGCTTAGTTATTTATGAATTTTACAGCCTTATGTGCTGCACAAGAAATGAGCTTATTTAGGTGTTGACATCTGGACAGCGATACACAATAACTGATGGATTGAATTATACATCAGAAAAAGCCTGTGTACACAGAAAGGTCTTCAGCAAGCCTTTGAAACAAACACTGATGGTTCTCATTTAACATTAATGGGCAAGGAGCTCCAAACCTGGGTGCAGACACTCTATTCCGCTTGCCGCATTTAACAAAGTGACACCTTTCCCCCTTGATCATGCCACAGCCAGCTGAAATCCTAAAGCAACTGGTTTCCATTTGTCTGTGTTCACTATCTCTGAGCTCAGAGAGGGGCTTCTTCCATTTGCTGGCTGGCACAGAGTCTTTGTTTTGCTGGCTGTGGTGGCTGAGGCTACTGAGAGTTGTTGTCCAAAATATCAGGAAGGCACCACCAGGCCAGGGAAGGCTGGCATGCAGTACAAAGTTCGCTGCAATTATGTGAAAGCATTACTTTCCTAAATACAGTGGACCCTCTAGATACGTACTGCTCTTCGGTTTACGAACACGACAAACTTGGAAGTGTATACTTCTGGTTTCACCATGTGCGCATGCTCAGAAGTGCTCAATCGCACAGTGTGTGCACGCAGAAGCGGCACCTCTGCCTATGGATTTTTTGGGTTGCAGACGGACCCCCTGGAATGAATTGAATAAATATCCGAAGGGTCCACTGTAAACAGTTAATAATACTGGGCATAATAAATTTATGCCACCAGTCCAAAAGGCATAAACTATTAGGCCCCTTATTATTATTGGCTGCTTCCACCAAACACATGGCTGACACTATGAGCTTCATCCATCCTGTTGAGAGGGGAAGCAGCTAAAGATAGTTCCCCATCCCTCATCCCCAGATGATTGGTACTCTCAAATCTGGTGAGCAGCAAACATCAAGGTGGGCCAGAAATATGCACCCACAGGTGGACATGAGGTTCCCCCTACCTTTGATGCATATGAGACTACAATCAGAAGGGTGAGCAGTGATTCCTGCATGTAGATCACCTTTGCCCTTGTTGACTCTTCAATTCTGTTGATTTTGGCAGAATGAGAGATAAATTGTTGATATTTTCAGGAGCTAAGCATCTAGATAATTGGCCCTCCAGATGTTTCTGAACTGCATCAATCCTGACCACTGCTCATGCTGACTGGGGCTGATGGAGCTGCAGTTCAACGATTTATCAATGATCCCCACAATGATCTAGATTTGGTAGCAACAAGCTGACAAAACCCCCACTTAATTTATTGTGGGAAAGGTTGGGCGATGCAAATACCGTGCTGCCTTTTTAATAAAGTTTAATAATTGCATGGGGTGTAAGTAATTAAGCACTAGGATAACCACTATGATGAAAAATGGGGGACGTGACTAGTCCATAGTAGGAAACCATTGATTATGTGGAATGGAATGCACAACTAGGTCAGAGCAGGCAGGGCTAAATTTGCATCAGTACACTTACCCAGTCAATGGATGTTGCAAAGCTTGTTTCTACTGCTGTAAAAGCCCACGCTTATTAAAAGTGGATTACAGGCAGAGGCATTGCCTAGGAATGAATATTAAAAAATTATTAGGATTACTGGAGTGCATGCAATTCTTACACTGCCTTGGATAGAATTCAAATCAGCATCCCTGGAAACCAGGCCTCTGCTAGCGTTTGACTTGCCATTCCCAGTATGTAGGGAAAAATGGAAGTTGTGCTCAGCAAACCCAGCATAACAGACAGACTCATCTATTCCTTTCCCTTCCATTAGCATGGTTGGCTGTGATAATGGTCAAGAAAATATTATCTGGTCTGTCCCAGAGCACATTACCTCTGGTCCTACTTGTTTACAACCTTGACTCACTGATTTTTTCTAAAAGATACTTAGGAGCTTGTTGCTTCCTACAAACTTGACTAGGCAACACACAAACCCTGTGCCATCAGGAAACAAACTGAATTCTAATTATTCTTAACATATTAACAGGTCATTCTTCCCTGCCAGTTTTGTCCTAAAGAGACATGTTCAGAACTGCTGGGTTCTCCTTCCTGAACTATTTTCTCCTTCCTTGTTTGTTTATACTGAGAGGCCATAATTGTGCTTCTTTATTTCACAACAAAGTGTGGAACAACAGTTCCATTAAGCATCACAGCATGGCAGCTTTTGGATGGGTTGAATACTTTGAAGTGTACAATGGAGAGGAATAAATTCACTTCTCTTATGTAATAAAACACATTCCAGACTCCTTTGATGTTGTGCAGTGGTTAGAGTGTTGGACTAGGACCTGGGAGACAAGGGCCAAACAATGAAACTCATTGGGCAATGTTGGGCCAGCCTCTGGCTCTCAGCTACACCTACCTCACAGGATTGTTGTGAAGATAAAATAGGGAGTGGGAAGCTGCTAGGAGGAAAGGCGGGATATAAGTAAACAAAATAACACAGCATCTAGCTCCTGTTAAGTGGTGCAGAAAGCGTGGAAAGTTAAAGAGACAGGAGTTGTTTGAGTTGGGGTGGCTAACCAATGTTGTTAAACTGTAGTTTCCACAATCCCTGACCATTGGTTGTCTGGGATTACTCGAACCCCCCACCAGTTCTCCACTCCTGGGTCAGAGTCTTGGACTAAGGTGTGTGGAAACCCAGATTTAACTCCCCACTCAGCCATGAACTTCACTCAATGATGTTGGACCATTAAGTCTCTCTCAGGCTAACCTGCCTCTCAGGGTTGCGGTGAGAACCTGGTCCACTGCCTTGAGCTCATTGGAAAAAAGACAGGATAGAAATGCAATGACTGAAATGAAGGGTGGGGTGGGAGATAGATATGTTCCAAGATAGTTGTTACTTTTTCTATTTCATCACAAGGGAGCTTCCACACACTGCTCCTGCAGTGTCTTATTCAAGTGGAAGGAGCAGTCAGCTCTCTTGTGCCTGAAGACGGATTAAGATGCTGTCTGGTACTGGAGAGACCTGTCAGGAGTAAGTATGGACCAATGGTATCAAATAGTATGGGAAACAGCCCTACTAGAAAAATTAATCAATAAACTGAAACTGACATGGGGACAAACAGAAGAAGACGCCTTTACCCTGGTATGGCTCCACTTTATCACATACACAGCCCAACAAGACAATGACAATAATCCACCAACAGCATACAAATCAATATGGCTAACCTGATCCAAAACACCCACCCACCCCACTCACACATGAAAACAAAGACCACCACAGCCAACCACAAATGAACAGCCACACCCTAGGCCAACCCCAACCTCTCTCACCACCAAAGGAACACAAATGAACAGCACGAGAACGCTGACACCAAACCTTACATATATTAAGCAAAATAGAAACATCGCCACCCGACCCCACCCCCACCCATCTCCACCCCTCCCCCCAACTTCTCAACAAATGAAACTGATTTGTAAAAATGTTACATCGAAAAAAACCAAGAGACATTACACATACTTCTGTAAAACAAGAAAATCTTTAATAAAAAAGAAGAAGAATAAAAAGATGCTGTCTGGTGTATTGTCTTGAGAGAAAATTCCAAAAGCAGGGACAACCATGTTGTCACCCTCAGAACCTCCTGAGGAAGGGTACCCAAAGAAGGCCTCAGATGATAACCACAGAGACCAGGTTGGTTCATGTGAGGAGATGTGGTCCTTGAGGAACTGGGGTCAAAACCAGGACTTTGAATTGAGCCAAGAAACCAACATGCCAGGATAGGTGTTATAAGTTCAGACTGAGCTATCCCCGTCAACAATCTAGCTATTGCTGTGAATACTTTGCAGAAGCTCACGTGGGTAAAAATAAAAATTGGCTGCGTCCCAACACAATCCTCACTAAGGAAGGAGTTCAGAGAAGACAGCATATGAAGCTGCTGACTTCTCTGAACCTCTTCCTTAGCATGGATTTTGCTGGGCTGCAGCCAAATTCTTTTTACCCACGTGAGCGGCTGCATAGTACTCACGGTTTGAGCGCAGGCAGGCAATGCTGCGTCTGGCTCAAACTTTATCTTGGAGCATTTTTCTTGCTCTTTACTGCACTGATGACGGCTCTGCACTTCAACATAAAATGTCTGAGTCAGGGCCTCAAGGTTTATGGAAGCTTAACATATCAGCCTCTTTAGCCTCAAAGCACGGGGGAACTGAAACTCAACACAGCAACCAGAGTCAAAGGGAACCGTGCAGCTACAGAGCAGAATTACAGTAGCGAGTCTCGAGCTGTGTTTATAAACCCTTCATTCAAGATTTTGTAACCGCCTGTAACAGATTTCCTTCCTTCTGAGAACCTGCAAACTGGGGCCATTTTATACAAAAAAGAAACAAAATAATAATAAAGCTGATGACATGCAGATCCAAAATAAGTGAAACATTTCTAAAGTATTTGTAACCTTCAGCCCTATGTTAAAACATTATCAAAGAGAATCAAGTGGAAGCACAGTGGGGTTATCAGTTTGAAGGGCTCCTCAGGGCACAAATACTTTCAGGTGAAAATAATACACTTATATTATGGGTCCACCAAGCTGAGAAGTGTCAGCACCAAAGATAACAGAACCATCCCATTTCCACTAGTGCTGTGAGATCACTCCATTATTTAATTATTTGTTAGTCACTCTCCCCACCCCACCCCCAAAGCAATAATAGAATTGCAGAGTTGTAAGGGACCCTGAGGATCATCTAGTCCATGGGTAGGCAAACTAAAGCCTGGGGGCCGGATGTGGCCCAATCGCCTTCCCAATCCGGCCCGCAGATGGTCCGGGAATCAGTGTGTTTCTTTTCATTTAAAATGCATCTCTAGGTTATTTGTGGGGCATAGGAATTTGTTCATTTGGGGTTTTTTTCAAATACAGTCTGCCCCCCCCACAAGGTCTGAGGGACAGTGGACTGGCCCCCTGCTGAAAAAGGTTGCTGACCCCTGATCTAGTCCAACCCCCTGCAATCTAGGAATCCTGCCCACAGACATCCCTGGATGGGATCGAACCACTAATCTTCTGGTTAACACACACACACACACACACACACACACACACACACACACACCTATCTAGGGATGTTTTTCAGCTACAACTCACTGGAACTCAGTTCTAGCACCTCTCAGGTGAACACCATTGCCATTATAAGAGAACAAGGGAGGTGTTTATGGTGAGTTCTGACATCTCTTTTTCTAGAAAAATAGCCCTGTATCTATCTATCAACTAACTAACTAACTATCTAACTAACTAACTAACTAACTAACTAACTAACTAACTAACTAACTATATCTATCTATCTATCTATCTATCTATCTATCTATCTATCATCTATCTATCATCTATCTATCATCTATCTATCTATCATCTATCTATCTATCATCTATCTATCATCTATCTATCTATCATCTATCTATCTATCTATCTATCTATCTATCTATCTATCTATCTATCATCTATCTATCTATCATCTATCTATCTATCATCTTTGAGAGCCAGTGTGGTATAGCAGCTAGGGTGTCGGACTATGACCTGGGAAACTAGGGTTCAAATCCACCCTCAGCCATGAGGCTTGCAGGAATGGTTCTTTATTTAGGATTTCTAAATAAGGAACTGTTCCTTGAAAGAAGGAACCAGGAGGGAGCCCTACTAATAGACCTAAAGAGAAAGCCAAAAGGACAAGAGACCAGGTTGCCCAAGCGCTCTCCACTCTTGTTTGCAATAAAACATTTTGCCTTTAGATTAATTTTGGCTGAGCATTAAATACAAAGGGGTGGCCCCATCTGAAATGAAGTAGCAAAGCACCCATGGGATTAGTTTACAGTTGCTAATGGGGACAGGGCGGCATTCACCAGAGGATTTGAAAGGAAATCAAGAACAAAAGTTCTTATCGGTTCGGAAGTGCTCCCTGTCCTCCTCAGCTGAAAGTGCCTCTTGCAAAACAGACGGTCAAACGGTCAGCATAATGCGCTGAGTGCTAACAAAATATACAATTTGTTATTTTAAGCACCCACTATTCCAAAGCATGGAGGGCTGCCAACACGATGTGTCACAGCCTATTTTTATTTTATTCAGGCCTATAGAGGACTGGTAACATGCCTATGAGGGCAGTGGATGAAATCTTTGGCCGCTTGGCGACTTACTCATATCTCAGAAGAGACACAAAATCTCACAAGCTGATCTGCAAACCCTTTAGCAGGATATTGACAAGCTGGAATGCTTGCAGAGGAGGAAACCCTATGAGGAATGGCTGAAGGAGCTGGGTATGTTTAGCCTGAAAAAGATGAGTCTAAGATGAGATATGGTAAGGTAAAGGTAAAGGGGCCCCTGACCATTAGGTCCAGTCGTGACCAACTCTGGGGTTGTGGCACTCATCTTGCTCTATAGGCCGAGGGAGCTGGCGTACAGCTTCCAGGGTCATGTGGCCAGCATGAATAAGCCGCTTCTGGCAAACCAGAGCAGTGCAAGGAAACGCCGTTTACCTTCCCGCCGGAGCGGTACCGATTTATCTACTTGCACTTTGATATGCTTTCGAACTGCTAGGTTGGCAGGAGCAGGGACTGAGCAACGGGAGCTCACCCCGTCGCGGGTTCCTAGGCTCTGCGGTTTAACCCACAGCACCACCCATGTCCTTGAGATATGGTAGCCATCTTCAGATATCTGAAGGGCTGTCACACGGAAGAGGGAACAAGCTTGTTTTCTCCTGCTCTTGAGGCTAGGACTGAAGCAATGGCCTAAAGTTACAGGAAAGGAGATTCTGACTAAACATCAGGAAGAACTTTCAGACAGAAATGGGTGGACTTTCCTATTCTATGATTCTAACTTGATGCATGACTGTGTCTGAACAAGTAAACGTTTGCCAGTCAGAGGAACGAGAAAGCGTTCTCACATGTAAAAATACATTGAAGCAGCTTTTGTTATTTCCTAGAGAAGTCTAGCACTTACAATAGCATAGATACTTATGTGCCAAATGCTGACACATTAAAAGACGTTTCTGTTCCCTATTATTTGAACCTGTCTCTCACAAACTGCCAATGCAATCTACAGGAGAGTCACTACATAATACTATGCTTTTTGTGTCCCCATTCTGCCTGTGTTGCCTTAATATATAATTAGAGGCACTAAGGAAACCAGTACCTATTCTATAGTCCTGGAAAACGAAGAAATGTGGAGCAAAACATTACAGCTTACAAGCTGATGCAGGGAGAGCTTGGCAAAGTGGCAAAATGCACAATTCATGTTTGCTTGTTTTGTGTGTATATTGGCTTGTATTCAATGAAGTGCTGCTTGCATAATAGGACTTTCTTCCCCCTTCTTGCTCTGTGCATGCCATGCACTCCCCCCAAATCTGCTCTGGAGGGTTGGGGAACCCCCCAGAACAAATTTAGTGGTCCCAAACAGGGAAGTCCCATTGCACTTGCATAATTCCATGCATTTGGCTTTGACATCTCTGTGTTGAATTTCCTAGGACTTGTATAAGCAAGCCAGCAAACAAACAAACCTATTGATATAAAAATGGAAACCTGTAATGTTTTGCAGGGATGTGGGGGGAGGGGGGAATAAGGAGGCCCCTCCTCTGGAGAGCCGAGGCTTAGCTATGTGAGTGGTTCACTGCAAAGGAGTTTTCCCTACCTGCGGACTTTCAGTTGCTTTGGACTACATCTCCCATCATCCTTGATCATTGGTTGTGCTGATTTAGGTTGATGAAGTTTGGAATCCATCGGGAGGGCACCAGGTTGGGGAAGACTGCTGTAGAGAGATTCACCCTTAATTGCATAACCTCCCCTTTTCTGTGATTGCTGTGGCCAGCATGCCTCATATTTAGCCTCCATCACTGGAAGGAACCAACATGGGAAAAGGGGTGTCCATCTACGCACCTTCAGGATGATGGTAATACCAAGCAGCTATTTTGTAGGACACTGGCTCTCCATTTGGTTTTTAAATACAGGGAAGTATCCCCTTTCCAAACCATAAATAGCAAAGGGTAGCTATTTAAAGCTTTTTCTTTTTTAGTGAAGAGTTTTTCTGTCATCTAAGGTGTGGCAAGGTTCTGTAGTGAGGACTATAGAATGACCGTCTACATGGTCATTCACATATTATCTCATTCATATATATTCTCATTCATACAGAGAAACTTGGAAACAGCTTCCTAAGGTTCTGCCTCAGAAAGTAAGCATTCTGGAGAGTAAAGCTCTTTCCTCCCCAACTTAAATTCCATTATAAATTGAAAATGCAAATTGACTTAAATGAGAAAATGGATATTGTGTTACATCAAACTGAGCCTGTGGATAAGGAGAGCATTAGAATTCTAGACAGGAATGCCATTTACGCGATGAGCTGGCTGTTTCTGTAATGCCTTATATATAAAGGAGGCAAATAAGCATCTTCCTCATTTCTGTAAGTAAGTAGAATACTGAGTTACAACTTCCTTTAGATATCCTTTATTGTGCCGCCCATAGAGAAGAGCGGAATGTACATCTTAATGACAGATTGACCTTGAATACTTAACGGAGATGTGCAATCATGGCAGTGCAGAGAAGGGAGAACAACTTGTAAGTCGGAGCTAGTCCAAGACAATGTGCCTTTTCATTCGGGAAATGTGACTCTGAGCTGGAAAGTAAACACTATGAATGAAAAGGGTGCTGATAAAAGGCCAGTGGCCCTCAGTAAACAGCTGCTAATGGAAAAACTAGTATTTGATAGTCCAGATTCCTTTAGAATTCCTGGGATAGTAAGGCTAAGTGTAAGGTCTGTTCTGGAATTCAGCTTCAGCTCGGCAGTCTGCTCACATGTTACTGAATCCTTGTTAAAACTCAGGGGTCAGCCAAAATAGATGGATTGGGGAGGAATCCTTTATGCTCTATATGTTCTGTGATTATTTATATCATTGGGACAGCCAATGGGAAGCTGAATGTTGGAAGATTCAGGACAGACAAAAGAAAGTATAGGCAATGACCGATTTGCACAGGGTTTACGTTCCTGATGCCCTGCCAACGTTGCCCCGTTACGCCTCCTTTTCCTGCCACTTCCGGGTCACTGTGATGCATAAAACAGTCATCGCCTGTACTTATTCACATAGTGCATAGTTAAGAGCCTGTCTCTACAAATTCATTGCTCCCAGTAAGAGGAAGTAGGCTCAGAAAAGTTGCTTTACTCCCTACAATATTTGCAGATTGTGAAAGGCATAACCATTTTCCTCTTTGCTCATTTGCGTACAAAGGCAAACCAGTTTGAAATCTGGTTGTGCAGAAAGAGAGGCGAGGAAGCAGCAATCTGCTTCCCACGCAAAACCATGATTTTTCCAACCTTGTTAGCAATAGGCTTTGACTTGACCTTTGGCCTAACAATACTATATGACCCTAGCTTTTAAAGGTAACTCTTCATCATCACCACTTGGAAATGAATATGTGGCAACCCTAGGCACGGTGGATACACAGTTTAAAAGCTCTTTGTTTTAAGCACTCAGAATAAAAATCTAGAGACACAGAAAGTCCAAGAGTGAAATCTAGAAGTCCAGTTACAGTACATTAAAGCAGGACTCTAGGCCTTAATAAATGAAGCAGTTAACAAATGGGAACGAGCTAGCAGTATCTGACTCATCGCAATGCAAGTAGAAGAAGTTAAGTGTCCTTTAAAACACACTCTGCTAGATGAGGGGAGTGTGTTTTTTCTGGAGAGCTGATAATCATCCTGAGAAATCTGTTTGCTGACAGCATTATGATGTTTTGGTGTGTTTATGTTGAGGCTTTCGCTGTGCTGTTCAGCAACACGTTCTAAATCCAGCAACACAGGCCTGGTTCAAAGACACAGTAGCTGATGGTTGGAGTTTACTGGGGTACTGGTGCATGATTAGCCAGGATCTCGGGAGGTCAAGTGTCTTACTTTACAGAGGGCAGCCCTCTTTTTTAAAGGCCTGGCAGAGAACAGGACTCTTTCTTAAGGAGCCCTCTGTTTGAAGGGCTGACCATGTCCAGTTTAAAGAGAAAGTTTAAAGACAAAGAACCCCTAGAAGGGTGAGGATTAAATGCCCTGAAACTGTCCATAGGCCACAGTCTTCCTCATGATAATGAGAGGCAATTAAATAGTAGTAAATATTTCTAAATTTACATCTATGCTTATCAACAGTAGCAGCCAGTGAGGCACAGTGTGGGTGCAGCACCATAGCTCTCCTGGTTTCTCCACAGAGCAGGTCACTGCTGCTTAGCTAGCGAGAGGGTGAGGAGCAAGGCACATTACCATATTGGCCCGCATATAAGCTGCACCTGCATATAAGCCACACTCTTAAAATTCAAGGCTTATTTGCGGGTGTGGCCACCAAGCCAGTGCTGACGCTCACTCCCCAAGAAGGTGCCAGCCACCCCCGTTCAGGGCAGTAGTGCCAGGAGGGGCTTGGAGTGCCAGCACAGGCTTGGAGAGCTGGTTGCCCACCTCCCAGCTGGTTGGCAGTGGGGGGGAGCGCACATAGGCCAACCAGCTGGGAAGCGGGCACGCCACTCCCCCCCCCACCGCCAAGCAGCTAGGGAGCGTGCGCACTCCCCAGCCACTTTCAGCAGCAAATGGTAAAAAGTTGTGAATATTAGCTGCACTTTAACTTTTCAGGAAAAAAAAGAGGTGCTGCTTATATTCGGGCCAATACGGTATTCCACTCTCATACCAGCCCCAGCCACTCTGGGCGGCTTCCAATATATATGAGAACATAATGAAACAATAAACATTTAAAAACTTCCCTATACAGTGCTGCCTTGAGATGTCTTCTAAAGGTTGTATAGGTACTTATCTCCTTGGCATGGGGGTAGGATAACTGCATACCCTCCAATATTTCTCCTGTGAAAATAGGGACACCCTAAGGAAAAGCAGGACATTCCGGGATCAAATCAGAAACCTGGACAGCTTCTGTAAATCCAGGAGTATCCCTGGAAAATGGAGAGAACTGGAGGGTCTTCACTCTTATCTGTAGATACAGCCCCATCGGTTCATGCATCAGTGAGGGTTTGTTCTGAAATTAATAGTGTCTACTTAGAGAAATGTGGTTTGGGCATTGCACTTAAATTTTGCTCAGATACCAATTTCATTCCTCTTTGTGGCTTTGAAAAATACACAGGTTAGAGAAATTATATATTATCTGAAATTATATGTTATCTGGGCTTGGCAACTGGTGTTACTGTTCCGATTAGCCAACTGGCAACCAAACCCATCCACATAGAATGATAGAGTCGGAGGGGACCTAGCAATGCACCTGCCCCTTTCTACCTAGGGATATAAATTTAATATATAAATGGAGCAGAAATTATTCTTGATAAGGTTCAACTACAGAGCAATACCAAGCATGTTCACTGTACTTGGAGGAAGTCATCTGAGTGGGACTTACTCCTAAACAATAACGCTTAGATGGAATGCAGCCTTAGTGCCACAATCTGGCTATGGTGCAATAATGGACATCCACACATGGTTATGTATATGGGACAATAGTATTGGCATCAGTTTTGAATGTGCCTGAAATCACCCACAGCATTTGCCAGTACTGTATTCCAATTCACTGGCTTAAAACCTTCCAGTAAAAGAACAGAAAGCGATGCTCTTGATAAGCATCTGAACATTACACTATCTGCTGCAAAAGATGCTGACACACCCGCAAAACTGCTTTTATTTAAAAATAAAGCAAAACCTGCCAGAAACTTGCAAACAGACATTTGCAAATTCTAAGTTAAGTTGGGATTTACAAACATGACTGTACCTGCAACGATCAGACTTACAGATATAGATTGTATTATCTTGAATTTGCAAAATCTTTGTTGTCACTACTGTAGGAGGGTGTTTGAAATCAGGATTCTCCTGCAATCCAGTAACTGAAAAGTTATTTCTGATAGTCTGACATATTTGTACAATTAAATTACCACTTCTAAATACCAAGTACTGTTTAAATAGCTCTGCAGCAATTAGAGATCTGCTCCCCCTGCCTTGCAATCTGCAAACTTTCGCTTCATCTTCTGTTTGGGCAGCTGTTCTATCTTTGTAGCATGCTTTCCTATGCTATGAAGACCTTTTCTGCCATGGTCTGCCTCCCCACTGCATGAATTGGTGGTGTTTTCCTGTTGCGAGGGAATGCATTGGGGATGAGAAGCAGAACGTACTCACTGGCAGGTCAAGGTCCCTGCTGAATTGAAAGAATTAAGTCAACTGGGAGCAACAGAAAAAGCCTGGAGAGGTTTTTCCCCGTGCATTTTTGTTTATTTTTGGACACAGGAATTTTTTGCACCAGGAGCAGAGGGATATTACCCTAACATTTTGTTTTCCCATCTAGTCTATTTCCACCCCCACCCCCCATTCGTGGCCCCATAGGATATAAATTGCTGCCCTGAAACAGTGGCCCCTGTGATCTGGAATAAAGATCCTGCTACCAGTGTGAAGGCACAATTTTCCCACTTGGACAAGAAAGATCTCTGTACAGGCTCAGTACAGGTGTAGGTGCTGCCCTTGCTGATTGATGGGTTGATTCTGTTCCTCAACATCTTTGACATTTTAGAACAGGGATGCAGAAACTGCATCCTCTTGGTATTGCTGGGCCATAGCTGCCATCATCCAGGGCTGTTGGCCATGCTGGCTGGGGCTGATGGGAGTTGGAATCCAACAACATTGGGGGGGGGCACAGGTTGCCCACCACTGCTGTATCAGACTGAATGAGTGAAACTTGGCAACTGAATTTTCTGGCTTTGATATTTAAGGCTTGTCAATGTTATGTGTCAGAGAACTGCATGGCTTTAGCTGCAGTAGTGAAAACTAGGGTTTATTTATTGGGATTTACAGTCACTGCTTTTCTGCCTTCAACAGCATTCTGGTGCATCAACATTTAAAGCACCAAACATTTGAAGTACAGTGGTACCTCGGGTTAAGTACTTAATTCATTCCGGAGGTCCGTTCTTAACCTGAAACTGTTCTTAACCTGAAGCACCACTTTAGATAATGGGGCCTCCTGGTGCTGCCGGAGCACAATTTCTGTCCTCGTTCTGAAGCAAAGTTCTTAACCCATGGTACTATTTCTGGGTTAGCGGAGTCTGTAACCTGAAGCATATGTAACCTGAAGCATATGTAACCTGAGGTAAAGGTAAAGGTAAAGGTACCAGTACGGGCCAGTCATGTCCGACTCTAGGGTTGTGCGCCCATCTCACTTAAGAGGCCGGGGGCCAGTGCTGTCCGGAGACACTTCCGGGTCACGTGGCCAGCGTGACAAAGCTGCTCTGGCGAGCCAGCAACAGCGCAGCACACGGAAACGCCGTTTACCTTCCCTCTATAAAGCGGTACCTATTTATCTACTTGCACTTAAGGGTGCTTTCGAACTGCTAGGTGGCCAGGAGCTGGGACCGAAGACGGGAGCTCACCCCGCCGCGGGGATTCGAACCGCCGACCATGCGGCCGGCAAGTCCTAGGCGCTGCGGTTTTACCCACAGCGCCACCCGCGTCCCTGTAACCTGAGGTACCACTGTACAATTAAGTTATTTGAATAGCCTTGGGTTGCCCTCAAAGAAACCTGGGAGAGCTGTAGTTTACCCCTCAGAAATCTACAATTCCCAGCCATGGGCGTAGCCAGGATTTATTTTAGGGAGGGCAGAACTAAGTTGTCTGCGATGCTATTGGTCACTTAGTTAAGTATTTCTATTTATTTACTTGATTTGGGGGGTGGGCAGCTGTCCCCCTTGCCCCCCTGACAACGCCCATGTTCCCAGCATCTTTAGCAAATGACTGTTGCCAGGATTGTTTCAGGGAAGCTATGACTGGTGTAAGAGTGCTTTAAATGTACGGTGTTGATGTGAACTTATCCAATGGAACTTTTCTTGGCCTGGCGATACGCAATCACAAAAAGGTTGCTCTGTTCAATTTCTGAGCACCACATTTTCATTAAATTAACATCCAGTAAAGGGTGTGGGAGAGAAAGAATACAAGAGCAAAGAGTGATAGTGGAATAGTCCTAATAAAGAGTAGAGATGAAATGAAAAAAGTTCTGACTCTAAAAAGAAATACAGAATAGAATGCAGCAGCATTTACCATATCAGCATTCATATTCAGTAGCTGGCAGTCAGACATATAAGAATTTTCAGCAGGTACGAAGCTGGCATGAAGCCATCCTGGTTGCCCCTAAATCAGCCACATGAATCCCCTGTGCTAGGATATTTTGCGAGAAGGTCTAGTTTGTCACGTGTGCATACGTGTGTTGATAAAACGTCCCATAGTTAGAAGGGAACTGACTTGGAATGTAAACATGCTGTATATGAAGAATAGGACAAAAGAAGAACTTAAAATAACACCCATCACACAGTCATGTAAACAATGAAATGGAATTACAGTTTATGGAAAGGGAAGAGCTGTTGTGCAAGAAAAGAATCTCTGGAGGGACAGGAGAAAGAAGCTATGGGACTCAGGCATCCCGATCCAGAAAAAATCTCATTGACAGGAAGAAGTAATAAGTTCGTTTTAGCTAGCCTGTTCCATTGATTTCTGTGGGACTTTCTCTTAACTGGGGTCAAAGTGTCTGCTGAAAAGCAACTCATGCAGCTAGGCAAGTTGAGAAATCACCAAACATGTACTGTTCTCCAAAGCAGGTAGGATGACTGGAAGTAATGCTTAGGAGACGCAGAATGAAATGGGGTGAAAGAGAACTATGATACTGGAATAGAAACATAAAGCCATGAAAGTCTCTTATATATCTCCCCTACTGTCCGTGCATTGTAGCTAATACCACTGGAATTGTTTTATAGCAGCTGTCTTCCATGTTCCGCCTTCTTAGACTGAAAAGAGAATGTCAAAGTCCTAATACTGTCGTACTTCCATTTACGTAAACTTTGGGATGCGTGTGCGGCAAACCCGGAAGTATTTTACCAGGTTTTGGCGTGCATGCACAGAAGTGGTCTGCACATGTGCAGAAGTGGTCCTCAGGTTGCGGAAACCTCGGGATACGATCAGACCTCCAGAATGGATCCCGTCCTCAACTGGAGGTACCACTGTAAATGAGAGGTGTGGAACCTGTGACCTTCCAGATGTTTCTGGACTGTTATCAGTTCTAGCCAGCAGGATTTGAGGTTCCTCCCCCTTTTAATAGACTAAATATTTATCAATATTGCTACACATTGCCCCAATCTCTGAGTGGTGCAATATTCCAGGGGTTCCCAGTGCTCACCCAGCATTTGGTTTCCTTGGAATGATGGACAGAGGAGACTATGATGCCTTTATGATATATGGTTTATTTACACATTTACACAACCTGAGCTGAAGATGGAGCATCATAGCATCAACACCCCAAAATGAGGGCTTTTTTTCAGCTGGAGCTCACCAAAACTCAGTTCCGGCACTTCTCAGGTGGGCGCCATTGCCATTATAAGAGAACAAGGGAGGCATTAGTAGTGAGTTATGGCACCTCTTTTTTCGAGAAAAATAGCACTGCCCAAAATATATTGCTTCTCCCACAGTCACAGTGTTGGATTCAAAAAGAAATCAAGCACATCTCTCCCCCAGCTTCTGCCAGCTTCTAGTTTGCTCTCAGCTCTCACACACGGGCATCAAATAGATTGACCCACAAACTCATAACACTAGGTGCACATCACATTGCAGTGATTTCTAGCCACTCAGCTCTAACTATGTATTTTAAGAAAAGAAAAAGGAACATATTAAAACAATTTGCAAAGTCTCACTTATGCAATCACATTCCACACTGTGGATACCATTGCAACAGACGCTTTAGGAGAGGAAATCAAATGCATTTTTCTAGATTATGATGCAATCCGAGTGCCGGGAAAATGTTGCACCCTTGCAACAGAAGAACTTCCTAGAGGAAAAATAAGACAGTAAGTGTGTTTTTTTAATGTGAGGGTGAGATAAGCATCTCTGCACATTTACTGCACTAAACAAACAGTAATCCAGGAGGCCCTTAATTTGGGCACAACAGGAAAACAGATGAACAGGTTGCAAATTAGGTTTAAATCAAAGTGCCCAGGATCATGGTGACAAATTTGCAACATATATCTTGCGGAGAAGACCTGTGTGCACAGCACTGTTGTCCTAAAGAACTCAGCAATTGAGGTGGCAGAAGCATATCACAAGAGGAGCAACTTCCTCCTTCGAGTTTCCAGAAGCAATTACAACAATTAGAGCTGAGTGATTCCTGAGGGAACTTCATCCAGTTTAGTCTTAGGGGGATTCCTTTATGTTTGGTCAGTCCCTTAAGAACTAAAGTTGGCCTTTGAGTTATTAGAATAACTGCAAAGAGGCAGAGCCAGTATTACTGGATGATGATACCATGAAGAAGTATGATGGAAAATGGGTTGGGGTTTTTTTTGGTAATAAATAATTTAACATGTTCACTTTATTTTAATTTTATTTTTTTACAATAGTTTCCACTACAAAGTCCCCCTTTATTTTTCAGCCACCACTGTTTCTCTGCCTCCTCTATCCACTACAATTTATTTATGCTTCTTCCCTTCAAACATAACCAAGTATGATTTTTGTAAAGGTATGTTCTCGTATTAAAAAATGAGTTAAATTAGAATAGAATATGTTTGATGTATCTCCCACATTTTTGGACACTCAGTACTACACTGAAAACAATTCTAAGATTCTATTCCACATTCTGCAGATTTTTTCTTCCTTTCTTACTATCTTTTCCCCAAACCAAGGCTACTGCTTTTCCATGAGCCATGAAAATCACATAATGTTCTCTATGAAGACATGAAGGAAAAACTGAAGGGAACATGAAGGGAACATCATGATCAAGAAATGCATCATTTGGATAAGCTCTTATTCTCTGCACCACCTACATCACATCCTTAAACATTTTGCTATATTTATCAGCGTTCGTTAAAGGGAGGACAACAGAATAAATTACGAGTTGCAGATATGATGTTCCTTAGTTAAACTAAGACTTCTGACAGAGCTACGGATATTGGTTGCTTTTGAATATAGTCTCAAGAGAGCAGATTTCTTTCTGACTGCCAAACTGAGCTGTAAGTAACGCAAGTGATTCATCGCACTGAAGCTGAATAACTCACTTACTCCGAGGGGGAAATTAAGTAAATGTCATTTTGGAATAAATGATATCACCTTCTTTCTATACAGAGTTTACTCCATAGTTAGCTGTTATTTGAATCTATAGTATATCATCATATGCAGTTACCATAGCTACACGAGAGATGAGTAAATACATCATACAGTGGTGATCAATAACCAAGCAGGGATGAATACTATTATTGTGGTTTAAAACAGACCCACTTATTAGTGGTGAGCCTAATGGATAAGATTTATCAGGAGTGCAGCCATAAGTAGACTGAATAAGTGCTTATTCTTTAAACACTGACTAATACATTTTATTAATTTAACATGAGTTTCTCAACTCATTATTTTATTGAATTATGTAAGCCTGCTCTAATACAGTTGAGACCCTCAACAATTTTGTTTAGGGGAACTACCAAAGTCAAAAGGGATATATAGACCCAGTAGTAAGCCTGCCCCCCTCTAAGGATGTGATCCTAAACTATTCATGCAAACATCGTATTGACCCCATGGGGATTAATTGTAATGACTCGGAGGAAGTTAGTTGCTTACTGAGGATTTGTCTCAGAAGATGGAGCAGTGGGAAAATTCCCTGCACAGGAAGGCAGTTCAAAGAGTCTCTCCATACCCATGTAATTGTAAACAAGACATTTATACAACAAGGAATAAATATACACACAAAGATGTGTTACCGATGAAAACTCAGCTGGCTATGAATTCCCTTGCACATAGATTACTGGAGAGAGCCCTACATTTACAGTGGTACCTCAGGTTACATACGCTTCAGGTTACAGACTCTGCTAACCCAGAAATATTGCCTCAGGTTAAGAACTTTGCTTCAGGATGACAACAGAAATTGTGCAGTGGCAGCGCAGTGGCAGCAGGAGGCCCCATTAGCTAAAGTGGTGCTTCAGGTTAAGAACAGTTTCAGGTTAAGAACAGACCTCCAGAACGAATTAAGTACTTAACCTGAGGTACCACTGTATTCATCTCCATAAGCAGCCTAGAAGGAAGACTTACATCCTATCACATAGAAAACCAAAATGGTCATTGCTGATATTGTATAACAAGCCTACAAAGTGTGTCAAACTATATATATAGCACTGAACCAAAAACACGGGGCATTATGGGAACGAAACAGAAGCCGGGATTGGCTTCTGTGATCTGGGATGTGTCACTTAAAATGGGACAGTTGGCCATTCAGCACTTAGCCTTGGGCATTATGAAAATCTAAATCAGCCCAGAATCCAATTGTGTTCAGTTTAATTTGAGGGAAAATTAAAAGACGGAAAACAGAAAACAGTGAGTATTCACTATCAAAGAAAATAAAAAGAGTTGACTAACTTAACTGACACTCGACGGTCTAACAGAGATGTATCACTTACATACTGGTTTTTTTGGTCACCCTGAGAAACATGAGGCCTCCTTGGATATTAGACGTGGGATGAAGCACAGGGGAGATTGTGATATTTTTAACTGTGTGTTTTCATGGGAAGGCACTGTGCTCCTTCCAGCTGGAATAGCTGCTGATACTAGGGCCCCTTTGCAAGCAGGCATAGGTTGTGTCACCTTCTGGTAACCTGGAGAATGGGCTGGAAAGGTAAAGAAGATTGCTGAGCTATCTCTGGCAGACTTGACAGAACAAAAGGGCTCTCTGATCATATATGGGAAGTACATGATCCCGAGGACATTATGAGAAGGCTTCTAAATTATGACTAACAAATATACCCAATTCTTAAAGCAACAGCAGCCTGTGTGCAGCTCTGCATGACACCATCACTTATTAAAGGCTGGACTTATTAAAGGCTTATTAAAGGCTGGACTGGCACATTGTGAGCAGAAAGCAGCAGCAGCTGTCTCCTCCACTGTGGGTCATTGCTTTTACAGTGGTACCTCTGGTTACGTACTTAATTCGTTCCGGAGATCCATTCTTAACCTGAAACTGTTCTTAACCTGAAGCACCACTTTAGCTAATGGGGCCTCCTGCTGCTGCCGCGCCGCCGGAGCACGATTTCTGTTCTCATCCTGAAGCAAAAGTTCTTAACCTGAAGCACTATTTCTGAGTTAGCATAGTCTGTAACCTGAAGTGTCTGTAACCTGAAGCATCTGTAACCCGAGGTACCACTGTATTCCCCTCTTCTCTCTCTCCCCTAAGTCTCTCTTTCGTCTCTGAATTTCTTCAAACAATGCTCAGAATCTCATCAGGACTCCATCCCAATCTCATGTAGCTAAGCTGCACAAGATGGGGAGGCAGGGGAGCAGGGAGAGAGGTGAGAGGCAAATTTTGCTACCCAGTTCCACGGAAGAAAAGAAAGCAAAGAAATTAACTGCAGAAACAAAGCTTACGCAGCTGCAGTGGAGCCTTTAAACCTGCTGCAAACCTCACAGTAAAGGCAGGTATTTCAAAGGTAAATTGTCTGCTTTGCATGCTGGCTAAATCATCAGTATCTCCCACTAGGGCTGCCAGAGACATTTGTCTGAAACCCTGGAGAGCGGCTACCAGTCTGTGTAGACATTACTGAACAAGATGGGCCAACGGTCTGACTTGGAATAGATCAGCTTCCTATTTAAAGTTCCCATTCATATATATGTAAAACACCCGCAAAAAGGTAGTATGCACACACATACGCACCTCAAAGCTGCAACAGCTAAAGTATCACAGGCACACATTTACTGAGTTGCATGGCTCCCTTCCATAGACTGCCTTAGGCGTGCACAGTTTATGACCCACCAAGGCTAACAACTCCAGCCAGACAACCATTTGTGGTGACTGTTGCAGGATGAAAAATACCTCCTGTTTTTGTTGCTGATATGATATGAAAGGGTCCTTAGACCACTCTGCAAAGACAATACGGCTTGGAAGCAGCTTCCTTTTGCCTCCCCCAACCCCTCCGAATTAAGATCATGAAAATCAGTAAATACCTAAAAGCATTTATTCATTAGTTTTTTTCAAGGAAATCAGCCCTAGCTTATCTGCAAATCCAAACAGATCCCCCAAGAGACTGCTAAACCACTACACTATAAAGCTCCCCCTCCCCCTCTTCTAAAGTGGTGGGCAGAAACTAAAATCTCCTTTGGCTGATTTCTGCTTGGTTTGTTCAGATTTCTTATGATGTCAGTTTCTGCAAAGCGAGTGTTCCTCGAGGGCTCTGTGAGCTCGTCTGACCTCTTTCCTGTATGCTAGGAACACTGTTGACGACAAGAAGTCAGCTCCTATCATTTACACCGAGGCAGACCCCTATTGCAATCCAACATAGCACAGAATAGCCAGATGGAGAAGGGACTGCCTGGATAAATTATTGAGTGTGGGGAACAAAGGCTTACGAGAGCGAATGTAAACATCGTAAAGGGTGAGCACAGAGTTATGACTCCTGAAGATGCTGTAACAAAGTTCACCCAACAGCATTGCTTGCCACTAAGGCCTCATACGCGCTGTAGGTTTAAAGCAGTACAGTGGTACCTCGGGTTACAGAGGCTTCAGGTTACAGACTCCGCTAACCCAGAGATAGTACCTCAGGTTAAGAAAGTTGCTTCAGGATGAGAATGGAAATCTCGTGGCGGTGGCGTGGCGGCAGCAGGAGGCCCCATTAGCTAAAGTGGTACCTCAGGTTAAGAACAGTTTCAGGTTAAGAACAGACCTTCAGGACGAATTAAGTTCTTAACCCGAGGTACCACTGTATCTTATCACTTTAAACAGTTGTGGCTTTCCCCAAATAATTCTGGAAACTGTAGTTTGTTAAGGGCATTGAGAGTTATGAGGTGGCCTGTTATTCTCTTGACAGAGCTACAATTTTCTGGGTGGTGTAACAGTCAACCCCTCTTCCCAGGGAATTCTGGGGACTGTAGCTCTGTGAGGGGAATAGGAGCCTCCTAACCAGTGTCACCACCCCCTAAAAATGTCTAGGTGTACTCTCATTTTGATTCCAGAAAAATAAATACACTAAATGGAGAAAAGTACAAAGATTCACAAAACGTTTAGGGGTATGCATACCCCTGCATCCCCCCAGAAAAAAAGCACTGCCCCTAACAATTATTGCAAACTGTACTTTTTACAGTTTTGAAGTAAATAAACTGTAGGGTCTGGGTGGGTTGTCAACTGGGGTGTAAACTGGGCTTTTCCCCCAGCCAGAACTCACTGGAACTCGGTTCTGGAACAGCTTTTTAATCTTGGTGTTTTGAAATGGCAGACCTCTCCAGATAATCTCTGAACCCACTAAAAGAAATACAGAATGTTCTGGACCCACCTGAGTCCCTTTTAGCACTTGTATGGTTCACCCCATGGTTCCCAATGTGGGGCACATGCCCCACAGGGGGGCAATTTGATTTTTAAGGGGGGAATTCGAGAATGAGTTATTAACGGTGAATGGCCTTTTAGGCTTCCTCCATGTGCATAGTTCACTTTTTGAATAATAAGAATGATATGTCACGGGGTGTGTGTGTGTGTGTGTGTGTGTGTGTGTCAGGATTTTAGAAATGCTTAGGTGGGGCATGGCCAAAAAATGTTGGGAACCACTGGATTCATCAGAGGCCTCTGTGGGCTGAAGTTTGGGGTGCAGAGAAATGAGAAGCATCAGAATAGCATTTGTTAGAATAGCATTTATTGTTCCTTCCATTAGACACCAATCAAAATCTGAAGGAGTGTGCATGCGCACGAAAGCTCATACCAATAACAAACTTAAGGTAAAGGGACCCCTGACCATTAGGTCCAGTCGTGGATGACTCTGGGGTTGTGGCGATCATCTCGCTTTATTGGCTGAGGGAGCTGGCGTACAGCTTCCGGGTCATGTGGCCAGCATGACTAAGCCACTTCTGGTGAACCAGAGCAGCGCACAGAAACGCCATTTACCCTCCCACCGGAGCAGTACCTATTTATCTACTTGCACTTGGACGTGCTTTTGAACTGCTAGGTTGGCAGGAGCAGGGACTGAGCAACGGGAGCTCACCCCGTTGCAGGGATTCGAACTGCCGACCTTCTGATCGGCAAGTCCTAGGCTCTGTGGTTTAACCCACAGCGCCACCCGCATCCCTAATAACAAACTTAGTTGGTCTCTAATGTGCTACTGGAAGGAATTTTTTTTATTTTGAATCAAAATAAAGTTAGCCTTCACTTATCTACCTGTCATGCAGAAGGTCCTAGATTTAATCCCTGACGTCTCCAGGTCAAGCCTAATCTGAACTCCCAGAGAACTGCTGCCAGACAGTGCTGGACCAGGAGTCTGACTTGGTGTAAGGCAGCGTCCTCTGTTCATACATTATCACATCAATGCAACAAACAGCTGAGCAAACTACTGGGTGGTAGCTTTCTTCCCTGGGTTCAGTGGAGAAATTTGGTTTCTGCCGCAACCTGATTTGGAAGGTGTAAAAGTGTGTGCTGCAGAGCTGACACACTGTCATCTTGTGTACTGATGTCATCCTGTCTGATTTACACAAGGTGAAGATGAGATGACTCAGAAATCACTGAGATAGGAAAACAAGCTTCCAGAATGCAGGGAAAGAAGCAACTGTGCCGTATGGGCTTAACATGCGTTCAAAGCACGTTGAATGCTCTGCTTCCCTAGTAGGGGAGGGTGGTGGTGGTCCTCACTGATAAAATAGTCGAAGGTACCTGGCAAAGTCCCAACATTCATATTCAGGCTGCCCCACTGGAGGGTAGCAGTGACAGTGAGTGAAGCCCACACATCTTGGAAACAGCACAGCCTTTTTGTGTTGTGAAGCATATATTTAGATCAAACATTAGTTTTGCTTTCACACCACTTCCAAGTACCCTTTTATCTAACATCTTTTATTAGATTATTTTTCTTTTTTTAAAAAAAGCCCAGACGTTTAAATGTAAATTATTTTGGGAGAGGAGGAAAAGCCCATGTGTTTGATCAAAGCAAATCTCTCCTCCTGATTCTGCCCTGCAGTACCAAATCAGAAGTAGGAAGCAAAATCCCCCAACCCCCTCCCCTCCAAATAAGTCAGTCTTTGTGCTGGGGTGGGGGAACCACACTTACATTGTGTACAAGAATAGCAGAGCCCACACTGGGCTTCTCACATTCATCCCTGCTTCTCATGTCAAAGAGCAAAGGTTTGGCATTGACCGCATGCATTAGATGTTGGGAATTACAGCATCCAACCCTTGGGGAGGGACGCGGGTGGCACTGTGGGTTAAACCACAGAGCCTAGGACTTGCCGATCAGAAGGTCAGTGGTTTGAATCCCCGCGATGAGGTGAGCTCCCATTGCTTGGTCCCAGCTCCTGCCAACCTATCAGTTCGAAAGCACGTCAAAGTGCAAGTAGATAAATAGGTACCCCTCCGGCAGGAAGGTAAACAGCGTTTCCATGCACTGCTCTGGTTTGCCAGAAGCAGCTTAGTCATGCTGGCCATGTGACCCGGAAGCTGTACGCTGGCTCCCTCAGTCAATAAAGCGAGATGAGCGCCGCAACCCCAGAGCCGGTCACAACTGGACCTAATGGCCAGGGGTCCCTTTACCTTTAACCCTTGGCAGATGTGGCTTGAGGCCTCATCCTCAATATCTGCTTGTGTGTATGGTTACTGCAGTGGTGTTAACATCTGATCTAGTGCCATTGGCAGCTCTCCATCCCCGTCCCTGTACCATCTCTTTGCATTGCAAATATAGGCTGATACAGGAGGAGAAAAGTCAACAATGGGATGAGTGTCACCCATGGTTTCAGGAAACAGCAAAATAATACATCACACTAGTTTTGCAAAACTATCTTGCTAAAGGCAAATATAATGTCAATCACAAGTGCTGTAGGAGGAAAAAGATAGTTTTAGTATATCACACCACAATGGCAATGCATTGCTTTAAGGATCAGTTACATCAATCCCATTTCCCATTCATTTTTGTCAGATTTCTTTTGAATGAGTTTGAATCACAATTTTTAACACCTAGCCCAAATGTAAAGCACATCAAAGGTTCTGTGCATCCTATGTTCAATGTAGTTGGTCAGAAGTTGGTCAGATAACACACTTAATAGTTAGTGAAGAAAAAACACTAGTTCCGCTGAAATCCATCAGCTTCATGCCTAAGAATGCCACAGCACACAAAGGAAGTCCATGATGAGGAGAAACAGGTACAGAACAGATCCAAGTAACATATAAGAAGATAAGAAGAGGCCAGGTGGATCAGACCAAAGGCCCCCATCTAGTCTAGCATTCTGTTCCACACCCTAGGCCAGGCATGGCCAATCTTTGGCCCTCCAGATGTTTTGGGACCACAATTCCCATCATCCCTGACCACTGTTCCTGTTAGCTAGGGATGGTGGGAGTTGTAGTCCCAAAACATCTGGAGGGCCAAGTTTGGCCATGCCTGCCCTAGGCAGTCAAATACCTGTTGGAAGCACAATAGCCCTCTCCCTAGTGTGCTGCCTCTGATACTTGAGGTAACAAATATCTGTCATGATTGGTAGCCATAGGAAGCCTCATACTCCATCAATTTGCCCAATCCCCTTTTAAAGCTGTTCATGTTGGTGGACAATACAATGTCTTGCTGCCAATTTCATAGCTTAACTATCAGCTATGTGAAGAAGTACTTTTTCCGTCTGCCCTGAATCTCTCATCCTTGGGTGAACCCTGGTCCTAGTATTCTGAGAGATGAAGAAGCTGGGGTCACCCAATGAAGCTGACTTTATCTTCCTGACCACTCAGGAACCTTCACAGATGGGTCCCACAACATATTCTTAGAACATTAACTTTGCCCTTAGTTGATATAGAGTCACACGGGGTCAACTAGAAAGCAACATGGTTGACCTGGGTTGGCTATATTCAACGTAAACAGCAAAGTGACCTTACTAATACAGAATGAACTTTCTATTAATAGCGCAAGAGCAGTTTTAAATGGGGAAGAGGAAGATATATCTCCAACACTGAGCTCCATGATTTTTATGTTTGCATGCCTATCAACCAGATAGGACCGCTAACAATGGATTTTGTTACATATTGTAACAAACTGCTCAGAAAAACATTAACTTTCCCACAGGCAGAGAGCAACTGGGTGGTGTTTCATAGGGTAAGACCTACAGTGAAGGCTGCATGAAGTTAAGTGTGTTATCAGACCAACCAACTGCCTTCTCTTCCCTGCTTGCAACAACTGATAACACAGAATTGAGAACAGACTGAGAACAGACTGTAATGTGTCTGTGGTGAGTTTCTGGGCAGCACTTATCCTAGCTGTTATGTAAATCTGGGCATTCAGACGCATTCTGCCTACACAGGGCCTGCATCCCAGGGCCAGCTGTTTGCCATGGAAGGCTAGACAAGCAGCAACAACACACTGTATATGCACGAGAACCCTTGTTGCTTCTTGTTTAATTTTATGCCAGTTTGTCATCTCATTATCCTGGGTCTAATCTTTGCACATCCCACAATTCCTCCTCTCAGATTTGTGAGTTTGGAATTTGTATAACTGCACACATCCAAATTTCAGTAACTCACTTGAGGCACAGAGAGGAAATGAAGCAGCAGACATCCCTATTTTCCAGGGACATCCCTGATTTAGAGAAGCTGTCCCAGTTACTGATTTGATCTCAGAATGTCCCGCTTTTCCTTAGGATGTCTCTATTTGCATTGGAGAAACATTGGAAGGTATGGAGTTATCCAACCCCCAAGCTGTCTGAAGGCAATCCTGTATAATAGGGAAGATTTTTTAAAAATATATTTAATGTTTTATTATGTTTTTTATATATGATGGAAGCTGCCCAGAGTTTTGGGGCAGCCCAATAAGATGTGTTGGGTATAAATAGTAAAATTATCATTATGGAATGGGACGTCCCTATTTTTTGGGGGGAAATGTTGGAGGGTATGCAAGATGGATATGTGAAAGTAGTCAGAACTGGGCAAGATCGAGACTTCCGGTTGAGCCCGACACCAGCGCGAACGGGGATTCTCTCCGCTGAGAGAATCCCGGGTTTTCCGAAGGAAAAAGGGGGTGCTACAGGGCGCAGTAGCCCCCGAAAATACTCTCTGGAGGAGGTCCAGGAGTTCTGGTTCCCGCGGATGCCGAACGCTAACCGCCCGGCCGTCAGGTAACCCCTATTGGGGCGAAGAGAACGGCGAGCAGGGAAGCGGGCTGAAGGGAAGCCATTGCTGCCTTCGGAAAGCGAAGCCCCGAGTTCGCAGGGGAAGTGCTCAATTCTCAAACTATAAGAAATTCGGACCCAATTATAACAAAAAAGAACTGATTCGGCCCAAGGAAGGATTCGGAACTGAAAGCTAAAACAACGGAGGTCGGCTTTCTTTGAAATCAGCTCAGACGCAGGACTACAAGCAGAGCTGGAAATGGAAAGTGAGTTGCCGCTAGCGGCTTTGATCTCCTTGCCCCTTTGAAAACTTTCTAAAGTAACAGTTACTTTTTAAAGTAACTGTTGCAGCGGTAGTGAGAATATAAGTTAAAAAAAAGGGAGGGAGGCAGAACTTTTAAGCCCTCGAGGAAAGAAAGTACGGAGTCAGGAGGAGTCCGTGATAATCGGGATCTGTGACTCTTTGAATATCTGCGCAACAGAGCTTAAGACTCCATTGTTACTATTTATAGAACAATGCTTCTTGCTGGGAACGCAGAGAAGAAGGAATGATTTGAATGCCGTGCCTACAAGCTTTGTTTGTTTCTGCAGATTCTTGTTGCTGTTTTTTTTCGTCTCTTTTTTTTGTTGTTGGAAGGAGTATAAATTTGGCTTCCCTTTTTTTAAGCTTTGGGGGGAAAATAAGTAAAAATTGGCCATAAATCGCTGTCTAAAACCCTGTGGACAAACAGGGAACTACAACATGTTTTTTTCGGAACTGGCTACTTTTGATTGCTATTTTCATATTTTCTTTTTTGGCCCCCAAGCTTAGAAATTGGTTAAATTATTTTATTTGGAACTACCCTATTTTGGAATCTATTTAGAATTGGATTAAGACTTTTCTTATTGAGACTATTGTACTAAATCTCTGTTTAATTGACTTTCTTTTTGGTCTTTGTTGCTGTTCTGGCAAACTCCAAATTTTTTTTTCTTTTTCTTTGATAAAATTGTGACTTTGGTCTGTCTCTATCTCCAATTTGAGAAGAATTATTGAGTGTATTTGGATTTAATTTTTGGGATAATGTAAAAATTTGGATTTTTGGATTATCATGGAGAGGAACTATCTATAATTCGGATTATAAAAATTTTTACACCTGACCAATTTTTTTATATATATATTTATTGACTCTTCTGTTCGGATTATCGTGGATTGGAGATTTTGGTTTTGACTGCTCTTATTTAACTGGAAATAGCCTAATTGGTGGCAGAAGAAGGATTAGCCTAAGTGGTGGCGAGAAGAGAAGGGTCGTACCATCCTACCTCTATTAATAACAATTGGATTTAATGACTACACCCTTTCTGACTCCCAGGGGAAAAGGACCATTTGTTAATTGACGTGATATTGTCTGATAGCAATAATCTGTATATTACTTTATTTGGTGTATAATAAGTGGTTATAAATTGTGAGTGGGAGAAGATGAAGAAATCGGGGGAAGGAACCCCGGGGGACAGGAAAGGGTTAAAACAAGAGTCAGATTTTAGAGCGGAAATTTTGAAGATGTTTGCAGAAATTAAAGAAAGTGAAAAAAATTTGGAAACTAAATTAGAACAGGTGGATAACAGAATTGGTAAAATGGACAAAAAAATTGATGAAACAGTGAATGAACTCAAAGGGCAAATAAAAGAGGTAACTAAAAGAACACAAAAATTAGAGGAAGGATGGAAAAGAACAAAATTAGAAATGAAAGACATGAAAAAAGAGGAAGAGAGGATGAAAACAGGTATGTCAGAGATGAACAAGACCCAGGAGGAAGTTTTGGATTCGATTGCAATGAATGAACTAAGACAGAGGGAAGGCAATTTGAGGTTGAGAGCAATACCGGAAATACAGGGAGAGAACATCAAAGAGAAACTAATAAAGGAATTGGCACAATGGTTGGAGATAGAGCAGGAAGAGTTTGCGAAGACAGTTCAAAGTGCATTCAGATTGAGAGTAAAATCAGTTAAAACACGGAAAGTACCAGGAGATTGCCTAATTACGTTTAAAGATAGAGACATGAGGAATCAGATATTACAAAAAAAATAGAGAAAAAAGACTAAACATCGATGGGAATTACATCATCATTTTCAAAGATATTCCAATAAGACTGTTGAAACGAAGAGAGCCATATAAAGCATTTGTACAAATCCTCAAGAGAAACAAAATAGAATTCAGATGGGAATTTCCTGAAGGAATCTCATTCTTCTATAAAAGTAAGAAACACAGACTGACCAGCCCAGAAGAGACAAGTAAGTTCCAGAGAAAATATAAAGAACTAAGAACAGAAGAAGATGAAGAAAAAGGAGCTGTAGGAGGAACAGCATTAGGAGGACTGGGCTCAAGAGCAGGTGAAGAAAAAGAGGAGAGAAGAAAGAGAACAGACGAAGAAGAGGAAGAGGTGGAAGAAGAAGAAGAAGAAGAAGAAGAAGAAGAAGAAGAAGAAGAAGAGGAAGAAGGGAAAGCAAAGGAACAATAAATTTAGAGGAAAAAAGATTATATTTAATTCAAGAGGCAAAAATGGCATTAAAAATTTGGAACTGGAATATTAACGGAATGAATGACAGGAAAAAAAGGAATAAAATTGAACAACATTTTAAAAAGGAAAATTTGGACATAATTTGCCTACAAGAAACTCATGTGGCAAAGAAACATAGAAAAGTTTTGATCAACAGAAGATTAGGGAATGAGTTTATTTCTTCTGACAAAAGTAAGAAGAGAGGAGTGGTAATATACGTGAGGAGTAAAATTGATGCCCAACAAATCTTTAAAGATGAAGAAGGAAGAATTATTGCGGTACAGATCAAATGGCAAGGCGAAAAAATAATAATTGTCGGGATCTACGCACCAAATGGAAACAAGGTTGATTTTTTTAGAAATTTGGAAGAAAAGCTGTTCGAATATGTAGACCAAAAGATAATAGTACTGGGGGATATGAATGGAGTGGTGTCATTGGAAATGGACAGATTAAGAGCAGCAGGAATTAGTAAAGAAGGAAAACTTCCAAAAACATTCTTTTCACTGATAAAAAGCTGCAACTTAATAGACATTTGGAGATTGAGACATCTACTGGAAAAACAATTCACATTCTATTCGGATCCGAACCAGTCAATGTCAAGAATTGATCAAATTTGGGTCTCAAATGAGTTAACTCCAAGAATTAAACAAATAGAAATCCAACCAAGAGTAATATCAGATCACAGTCCAATAAAATTAGAACTACAAGGATATGAAGAGAGAACATTTAGATGGAGAATGAACGATTACCTTCTAGACGATCAAAAAATTGTGGAGAAAGCCCAAAAATCTCTGACGGATTATTTTGTAAACAACTATAATAAAGGTACGAAAATCAACACGGTTTGGGACGCTAGCAAGGCGGTTATGAGAGGATTTTTTATCCAGCAGAATTCTATCAAAAATAAAAATAGAGAGAAAGGAAAGAAGGAAATTCTAAGACAAATAATGGACAATGAACAAAAATTGGTTAAAAAACCGAATAATGAGAAAATAAAACAGAATATAAAGGCGTTGCAAGCACAATTTGCGATGATAATCAACAAAGAGGTGGAATGGAATATAAAAAAATGAGACAAAGGAATTTTGAATCGGCGAATAAATCAGGAAAATGGCTAGCTTGGCAAATCAAAAAAAGGAAAGAACAGAGCACAGTTAACAAAATCATCGTGGAGGGAGAAGAAATAGACAGCCCAAAAGGCATTAGAAAAGGATTCTTGGACTTTTATAGACATCTATATAAAAGAACAGAAAAGAATAATATGAGAAAAATAGAAAGATATTTAAAAGAAAAGATGGTGCAGAAGATCCCGACAGAAAAAAGAGAAAGGCTGAACACCCCAATTGAATTAGATGAAATAAAAGAAGCTATAAAAGAACTTAAGAAAGGGAAAGCTCCAGGACCGGATGGATTTACAGCAAGATATTATAAAGAAATGAAACACATCCTGTCGTTGCCTTTGAAAGAAGTTATAGACAATATTCTCAAAGAAAGAGAAATCCCGGAAACATGGAAGGAAGCATTTATCACATTTATACCGAAACAAGACTCTGACTTAACACAAGTAAAAAATTATAGGCCTATTTCACTACTTAACACAGACTATAAAATTTTTGCAAGTATTTTGGCGAAAAGGATGAAAAAAATATTAAAGGATATTATACATAAGGACCAAGCGGGTTTCTTACCTGGCAGACAAATGAGAGACAATGTAAGGAATATAATCAATATTTTGGAATATTTGACTGCCAGAAATGAGAAACAAGCGATGTTAATATTTGTTGATGCGGAAAAGGCCTTTGATAACATATCTTGGGATTTTATGCTGAGAAGTCTAGAATATATGGAAGTAGGGGAGGAATTTCTCAACGGAATTAAAGCAATTTACACGGAGCAGAAAGCTAAATTAATAGTAAATAATGTGATTACAGAGGAAATTGGGATATCTAAAGGTACACGACAAGGGTGTCCACTTTCACCATTGTTATTCATCATGGTACTGGAGGTTTTTCTAAAATCATTAAGAGAAAATGAGGCAATAAAAGGGGTTGAAGTAGGCCGGAATGAATATAAAGTGAAAGCCTTTGCCGATGATCTGGTTATAACGGTAGAAGATCCCTTGGAAAGTATGAAAAATATACTTATGGAGGTAGAGAGATTTGGTCAAGTGGCAGGATTTATACTGAATAAGAAAAAGACTAAAATAATTGTTAAGAATATGGACTCAGATAAGATTGAAAATATACAGCAGCAAGCAGGTATAGAAGTGGTGAAAAAGGTGAAATATTTAGGTATTTGGATAACCCCCAAGAATATAGATTTATATCAGAATAATTACATACCAGTGTGGAATGGGATAAAGAAAGATCTGGATATGTGGGGACGAATGAAATTATCATTTTGGGGAAGGATCTCAACGATAAAGATGAGCGTGTTACCAAAATTATTGTTTTTATATCAAACAATTCCGATAATCAAGGGGACTGGGGTTTTTAAAGAATGGCAAAGAGTAATTTCAAGGTATATTTGGCAAGGAAAGAAGCCAAGAATTCAATTTAAGTTACTAACTGATGCAAAAGAAAGAGGAGGATTTGCCTTGCCAGACTTGAAACTGTATTATGAAGCCTCAGGTCTCTGTTGGTTAAAGGAATGGATAAAATTAGAAAACACAGAATTGTTGGATTTAGAAGGATTTGATAATAGATTTGGATGGCACGCATATTTATGGGCTGGAAAGAAGAAAATCCATAGAGGTTTTGGAAACCACATTTTCAGAGGACCGTTAATAGAAATATGGGAGAGGTATAAAAACCTACTCGAAACAAAAACTCCACACCGGTTGTCGCCATTAGAGGTTATGACTGTTAAAAAAATCAATATGAGAAAGAATTGGATCACATATGGAAATTTGATCATTAAAGAAGGGGGGAAATGGAAAATGAAACCCTATGAAGAAGTGAAAGAATTTGTGTATGACTGGCTACATTATTTCCAAACAAATGAAATGTTTAAGAAAGATTTTAAAGAACATGGATATGCAGAGAAGGACTCTAAATTTCAAATAGAAATAATAAATAATGAATATAAAAACTTATCCAAAATGTACAAAATATTGTTGGAATGGCACACAAAAGATGAAGAAGTTAAATCAGTTATGATAAGATGGGCCAGAGATATTGGACACAACATACAATTTGATGATTGGACAAAACTTTGGAATGAAGGCATTAAATTTACTGCATGCACTGCATTAAAGGAAAATGTTATGAAAATGATATATAGATGGTACATCACACCAGTAAAACTAGCAAAAATGTACAAAACATGTAAGAAGTGTTGGAAATGTAAAGAAAAGGACGGTACATTTTTTCATATGTGGTGGGAATGTAAGAAAGTGAAAAGCTTCTGGGAGCTGATATATAATGAGTTGAAAAAAATGTTGAAATATACATTTGTTAAGAAACCAGAGGCCTTTCTTTTAGGAATAATTGGTAATGAAATAAATAGAAAGGATTATAAAATTTTCCAGTATGCAGTGACAGCGGCAAGAATATTATTGGCCCAGAATTGGAAACAAGAACAAATACCAACGTTGGAGGAATGGAGAACGAAGCTGATGGAATATGCAGAACTTGATAAACTGACTGGGAAGATCAGGTATCAACGAGATCAAAGTTTCATCGAGGACTGGAAAAAATTAGCAGATTATTGGGAATGTATAAGTGATAACGAAATAACGTTAGTGGCATTTAAAGAAGCTCTGTAATAGAATAAGAAATATTGCAAAAAAGTAAAATACAAGAGGGGGGTAAGCATAAAGGTAATATCAAAATTTGGAAATGTGTATCAAAAAATTAGAATTCGAATGATTGTCAGAGAAGCTGAAGGAAGTCAAAAAATTGGAAATTTATTGTAAATTGCTAATTTGATACGAATGTATGGAAAATTAATAAAATATATTTAAAAAAAAGAACTGTGCAAGATCAGAACTATTTCATCCCTTCTCTCTAGCCATCCCAATGTCCACATACATATCACAGCAGATGAAAGTGAGAATGCTGTTTTGAGAGAATTGTTGGAAAGTGGAGGAAAATTCTAATAAATAATAGCACTGTCAATAATATATGGAAGAAAGCAGATTGGAAAATATAGTGAAAAGGCTCTAACTCATGAATAGGAAATCTGTGTCCTTATATAAGTTGTTGACTCCAGTCAGTTCTAGGCAGCAAGAGTTGTAGTCTAGCAACATCTGGTGGGACACAGGTTTCCCATCCTAAATAGTGAAGGAAGAAGGCTACTGCAATGGATGGGAATTACAATACACTTGTCCCAGTTAATCTTAGGAAGTTTATTTCTCTATAGTAAGGTGTCACTGTGACATAGTTCTAGCCTGGCCAGATGTGTCTCTTTGAGACATACAAATTCTCCAGTCCTCTGCTCCTTCTAAGTACATAGTCATGTTTTTACTTCCACTTCTGAGTACACAGCCTATGCCTTCCTTTGAGATATTCTGCCTGTCAGGACAATATCCTTTTAAATTGGCCCATTTCCCAAAAGGCGTTAAGAGCAACTTCAACTATGTGCTACTCAGCCCATTAGTTGTGCCAGGCAACCTATCAATCAAAGTCACTTAGGTGAAAAGGAAATAAATATTGTGCATGGTGCAAATATTTCTTTTTCCTCATCTTTGACCATCCAAGGCTGTTGTATGTTAGAATCTAAATTTGGGCGACCCTCCATGTGTGAGTAACATGCTCCTCCAGCAGTCTTTCATCAGCTAGCTATTTCTTTAATGCTTGTTTATTATCTGAAAGAACTATCCTACTTTACATTTTGTATTTCATACTTAATACAATCCTTATTTTTGGTTTTAGGGTAAGAGTGCATATGTGACAAGGCCAAGGAACTGCATTTCTTCCATGCGCTGGACTAATTGGCTTCAAACTACCAATGGGTGCCTTAGGGAAAGTACAAGGAAAGCAAGATGCCCTGGTCCCTCAGAGACAGGAAGGTATTAGCTGGATGCTCCATTGCCCATGCAGTTAATTGGCTCATAGCTCTGGAATTCCTCCCTGGGCAAAGTGAACAGGAAATAAGGGGAGTTGTTGGCAGACAATAAGCAACACCACTTGTGAGACCGGCTTCCTTTGCAAGGCATTTATGGCAAGGTGGATGCTGCAACCATCTTCTACAGAGAAGTGGGAAGTGGAGTGATAATCAAGGACAGGCTTGAAACCTACAGCATTTTTTAAAAAAACAAACACACAGATTCAATGCTTTTCCTCTTCCTTCATGCAATGACATTTTGCAAACAGAATTAGGCTTCAGTATTATTCTTCAGTATTATTTTCTGGGTGGAGCTCAGAGTTTTACCACACAGAACTGAGTGATACTGTACCTAGTCCAACTGCTTGCTAATGCAAGATATCAATTGTGGATCGAGGGCCCGACCCCCGCTATGTGAAATAAACACACAAGGACACGTGATATAAGGTTAATGGGCAAGAAAAGGCCACAACTTTATTGATTACAGCAGTGAAAAGGTATTGGCTTAGGCATTGGATGACTATAGGAGGTGGGTTTATTCAACAGTAGGTGGAGCCTGTTGATGCTAATCCAACTATAGGCTCACCCCTGATGTCACCGAGGGTCGTGCCATGGCCTCCCGCCAAGCAGGCATCGGACGGAATACACGACCGCCAGATTCCTTTAACGGAATAACCCACGGTAGATAGCATAGGCGATGGCCACACCTAGCCCTTGACACACATGAATCCAATGCCTAACCTACCCACCAATACCACAAAAGTTGTGACGATTGCTACGAGGTAGGCGAAAAAACCAAAAAGCCTAATGCCAAATGGAAAAATTCCTACCAGGCCCCCCAGACAACCGGGGCGACCAACCTAAGGTCCATAGCAAGGCCAAAAAACCTAGACCCTGAGCTAAATGGGAGTGGAGGGTGGGTGACTCGCTGCGGGACGATGACGACTGAGGAGGAGGCGGAGCTGGAGCCGCAGCATTAAGCTGCTAAACACGCCCCCCGGAGACACCTGGTTGGCTGCCTCCGGTGGGCGTGGGCGCCAGCCAGGTGAGGAGGGGCGGGGGCTAAGGCCCCCGGCCAGGGGCGGAGCTCGGGCTCCCGCCCACAACCACTCCCCTCTCTTCCAGGGAGGAGAGTCTTTCACAGAACACCTGCTCTAAAACAACTGCATTGCCTACCAGGCCATTTCTGGGCCCAGTTAATGGTGCACATGTTGATGTTTAAAGCCCTAAATAACTTAGGCTCCAAATATCTGAAAGACTACCTCCCTCCCTATAGACCTTCCCAGGTTTTACGATTAGCACAGAGGACCCTCTTGGTAGTTCCACCTCCTTCAGAAGTGTGGGGTGGTTATGGCCCAGGGGCATTCCACATGGCAGCCCCTAAGTGGTGGAATTCTCATCCCATAATTCTCTATTATACAGCTTTTGGCAAATGCTGGGGACACACATCTTTACCCTAGCCGTTGACAGTCAAAATGTATGTTTTCAGGATCACCCTATTCTTGTGAATGTAATATGTTTTTAATTCTGAATGATAAATTGTTGTAACTTGCCCTGGAAGGGCAGGTAAAAATTACAACAACTGTAACAATAGAAATACAGCATCTCTGGCAGGTGGCCATTTAACATTTGCTTAAAAACCGCTAATGGGTTAGAGCAGGGGTCAGCAAACTTTTTCAGCAGGGGGCCGGTTCACTGTCCCTCAGACCTTGTGGGGGACCGGACTATATTTTGAGGGGGGGAAATGAATGAATTCCTATGCCCCACAAATAACCCAGAGATGCATTTTAAATAAAAGGACACATTCTACTCATGTAAAAACACACTGATTCCCAGATTGTCCGCGGGCCGGATTTAGAAGGCGATTGGGCCGGATCCGGCCCCTGGGTCTTAGTTTGCCATTCATGCATTAGAGTATGCCACCTTCTGAGGCAGTTCACTGTCAAACAACCTGTGTCATCTCAAAGTTCTTCCTAGTGTTTAGTCTAAACCCTTTTTTTCTTGTAAATTGAATCCAATGGTCAGTTTGTTCATCCACTCGTCCTCTGTTCTTCATCTCCTCTGCTTGTTGCAACCTTGCTAGAAACTCACATCTCCCTAAGAATTAATAACCATAACCATTGGATTCCCACACTAAGACGGAAGCAAAAGAAATTAATATTTCAGCAAGACCTTTTAAGATGAGATTATTAATTAGGAACACTGTAACCTAATGTAAGCAGGATCTCCTTTTTCTGAAAATGTCATTGTGTTCTGCACTGAAGCAGTTGCTAGGTAATTAAAGCTGCTCCAAAGCTGGGTATTTGAAGTACAGGCTGTACATGCCCTGCACACTTTAGCCTGCTTGCAAAAACACACTACCTTTCCTTGGCAATTTATCCCATTGTTACACATGTTCCATAATAATTTCCTACCTCTTTGTGAGCCTGTTTGTAGAGGGATTGTAAAGAACCGGCTGCAATGTTCTGTTGAAAGAGGGAGACCCTCTAGTGCACTTTCCCTCAAGGAACTAAACCATTAGTGCTTTTGAGGAATCAGCAACCAATTACAACTCACCTTCATCTCATATCCATTCCAAGTGACTAATGAATCCCTCAATAAGGAGAGTGTTATGTCTGTCAGACCTTGAAGCAATGGATCAAGAATGAATGTGGTAAGCAACAAACCAGCCCAGCTACTGTGAGTGAGAAAACGTGAGTTGAGGCAGACAGAGTGGTACATGTCTCAAGGTTTGGAGCAAACAAAAACAAGTCCTCTTCATTGTAAAAGGACTCACTCACACATCCCTGCGTTTGGTGGGAATCTAGCTATCATGGCTTTGGGGATGGGACTGAATGGAAAATAGGTAAAGAGGCAGGGGGCATCTAAACAGTGCAAATTAGGTGAGAGGACCAATGGATGGCCAGAGGGAGGAAACAAGGATTAACAGAGTTCCTTGAGCCAAGGGGGCTCTTGAAAGTGTTTTCAACTACAGTGGTACCTCGGGTTAAGTACTTAGTTCGTTCCAGAGGTCCGTTCTTAACCTGAAACTGTTCTTAACCCGAAGCACCCAGAAATAGTACCTCGGGTTAAGAACTTTGTTTCAGGATGATAACAGAAATCGTGCTCTGGCGGCGCGGCAGCAGCAGGAGGCCCCATTAGCTAAAGTGGTGCTTCAGGTTAAGAACAGTTTCAGGTTGAGAACGGACCTCCGGAACGAATTAAACACGTAACCAGAGGTACCACTGTAGAGCACTCCAGATTGAAACGTTTGTTGCAAGTCCCACTTTTATAATATTGGTCTCCCAGCAGAACACAGAAAGGTGTGCGCAGCTCAGTAATGACTCTGCTGATAACAGGTTTCAAGCAGGGATTCTTTCTCAGCCCTACCTCAAGATGTTGAGACCTTTTGCATGCAAAGCAGAGGCTGTACCACTGAGCTACAGCACTATCCATAGTGTTTGCAGAGAACTTTTCTTGTGACTCATGGATTAGTGCTGCGTCATGCAAAGACTTTTCCTTATCGCTGTGCTGAAGCTTGCAATGCAAGAGGCAAATGGGACTAATTCAGCTTCTGTTTCAAAGGGCACCTACATCAGATCAACGAGAAGAAACGTACGAACTCAATAGGTTAACAGGAAAACATCCACATTCAACACAAACCGTAAAGCGCATGACTTTAAAAAAGATAACAACCAAGGCCTAAGTGTCTAAGTCTGAATTTCAGAGGTTCTGAAAGCAGTGGAGGGAATTTCAGTATATACCCCCTCCTGCTAGCTCAGTGTCTTTTCATTCTAGGTGGCCTACTCTGTTGTTTATTGCTGGTTTTCGAAAATACAGCCAGGTTTTTTAAAAAAGCACTGTACTTATCTATAATTAAAGTACCAACCAGAAAAAGAAAACAAACCCTTTCCCATCTCCTTATACTCAGTTTAAAAATCAGAGATAAAACAAACTAGGAAAAAGCATTGGGCTTGGGGGTGGGGAATATTAGTTCATAGGGGAATGCATAATCTTTTGGTTAACAAAAGGGTCACAAAGGTCCCAATCTTGACTTAATTTGGTTGAGGTAGGTCACTTAGCAAAGTAAGCAATTGCAAAAAAAAGATATTTTTTTACAAAACTTAAAAAAATAGTTTACCTCCATCCAGGGAGCAAACGAGATAATATTGTCAGGAGCCAGAATCAGGTGAAGGTCAGCAATAAAAAAATTGTCCAACATTTCTCCAATGAAAATAGGGATGTCCCATTCCATAATGATAATTTTACTATTTATACCCCACACATCTTACTGGGTTGCCCCAGCCACTCTGGGCAGCTTCCAACATATATAAAAACATATTAAATCATTAAACATTTTAAAAAAACTTCCCTATACAGGATTGCGTTCAAACGGCTCAGGGGTCAGATAACTCCATACCCTCCAACATTTCGCCAATGTAAATGCACTCCAACATTTCCATACACTCCAACATTTCTCCAACGTCCTAAGGCAAAGTGGGACATACTTGGATCAAATCAGAAACCAGGATGGCTTCTCTAAACCTGGGATGTCCGTGGAAAATAGGGACACTTGGAGGGCCTGGTTTATTCTTAATATTGCCATTTTTATTTTTCTTGGCAGGAATCCTGTGCTTTTAACAGCTGTGTGACCATCAAGAGATTCGGAAGCACACAAGCTTCCTGTACAGCATTGGCAGGCAAATAATCAAAGGTTGGCTATGAGTATTGAATATGATTTATCTCTGAATGCCTCAGAACCTGAATGCCTTTGGTTTTGCGCTGCTATAGACTAATGGTAATTTTTCATGCCAGTAGGTGACCTGACAATGGAGAATTTTAGAACTTGTACAAACCAGCCCTGTTCATTTATAGCCCTCTAGCAGAAGACCCAATGGGAGAAATGATACCCAAAGCTGAATGTGCAACACCCACTGCCTCCATTGCTTAATGGTGTCCTTGTTTTTTGTGTGAACCTGTGACCTGCCTCAACTGTACACAATACTATCCATTTCTGCCCTCCCTACCCAATAAGCCCAGAAGTTCAATCAAAAGAATTGCAGAGAACGTTTGAGAATAATCTTCCCCAATGCTGTGTGTTTTGGATGTGTGCAAGACTGTAGGATCTATTTCTTCTTCTTCTTCTTCTGGTCTTTCATTGGTTAGGTGAAGAGACCCATACATTAGGCTGAAATCAGAATAATTAGCTCCGCTCTCATCCTCATCACAATTATATGTTTTGGAAGTGCTGGTCTGCAAAAAGTTAACCCATTAATTAGTAAAACCAAAAATAAATGAATAGCTACAGTCACTCCACAGACTGCATTTGGATGTAAGACTAAAAACACAATTTAAAGCTGTTTGAATGAGCCTCAGATTCATCTGGTCCCCCCTCTATCCCTCATCTGGGCACAATTGCTAGGAAGAGATTGAAAGGACCTGCTTCTGTTTCCAACAAACCACCGTTTATTGTTTCATCTGAACTGGGACTGTTGTGGTTAGTTTTAACTATAGATTGTCCAAACGAGTCAGTTTCAAGCTCTTGGTTTTGAACCTGGCTTGTTTTGATAAATTATTTAAAACTAACCCCGGGTCCCAGTTCAGATGAAATTGTCATTTCATCTGAGGCTCATTCAAACTCTGGAAACAGATATATAAAAGCAGATATAAATGCAGATATAAAAGCAGATATATCTGATCTTCTCATGGCAGCATCGAAGGAGAGCAGGCTCATGCTTGCAACACTCAGCTTTAGTTTTGAGCAGGCGTGGGGAATGTGTGGCCTTCCACATGTTGTTGGAACTACAGCTCCCATCTTCCCTGACCATTGGCCCTGCTAGCTGGGGCTGACAGCTGTTGGAGTCCTGCAACAACTAGAGGGCCATAGATGCCCTGTCTCTGGTTTAGGGTTCTGTCTGCACCAGACCACTGTAAGGTTGCATGGTCTGCCCTATTTGCTTCAATGGAAAGTGCATGGGTTCTATGTGCATGCAACTTGCATGCTGATCTGCTTTGTCCAATTAAATTAATGGAGCCCTTTTATGCAGGGGAACAGTGTCCATTGGCCTGAAGCAAACCATCAGACTTTGGGTAGTGTAAGTTTGTTGAAATACGATGCCATTTCTTTCCTTTAAAAATCCGAGTGCCACGCTGTCCCAGTATAATTGCATCCTTGAATGCTTTGAAGTACAGTATGTAATAAAGAGGACTGCACCACACATTTAATCACCAGAAGAGACAGGTTTATTACACGGGCTAGCTGCAATTGCTTCCAATGAAGCGTAGACCAGATTTAACCCTTCTTTTAGCTTGACAACAATGGAGCTGGAGCTCAGGTCTTGAAGCAAAGGGGAGACCTGCCTGCTGCCTTATGGTTTCGTGGCATTGGTGGAACTATGCCAAGAGTTCATTCATACCGGGCACCAGCCCTCTCTGTAGTAAGATGTGCAGTGAAACCCTCCCTATTTCTTGGCAGCAGCATGCATGCTTGCATTTAGAAAGCATGGAATTATTAGGCACTGTACAGAAACGAAAAATGAAAACAGGTCACACTCACATGCTCACAATCATTTAAAAGTAATGAAAAGGCATATTTGGGAGGAGAGGAAAAACAAAGGAGGGCCATTTGGAATAAAACCCAGGTAGTGAGTAGTAGTTGTGACCTAAGAGGATTTAAAGTGTTAAAGTTTCAAGATGTTAATACTCCTAGTTTCTCAAGTGCTTACATGCACAAAGGGCTCAGGATAATTTTATTAGATATCTGTTCCCAATCATAAATCTGGGGAAGTAGAGCCATAATAAATTTTACCATGATCAGCATTTTCTCAACACTTGGCAGAAATTGACAGATGCATACCTGATGGAAAGTTGCCAGTTGGGTAATGGTTGGGTAATGGTTGTCTGTATTCACCCTCTGCCATGGCCTGCCAAGACAGGAGCCGCATTTTGCCACACCCTTTAATCTTGGCATGATGCACAATAAAACTCTCCTCCCTCTTCCCCAGGAAGGGTGTTATGGATAGCCAACTTACTAAGTTTCATGGACACTGTGGGAAATTGGTTGAATAGGTGATACTACCTAGTAATCATCACTTTCAGGAGTATTTTAACATGCACTTCCTTCCCATGTTTTTCTAAAAAACTGAATTATTCCAGGAATTGTCACTACTACTGCCTTAAGAAAACACTTTGCTTAGAAACAGCTTTGCTTAGAAACAGTCCCCATGTCAGCTATGTCCTGTATTTCTATTTTCTCTGTATTTCTATTTCCTCGTAAACAATATTCATTTATTTTTGGCAACTTTTATAGTTAACAGCTTGCATCATTTTGTCGGCAGCTTATTATAGAGATTATTATCTACTGGTTATAGCTGAGCTCAGTTAAGGTCATAACCTGAAAGTGTGGGTGAGGAACTCGTGACCTTCCAGATGTTGCTGTAGTACAAATCCCATCACCCTTTAACCCTCAGATATGCTGGCGGGGGTTGATGGGAGTTGTGTTCCAGCTGTTGGAAGTGCAACAGCAGAGATCGTTCTGTGTGAAATGTAAGAGTTAACTATGTTAGCGTTAAAGTTAATCAGCCAAGAGTGGGATGGGTGGAGGTGTTGCTTAGCAACCAGGCAGAGTAGCATGATCCTTGCTGAGGTAGCATGTGCCCCGATTGGCTGTGCACTTCAGAGGAATTTTTTCATCTGTGTGTTTAGTTGAGTATCTCCCTTCTATGTACTGTACAAGGACTGAAATTGGAGACATAGCTCATTCATTGCTTACATACTGAATGTAGGAAGTCCTGAGTCAATTCTTGGTGACTCAGCTGCACGAAATGATAGGAAAGCCCTATGTCTGGGTTGCTGGAGAACTGCTGGTCAAAGTAGATCTTACTAGGCCACATGGAACAATGTCTTAACATGGTATAAAACAGATCCACATGTTCAGTGGATAGAAGAAGAAGAAGAGAAGAAGAGTTTGGATTTGATATCCCGCTTTATCACTACCCGAAGGAGTCTCAAAGCGGCTAACATTCTCCTTTCCCCTCCTCCCCCACAACAAACACTCTGTGAGGTGAGTGGGGCTGAGAGACTTCAAAAAGTGTGACAAGTCTAAGGTCACCCAGCAGCTGCATGTGGAGGAGCGGAGACGTGAACCCGCTTCACCAGATTACCTATCTTAACCACTAAGCCACACTGGCTCTGGATAGAATATTGGATGAAGACTTGGGCTGGATCTAGACACATCAAAGAAGCAATTCAGTTAAATGCGTTGCAAACTCATACAGGGAAATCTGGTAGGGAAAGACAGGACTCCACAGCGCCATCTGGTGTCAAAGTGTTATATTGCATATACAACGAATATAAAACACTTTTTCTTTACCAATCTAGCTGAGTCCTAACTATTCAAAATCCCTGCCTAGCAATATTTTTACCTATTTGCCTTGAACAAGGCACTTTCTCCCAGACTAATCCTAGCTCACAGGATTGTTGTGAGGGTAAAATGGGGACAGCCTATGCACCTTGACGTCAGTTCTTTGGACAAAGGAAAGCATTCTGATGCAATCAATAAGTAATAATTTTCTGGTTGTAGCAATGCCATCTTCTTTCTTTTCTCTCGCCGCCCCCCCCCCGACAACCACTAATATACTGCTGAAGATTTTTAATGCACAGAAAGAAAGAGCAATAGGAGTTATTAAGCAGTTAATCTGCTTCAGAGGGTTACCCATGTACATTCTGTAGGTGTGCTTGCTCCAAAGAGGTGTTCCCGCTGTCACTGAAAGTAGGCTCAAAGTAAGTACAGTGGTACCTCAGGTTAAGAACTTAATTCATTCTGGAGGTCCATTCTTAACCTGAAACTGTTCTTAACCTGAGGTACCACTTTAGCTAATGGGGCCTCCCGCTGCCGCTGTGGCCGCCAGATTTCTGTTCTCATCCTGAGGTAAAGTTCTTAACCCGAGGTACTACTTCCGGGTTAGCGGAGTCTGTAACCTGAAGCGTCTGTAACCCGAGGTACCACTATATTCCGCTGTAGTCACTAGAATGGGTTGTGACATTTGCTTGGATGAATTGTGTACTGTGGTGCCCACAACAGTTTCTCCGGCTTGCAGATCTGCTCATGGGCCCAGAATGTTTGCCAACCCACTGATCTACTGTTTCATCTGCATGCACTTAAGAAAATATTTTGGGTATTAGTGCAGACCTTTCCACCTACTTCCTTATTGCTCTGCCGTTGTTTTTTTTAATGAAAAGGAACGAACAGTCCCATGTCTTTCCTCATCACACCCTCTCCTTCCAGATCTCTCTCCCCTAATTAAAAAGAAGCTTTGAAGGAGCATAGTGCTAAAGCCAAAATTATGGTTGAGAAACACTTTGGAAACATGGAAAGTTGCTTATGTAGGAACTGCCCTGCTTGGTCTTGAGCTGGATAAAAGAATGGTGTTGCAGAGCAAAACATAACAGATGGGACAAGGTAGGTGGATGGATCTATTAGCAGGCCAGTTCAAAAGCACGTCAAAGTGCAAGTAGATAAATAGGTACCACTCCGGTGGGAAGGTAAACGTCGTTTCCGTGTGCTGCTCTGGTTCTCCAGAAGCGGCTTAGTCATGCTGGCCACATGTACGCCTACTCCCTCGGCCAATAAAGCGAGATGAGCGCCGCAACCCCAGAGTCGGCCTCGACTGGACCTAATGGTCAGGGGTCCCTTTACCTAAGGCAAGGGTGGGTCCAGATGATGACACCTCAGATGAAGTCAAACAAGTACAGTGGTACCTTGGTTATCAAACTGAATCCATTCAGGGAGTCTGTTTGACTCCTGGAACCGTTTGAAAACCAAGGCACAGCTTCCAATTGGCTGCAGGAGCTTCCTGCACTCAATGGGAAGCTGTGTCGGAAGTTTGGCTTCCAAAAAAAGTTCGCAAACCGGAACACTTACTTCCGGGTTTGCGGCATTCAGGAGCCAATTTGTTTGGGAGCGAAGCCATTTGACAACCAACGTACCACTGTAATGTCAAGTTGCTCCTGATCAGACTCCAGAAGGGAATGATTCTTGCAGAAGAGCCAGATAAGGCATTTGGCCTCATTATGTCAAGAACCGTGTCACCACCACACTTCTCCAGCTGAAATTCCTCGTAGCACTGTTGTCAGTTGCTATCTTTTTCATCCCACTCTAGGAAATGTCTCCAAATGACACATGCACCCCTCTCCTGACTTTATTTCAAGAAAAGCACTGTTTATAGCAGCAAAACTTGAGCATAGCCTTTTTGAAAGGTGTGTTTTTGTTATCCTTTAAACATTTCTATAAATAATTGAGATTTTTTTAAAAAAAGTGATCCTTGAAGGCAGTGGCATAGCATGGGGGGGTGGCTGCAGGGGCATGGCCCTGGCCACATTTTTTTGAGGGGGTGTAAAACCAAGTGCCCTCATGATAGTCTCCCTCACTGAGGCTGGAGCCACAGGGAGTGAAGCCACACCCAAGCCGGGGATGAGATCGGTGGCGCCTCCTTTTCCTTATGGCTAGCAAAGGGACACCTGTGCCCACCCCACCCCTGGACTGACCAAAAGGGAGGGTGAGGGTGCTGTGGCTGCCTCCTCAGTCACACCCCTTCCCTGCCCTACTTCACACCCTCCTTGACTGTTTTTAGCTGGCTAGAATGTGCCCTTGATGCCTTTTGCTTTGCTTGCTCCTGGATGGAGGATAGAAAGGGACATATAAGGGGATGTAGAAATATCTGTTGGTTCCCCCTCTTTTGCCTCTGGCCCTACTCTCCACTGGCATATGGCCCTTGGCAGGTTGCCCAGAAGGGAATGATTATTATTTTTATTTTTTTACCAACAACCAAAGCACGAAGAGTGGAAACCCCCCCCAGGCGGCTGGTACATTGGGTATACATAATCAATAATAACATATTCAAATCAACCATATGTACAATTTTATATATGTTAACACTCCTCCATCCACAAGGTTTATTTCACTTTTAACATTTTACTTGCCCCAAATTGTTGAAACCGACCCAAATAATTCAATATCTTCTCAAACCAATCCTCTTTCTCACTGACCTTAAACTCTTTAATTCTGTGTATCTTCACAGTTAGATATTCTAAAATTATAATATTATCCAGTTTTTTCCTCCATTGGTTCACCCCTAACTCTTCTGCATTTTTCCAATTACTCGCTATAACCTGTCTGGCTGCAGTTACCATCAATTTTACTCATTTACATTCCAGAGGGGAATGATTTGAGAAAGTTTTCCCACCCCTGTATTACTGGAAATGGCTGAATGAACTGTGCTAGTAGAAGGAGAGAGGTGAGAATACAATCCGGTTCCATGCAATGGACCAGTTATAAATCGGGGTTAGGAGAAGACAGGTGGAAGGATGTGGATGAGTTACAATGAAGCATCTTCATCCCCACAGGAATGGATCATGCCCTCATTTTTAAGCCTAATATCCCATCCGGCTACACTTTAAGCAATTTGTCGGTATTAGAACACTAAGGATGTAATCTAGAATATTGAACTCTCGGGCACCAGGAAAAAATGGATGGTAACTGAGAGAGAGCAGTAGGTTATCGAGGGGCAATTTAATTTATTTGCTGATAGCTGATAACAGCTTCTAGTGAGAGAACATGTATCCTGTCTGGAACCAGGAGCTAATGTAAATCAATCAGCACCCACAAAGTTCAGCTGAGTTCATTTATCTGTATCAACCACAGGCCATCACATTAAGGAAACCACAGAAATGGGCAGGATGTAACAAACCTCAAAACCTGGGGTCCATTTCTTTCTATGCAAAATCTAGAAATGCAGCCAGTTTTCTCCTTTACATTCTCCCCAGCAGTATTTTCCAGCATGATAGCACTGAATCCTTATATTGGGGGGAGGGTGGGGAAGGGAGGGGAATAAGCAATTTGGCAGCTTGTTCAAGTGAGACATTCTAGAAGCTTCTGATGTGACAAACCAAGAAGAACTCCCCCCGACACACTCATGCTATTCACGTGGTTCTGAAATCTCAGAATACTGCCTGAGGAAAAACATGTATGGTTTTATTCTTTTGGGAAATGTAAAGAGCCTAATTTTCATAACAAACACAACAATCTGTTTATCTCCTGGCACTTTCAACTGCAAGAATCCCTCCCCCCCTACTTTAATAAGTCTATTTTGGCTTGATTTCTTTGCATCCAAAATTATGACTTCAAATACCTCTCTCTTTAACCTGAATCTTCCAAGCTGTTCCTACAATCACACCCCGCCTCCAGGTAGTGAGACATTCTAGGGGTGCAGCATATTCTATAGCTGCATTTAGCCTGGAAAGAGGACCTGAATAATTGTTGCTTTTATATATATATATATATATATATATATATATATATATATATATATTACTGATTTCATCAGTTCTTGCTATTTACTAATATTAGTGCTTGCTTGCTTACACTAATGCACAGGGATGCGGGTGGCACTGTGGGTTAAACCACAGAGCCTAGGACTTGCCGATCAGAAGGTCGGCGGTTCGAATCCCCGCGTCAGGGTGAGCTCCCATTGCTTGGTCCCAGCTCCTGCCAACCTAGCAGTTCGAAAGCACGTCAAAGTGCAAGTAGATAAATAGGTACCACTCCGGCGGGAAGGTAAACGGAGTTTCAGTTCCGCTGCTCTGGTTCGCCAGAAGCGGCTTAGTCATGCTGGCCACATGACCCGGAAGCTGTACGCCGGCTCCCTCGGCCAATAAAGCGAGATGAGTGCCGCAACCCCAAAGTCAGCCACGAAGAGACCTAATAGTCAGGGGTCCCTTTACCTTTACACTAATGCACGGTTATGCAGTTATTTCCAAATTTGTGTGTAGGTGGTGGTTTAAAGATTAAACTCTGCCTGAGCAGGTGATGTGAAGAAAGAGACCCAGAAAGCTTGATGAAATCTGACCCTGGCCTTCATTGGATCTGGAGTGTGCTAGACACATTGTGCCACTGGTTATCCTCTAAACCAGAGTTGTGGGGAGCCTGCCGTGTTCTCACGAACAAAGACCATTGACCATGCTGACTGGGATTGATAAGAGATCAACAAAATCTGGATTGCACCAGATTCCCCATCCCTGCTTAGAAAATTGCTTCCTTCTGCTCTTTCTATATTCCATGTTGGACAAAGCAAGTGTCTGTTACAATCCCGCTTAATGTTTGAACGTCAGCATTGGAGCAGCATTCTAATGAATTATGTCCACCTGTCACAAATCATTATGACATTAGAATAACTGTCGTATGTAACTGAGGGAAAATCACAGGAGTTCAATTTTTACAACTGCTGCTTGAACAAAGCCTTTAACTTTGTGATATATATACCACTTCCTTCCAAACAAGAAATATTTGCCTGAAGGCAGATTTCTTGTCTATCAAAGGAACTGTTTGAATTTTTTTACACTGAATATAAATGCACATAAATGCCGGCACCTTGTACCCACTTGATAAATCCCATCTATGGAATACCCCTCTGTTTTGATATTCCACAATAAGTTTTTATGAGGTGTTTTTTCAGGGGTAGATTGTATGCCAAGACCCTTCTAATGCCTTGGCTCCCCCCCCTTTTACTTCTTGGACTAGCCAGGCTAGCTTCCTGGTGAGGTGACTGTGCAAGAGGGCAAATGGGTGTGTCCCCCCCAACTCAAGGAAGTTAGAAAGACAAAGGCAGAGATGATAGCAGAGTTGTTGGAGTGATGTAAGCTAGAAGCAAAGCAGGAAGCTGGAGAGAGAGACAGAGTAATGTTTGACTTCTGATTGAATCCCAGGCTGTGACTATGGAGGAATCAAGATCCTCTTGGGGTGTTAATACTGTGAACCCCTCCATTGTAGGCTCAAGCTGTATATATGTGTAAATAAACCATATAACCTAAAGACACCTTAGTCTCTGCTCTACCTCACCCAGAAGGAAACACTGAAACCTGTCTGAAACCCCTGGAATTTTGCACTGTTCTGAGATTGGGGTGGCATGCAACAGTGTTAATGCTGCTTATTGCTGGTGTAAATCTGCTATACTGCTGCAACATTTTGTGCTGCTGATGCAACATAATTTGAGGGTGAAATCCCACCATGAGTCACAAAGTATTTGCTAAGTCTACAGTTTCCATAAAGCTTCCAGAGAAGAAGTGCTTTCCAAATAAAGCAACCTTTTTTTAAAAAAAAAGTTATGGAAAAGAAAAGTCTTCAGAAAAAACCGTTCAAGATCAACAAGCTTAAAATTTGGTTTTCTTCATAATCCTCTTACCTTTTGTATGCTCAATCATTGTGCAACTGCAATTTCATATTCTTGTAGCAGGAAGGGAAAAGAACTTCAATGCCCACAGGACAGATGAGTAAGCATCCATGTTGCTGTGTGTATATGAAAGACTAAAGGCATAGAATGAGAGAGATCAAATGAAGGAAAACCAGGGGGGAAACATCAGTTGCTAATTTTTCAGTGTGCTATAATTTATCTGCTATATTTGAGGAACATTGAACCTAAATTTTTAAAGCTATGGATGCAGAACTTAACCACAGGGGTTTCCAGTCCCAGCATGCTGGTCTGGCAAACAATGGTATGTACAAACCACGCTTTGCTGTGTTCAGACAGTGTGGCAAACTATGGTTAGCGGCAAATCACTGTGTGTGAGGGAGTAGGGAGGAAGCCCACAAGCCCACTTTTCAAAACAGCTTGTACTCCTTGTGCCTAACAACACTTTTCAACTGTATACAAACTGCGTACGGAAAGAAATGTCACCTGGAAGTGAAACACAATGTTTATTGCAATACTCAGCTCACATTGGGAAGAGTTCACCTGAAAACAAAATGATTTACCTTCCATGCAAACGGTGTTAGCTGCACGGTACAAATTACTAACCAAGACTATCCTGTTTAGACGCACTGCACTATAGTTGGATATAACTTACAGCCAGTAATAGATGAATTGCCTTTGTCTATTGGGTACCTTGAATGGAAAGTCTACTTGAGTGACACTGCTATAATTTGTTAAAAATGGACCCCTAATGTGGATGATTTCAATGGATGATTTTAAAAGTATTGCTTCCCCATCACATGGTGAGATTAGGATCAGGACTGGAGCAAAGCTGGGGTGGAATCAGATGAGTAAAGTTTATGAAGGAAGTGTCTGCAGAGTCCAGAGGGGCGCTCCAGTTGTAATACTACTTTATCACTCTAACTCTGAAATACCACCTGGGGTAGCCCCTAGTTCTGGTTAGTTCAGGTCAGAATATAGCTTCACTGGACCAGCCAATAAAACGATAGCTGGTTAGGCACCCTAGACCTTCCATGGGATCCAGGGATAAAGCTGAGACCCAACTTAAAATGGTGGCAGTGGCAAACAGAGACTGTGGGGGAAATGCAAGGAGACAGATGTAAAGGGCACTTGGGGACCTAGAAAAACAGGCACAAAACTCTTCACATTTGGTTCTGCTCATTTGCCAATGCAAATGTTAAATATCAGGCCTCAACCAATGCGGATTTGTGACTGAGATGTGTTAGGTGAAGAATGTAGCATTTGGAACTGTCCAATGACTTTTGTGATGTTTTTCTGGCAATGAGACTTTTCTCCCCTCACAGCATGAAAGGCTGGGTGCGGACTGGGAAACAAAAGAATCTCTTTTTTAAATTGATTGACTTCTAAGAGGGGAATTTAGAGAAATGAAAACTAGAGATCAGGTGTTCAAGAAATTTTATGTTCATAACTCTCCAAAAGAAACTTACTAAACGTATGGTGGACAGCTAGACTGGTCAAGCTAACAATCCTTAGCAGAAGCAGATCCAAAGTACAAATTATTAATTAAATCAAAAATCCAGCAGATCATGATGAAATTTGAATTGAATGGTAAGTTGATCATTGTGCTGATTATGTACAAGAGGTTCATAAAACTTTAGTTTCATTTATGTTTCTTTTAGAAGTAATAATAATAGGAAATTACAAAATCATAAGATAAAAATATAGAATAGATAAGAAACCCATCCTATGGCAGAGCAGAATTTTTTTGACAAGCTTACAACAGCATAGCCTGGTGTTGTGCTATATATATCTAATATACAATATTCACCTTTTGTAAACAGCTAGGTTTGTTAAAATGGTGCATTATTATGAACCGTCAAGTTCTGCTAATGAGTAAATTGCAATTACTGAGATTTGCTGGTGGAAATTCCATTGAAAACACAAGAAAATGCAATCCAACAGGATTTAAGGTCCACAGATAGCAAGTTTGTATAAACGAATAGGCACTCCAACCACAATATTGTAGCAACTTGCATATGAATCCCAACAAACAAGATGATTGGACAGGAGATTTGCAAGATATACTACGTGCTGCCGGCAAAGTTGCTCATGACTCAGGTGAAGGTGTTCATCCTGACTCAGCTCCAAATTTCTGTCATGACACGTTATTGCTATTTTTCAAAAGGGAATGATGAAAGCTTTTAAGGTTCTTTCTGAAGAAAGATGCCAGTTAGAAAAGACTAATTTGGCTGAGTCTTTCCAACAGAGCAATGATTGTTTCAACAGCTGAGGGAAGTGGAAGATTTGGCAATTGTGCGCACTGCGATTTTTAGTTTGCAATGTGTAAGAAGGAATGGATGTGATATGAAAGTCATGGGTGGCTTTCAGGTGTGCATATAAAGATCATGGGGATACATGAGGATCTGTGCCTCAGAAAGGGATTTTTATGACACTGGGGTGTTGTGAGATGTGATTGTTATGAAGTCAACACACATAATTGTGATCTGTGCTATGGCCAAGCATGGCCCTCCAGCTGTTTTGGGACTACAACTCCCATCATCCCTAACTAACATGACCAGTGGTCAGGGATGATGAGAATTGTAGTCCCAAAACAGCTGGAGGGCCAAGTTTGGCCATGCCCAGCTTAGATGATCAGTTTCTAGACCTGCATGTAAAAATAATGAGGATCTCTGTGTTGGATGTAGACTTTACAGTCCATAGCCATGGATAGAAGCTGAAGTAAAATGTTATATTCCTTAGGTCTGCATGTAAAAAAAATAATAATCATGAACATCCTTAAATTGCTGTTCTGCAGCGGGAAGCCCTTGCGCTAACAAGATAATTTCATTTAATACAACCATTCATTTCTGAGTCCACATGTGCAATAATAGCCTAGCGCTAAGGGTTTGTTGTATTTTTAATGTTTAAGAGCTTCTATGGTTTTAATTGTTTTAATGTTATTTTATTAGGACTGTAGGCCATCCTGGGATCCTATGGGGTAGGGGGTAGGGTGGGATATAAGTTCAATGAATGAATAAAAAAAACAAAACCCTATATAACTATATAAATTAAATGAGCCTTGAGGTGACATACAGTACAATTTAAGGTATACATTAAACACACCAAGCCAAACAGAAACAATTTATAATAAAGCAAGCCAACAGCAAAGGAAAAACGTTATCAACACCAGCACAATCACATACCCAAGCTAAAACTAATTAACCATATTTGCATTATATAATTAACCATCAGTTTAAACATGGATGATGATAAAATAACATTGAAATCTGTGGGCACAACCTATGGGAACCAGACACTGAATTTTTGAAGACTGTGTGAAAAAATCTTGATTATTCACACCTCAGTTCTAGGTTTTTCCCCATTGTGAATTTTATAATGCAATCCACAGACCTAGGTGAGAGCTATATTGTGATTAGGTGGTGGGTTTCCAGGGTGTTTGTAGAATGATCCTGAGGATCTGAGAGTAGCCCTGACCCTTTTATCTTCTGACAGGCCATTACTCTGTCTTTATTGTGCCTAGGCAGACATAATGACAGAGGAAGCCCGATTTCCTCTGTCTGTCTGCCCCAGTTTCCTTCACTTGATGGAATTTCCTTGCTTCTTTTTGAGGCAATGAAAACTAATCAAGGTGAAGAATGCCCCCTAGAAGTGTGACTTCAAGTGGTTGCAAAGCTTCTCTGCTGGAAATAGTTAAATTTTTGATGACGTTGGGCATAAATTCATGTTAGTACGCATCTAACGACATCCTTTGATCTGGAAACCCAGTTGCCTAAGTGTTGAGATGTGTGGGTAAGCTGTGGTTGTTGAGGGAACGGTAGTCTACACATGTTGCAGCACATCCCTCCCTGCATCTGTTCTTAACCCACATGTTCCCAGGCCACACTGGCATTCAGTGAAAATCTAGGGATGAAGCCTTGTGATCCAAGACTTGAATGTTGTTCTGGTTTGGCCATAGTTTTTCACTCTGATGCTGCTTTAAGTTGCGAATTCTGTCCACCCCAGCTCGGTTTTTGCTGAATAATTGGTTGAGGACAGCCATCTGAATCAAAATTTCTTGTGAAGGTGCTCGGATCATCCTCTGTGCCCTAGTAGGATGGTCAATCCATGCATTATGTGTGTCTATATCTATATCTATATCTATATCTATATCTATATCTATATCTATATCTATATCTATATCTATATCTATCTATATCTATCTATATCATCTATATCATCTATATCATCTATATCTATATCATCTATATCTATATCTATACAATGGTACCTCGGGTTAAAAACTTAATTTGTTCTGGAGGTCTGTTTTTAACCTAAAACTGTTCTTACCCTGAGGTACCACTTTAGCTAATGGGGCCTCCAGTTGCCATCGCACTGCCGCCACACAATTTCTGTTCTCATACTGAAGCAAAGTTCTTAACCCAAGGTACTATTTCTGAGTCTGTAACCTGAAGTGCCTGTAACCTGAAGTGTCTGTAACCTGAAGCGTCTATAACCCGAAGTACCACTGTATATATATATGAGTGGGGACACTACATTTGCTCCATTTGCCATCTAAAACAGGTAACCAGCAGGGCTGTCTATCACCCACAGGCTGTGAACACATTACCAGCACAGAACGTGGCAAGGTCATTTCTCCCCACTGCATTTCAAATAGCACCTGCACACTGTTGTACACATTAGCACAGTCAGATGTGTTTCCAAGTTGCCCCCACCACTGCATGGAGAGGGGGCATGGATGTCTTCATATAGCATATGTTTTCAGATAGGATTGAAGTTGGTTTTGGGAAGGAATGCATCAAAACACAGAATTTCTCAAGAAACTACAGGATAGATGTGAATTGTCGCTAACTTTGTGTGCACATGACTTCACACACCAACAGTGGAAGTCAGATCTCCCCTGAATGCAGGCCCAGCCAATGCCCTTAATAATTCTGCTATCCATTGGATAGTATCTTTCTTAAATTCCTCATTAAACCTATCAGTATATCACTCTTGTATTGGCCAACATCTACAGCTTTTTTAATCTCCTTTTTATTGGTTCAATGTCAATGGTTCCCACCCCCACCCCCTTTTCATATAGCACCTGCAATTTAAAGGAGGTGCGTGCATCCTCCATGCTTACCAGTCAGAGTTATAAAATATAAACTGTGCTGAATGTTGGAATAGTGCACTGCCTACTCAATCTTGCCTGAGCCAAACCTATAAGTTTACTGCCTGCCTATCTCATTGTTACAGTTGGCCTTACAGCTCCATTTTAAAGCTTACAGCTGCTGCCTAACCTTTATTCTGTAAGCAATTCTTTTCTGAGGAAAATTACCCTCTTCACCTGCAAACATCAACTTGTGAATAAATGCATCCTGTTTATGCGCAGTGAAGAAATGCCTCTGTGTTGATTGTATAATTAGGTAGTGTTGAACATTTAGCAAAGTGGGTCTGCAGTGTGAAATGTGGAGCATTTCTCCACATCCATTTATCAACCTGACAGAGCCAGGAAAATTAAAACAGAAACCATTTTGTTGCCATGTCACAAAATAGGGAAACCGTTCAGCATGGTTTTCTGCCAGCAGTAAATGCTTATAGTAAATGCTTATAGTACAAACCATAGTGGTCTCTGAGGCTGAATGTCCCAGTTGACTCGGGTCCTTTTGATATAACATGTTGAGCATTGGTAGAAAGTGGACTCTGTGCCAGATGGCAAATGGGTAGGGCCCTTCCTCCAGCTCTTACATAGTTAGTATGGCAAAGCAGGAGTTTGGAGAGGAGAGTTTGCTGTGATGTGACCTAGAGGAAAAATGCTTATAGCACAAACCATAGTGATCGTTGAGGTTTTGGGCTGGAAAAGGCAGAGAGAGAGAGAGCCATAGCTGATTTCTGCTTAAATCCAAGCCTGCAGCTATGGGAGAAACAAGACCCTCCATCGTAGGCCCAGGTTTTGTGTGTGTGTGTGTGGATGTATATATATTAGGGCTGCCATATTTCAAAAAGGAAATATATTTAAGGAAATTCACCAAAATCTACACTCACAGCATGGGTTGCCATATGTCCGGATTTTCCGGGACATCTCAGTAATTCCACCCAAATACCATTTTCAGTGACAAAACCCTGGCTATGTCCAAGAAGTTCCAGACGTATGGCAGCACACCACTGTCTCCACTGTGCATAATTTTTAAAAGGAAACAAGAACCCTGGGTAAGTGTGTGGAACCGCTGGAATCTTGCACCACTCAGAGATAGGGGTGGCAAGCAACAATACGTTTTAAAACATTGTTTACTTGTGGGTACTGTGTGCAACATATTCCATATACAAAATACAACAGCTGCTTGTGTTGTGCGAAAGCAGATTGTGGCCTGTTTGTTTCAAACAAACCAGAAATGGTAAACCAGAAATAAGCCAAGGTTTGTTCTTGACTTATTTTTTACTTACTGCTTGTGGTTTATTTCAAAGAAAACACAGGCCATATCCACACTTACCTTTCCTCTGCTCTTTCTAGGTACGGTCCTTAATTTGACTTAGAGTGATGCTTGAACAAGGCCTTTGCGCAGTTAGACATTCAGAATGCTGTTCATTAAGCCCCTCACAAAAGATTCCTAGGTGAGCATAGCAGTGATGGGGGTTAGATAGTCATAAGACTATCAATGGTTACTAGTCATGATGACTGTGTACCACCTCCTGTATCAAAGATGGCATACAATATCTCTGAATACCAGTTGCTAGGGAGTACAGAAGGAGAAGAGCACTGTTGCTCTCATATCTTTCTTGGTCTTCCCACAGACAATTGGTTGGCTACCATGCAAACAGGATGCTGGACTTAGATGGACCTTTGGTTTGATCTTCCGAGGCTCTTCTTATGTTCTTATGACAATGGAAGAAACTGCCCAGAAAAGAATATCCATCTGTGAAGGTTTTCAATAGGAAATTGGCTGAGAAGCTGTCAAAAAAACATTTAAGTGAGAGATTCGGGGAGCTGGACTTCATGAGCCAGTTGATTTGTTCTATAATTTGCTTTTGTAACTGAGCAAGTGAAAAATATGGGGGTTCCGAAGAAACGAAATGATTCACTTTGTATTGACGTAAACTGCAGTGTTTCTCATCAGTACTCACATCCCATCTGCTATGAAATTGCTATTGCATTTTTTTATTTTTTATTTTGGATGACGGGCTGAATATTCATCAATGAATAACTCCAAGTGAAGTTGATAGAATCTCTTATTCAGTGCGGTTTTGGATTATGTGCTTAATTATCCCTGACCTCAATATGTAGACTAGAGAGTCTTAAAATTTGTTGTCATCAAGTTCTCTCAGTCAGTTAAAAAAAATGACAGTACAATTTCTTTGAGGGGCAAGAGAGTTGTTTCACAAACAGAGGCCATACGCTACAGCCAAGTCACCTTGCCACCATACATAGGAAATAGCCAGGGCACTGGAGCTGAATTTACCATGCTGTTGACAGGCATATTTTCCTTTCCAGGATGAAGTATGGGGAAACCAGTTCTGTGGGTTTTCAGTAGAGCAAGCTGGGAGGAAGGCTGATTGCCTGGTGTAATCAGGAGTGTAATCTCTCAGCCTTCAGAGTAGTTTTAAAACATTGTGCCAAGAGATTGTGCTTAAGAAAAGAAGTGCAGAATGAATGCATAAATGTAGGAGAGTTCATTTTTAGAAATAGCCCAATCCTTTAAATAATAATTATAAAAACGGCTCTGAGGTGGATCACAGCTGCCAGCCAATCAATGTTCCATTATTTAGAATAAGATTTCTATTCTGCTTCCTGCCTTCAATGGAGACTCTCAAAGTGGCTAACCAACAGCATCAAAAAGTAAAGAGCAAAACAAATCTATATTTATTTAAATGAATGAATGAATAACAAACATCCCACCATCAAACTAGAAGCAGCAGAAAAAGAACTTTCAAACATTTCTTGCACATGTTTTTCCTACCTCATCTTTGTTGTGATGCCGACTGGGATAATATCCAGGAAATGGGATAAAACCAGGCAGCAAAATGCCTTGGGTTGGCCCTGGGGTCCAGCAACACCAAATTGCTATTTACTGTTGAAATGAGATTTCCCCCCCCCCAACAGGGTTATGACCTTCAGCGAAAATGTCTACCTCCTCCACAACAAAGTTTTAAAATGTGCTGTCACTTCTTGAAATATAGGAATGGACTGTACAAATCCCTAGTTTAATTTAAGCGGTGAAAGTTAATCCATTAAAAAAAAAATCCTGAGTGCTAGCTCTGCTAGGCTGTTGTGGAAACAAGCAAAGAAACTCCAAAACAGCAGAGTCTTGTAGCACCTTAAATACTAATAGGTCAATCTAATACATGTCGTTTCTGAGAGGAAGCCTCATTGAACTCCCAAGTAAATGGGCGTAGAAAGGTGTGTTCGTCTGTAAGGTGCCATGTGGCTCTTCCTTGCATTTCCTCTTTTCTTTTTTCTTTTTTTAGAATTATACAACCCTATTTCCAGTTTAGCGATGTGTGTAATATTTCTCCATAATTTAGAAGCGGAAAAGTGCTCTATAATTTATACACATTTAATCCAAACTGTTGATTAAGCACAAGAGTAGCAGCCTCAAAGTTGCTTGTTTGAGCAATGACTGCTCCCCACATCAAATGGGGGGAGCCTTTTGTGTGGTCGCGTGCAGCCCTCCAGATCCTGATGACCTGGTTAGATCCTGATGACCTGGTTAGTGGGGTAGAAGTGGAAGGATCATTAGGCGCGAGTGATCATGCTCTTCTGAAGTTTACTATACAGTGGAAAGGAGCAGCCAAGCATACTAGGACTCAATTTCTTGACTTTAAGAAAGCCGACTTCATAAAACTTAGGGAAGTGCTGGGTGAGATCCCATGGACAGTAATACTAAAAGGAAAGGGAGTTCATGATGGCTGGGAGTTTGTTAAGAGGGAGATAGTAAAAGCACAACTTCAGTCAATACCAATGAGACGGAAACATGGAAGGTGCCTAAGAAGCCAGGGTGGCTATCTAAAGAACTTTTAACTGAGTTAAGATTAAAAAAGGATGTGTACAAAAAATGGAAAAGGGGGGAAACCACCAAAGAGGAATTCAAACAAATAGCCAGCACATTTAGACACAAATTCAGAAAAGCTAAAGCACAGAATGAACTCAGGCTTGCTAGAGAGGTTAAAAGCAACAAAAAAGGCTTTTATGGGTATGTTCGTAGCAAAAGGAAGAACAAAGAAACAGTGGGGTCACTCAGAGGAGAAGATGGTGAAATGCAAACAGGGGACACAGAAAGGGCTGAACTCCTCAATGTCTTCTTTGCCTCAGTCTTCTCCGATAAAGAAAACAATGCCCGACCTGAAGAATTTGGAGCAAATGATTCAGCAGAGGAAACACAGCCCAGAATAACTAAGGAGATAGTACAAGAATACTTGGCTAGTCTAGATGTATTCAAGTCTCCAGGGCCAGATGAACTGCATCCAAGAGTATTAAAAGAACTGGCAGATGTGATCTCAGAACCACTGGCAGTCATCTTTGAGAATTCCTGGAGAACAGGCGAAGTCCCGGCAGACTGGAGGAGGGCAAATGTTGTCCCTATTTTCAAAAAGGAGAAAAGAGAGGACCCAAATAATTACCGCCCAGTCAGTCTGACATCAATACCAGGGAAGATTCTGGAGCAGATCATTAAGCAAACAGTCTGTGAGCACCTAGAAAGGAAGGCTGTGATCACCAATAGTCAGCATGGATTTCTGAAAAATAAGTCATGTCAGACTAACCTGATCTCGTTTTTTGACAGAATTAAAAGCCTGGTAGATGAAGGGAACGCAGTGGATGTAGCCTACCTTGATTTCAGCAAGGCATTTGACAAGGTGCCCCATGATATTCTTGTAAAGAAGCTGGTAAAATGCGGTCTTGACTATGCTACCACTCAGTGGATTTGTAACTGGCTGACTGACTGAACCCAAAGGGTGCTCATCAATGGTTCCTCTTCATCCTGGAGAAGAGTGACTAGTGGGGTGCCACAGGGTTCTGTCTTGGGCCCGGTCTTATTCAACATCTTTATCAACGACTTGGATGATGTACTCAAGGGCATCCTGATCAAATTTGCAGATGACACCAAACTGGGAGGGGTGGCTAACCCCAGAGGACAGGATCACACTTCAAAACGACCTTGACAGATTAGAGAACTGGGCCAAAACAAACAAGATGAATTTTAACAGGGAGAAATGTAAAGTATTGCACTTGGGCAAAAAAAAATGAGAGGCACAAATACAAGATGGGTGACACCTGGCTTGAGAGCACTACATGTGAAAAGGATCTAGGAGTCTTGGTTGACCACAAACTTGACATGAGCCAACAGTGTGACGCGGCAGCTAAAAAAGCCAATGCAATTCTGGGCTGCATCAATAGGAGTATAGCATCTAGATCAAGGGAAGTAATAGTGCCACTGTATTCTGCTCTGGTCAGACCTCACCTGGAGTACTGTGTCCAGTTCTGGGCGCCACAGTTCAAGTAGGACACTGACAAACTGGAACGTGTCCAGAGGAGGGCAACCAAAATGGTCAAAGGCCTGGAAACGATGCCTTATGAGGAACGGCTAAGGGAGCTGGGCATGTTTAGCCTGGAGAAGAGGAGGTTAAGGGGTGATATGATAGCCATGTTCAAATATATAAAAGGATGTCACATAGAGGAGGGAGAAAGGTTGTTTTCTGCTGCTCCAGAGAAGCGGACACGGAGCAATGGATCCAAACTACAAGAAAGAAGATTCCACCTAAACATTAGGAAGAACTTCCTGACAGTAAGAGCTGTTCGACAGTGGGATTTGCTGCCAAGGAGTGTGGTGGAGTCTCCTTCTTTGGAGGTCTTTAAGCAGAGGCTTGACAACCATATGTCAGGAGTGCTCTGATGGTGTTTCCTGCTTGGCCGGGGGTTGGACTCGATGGCCCTTGTGGTCTCTTCCAACTCTATGATTCTATGATTCTATGAGATCCCAGTGCGACTCCTGGTAGTTTGGGCTGGCTTCATCCTCCCCAGGCTGGATACCTGGAGGTCTCCGCCTATGCCTACCTCAGCCAATCACCCAAACCCACCTGGGGAGGTGTTGCCAGGGGATCGACCACGTAAGGGGAGGGACTGTCCTGCCCACACAACGAATCTTACCTGTGAAGCGTCAGTTGGCTCCAGAGCTTCTCCCACCCTGCCCTCCCTCAGTTAAGTCTTCTTTTGCAGGTTAACTTCTTTTCCACAGGTAAGCAGGCGCTGCTACATCAGGGTCGCTTTTGAAGGGCTGGAAAGGAATTTTCCTGCATTGGCAGGTTTTGCCTTTCCCGTAGCAAAATGTCATAACTTTGGCGGCCTTGGGCGGAATCCTTTATTTTCCTCACAGCAGTGTTTATATTTAGTAAGGTAAAGGTAAAGGACCCCTGGACGGTTAAGTCCAGTCAAAGGTGACTATGGGGTTGCAGCACTCATCTGGCTTTTTAGGCCGAGGGAGCTGGTGTTTGTCCACAGACAGCTTTCCGGGTCACGTGGCCAGCTTGACTAAACCGCTACACAGAAAGGCCATTTACCTTCCCGCCACAGCAGTACCTATTTATCTACTTGCACTGGCATGTTTTGAACTGCTAGGTTGGCAGGAGCTGGGACAGAGCAACAGGAGCTCACCCTGTCACAGGGATTCAAACTGCCGACCTTCCGATCAGCAGGCCCAAGAGGCTCAGTGGTTAGTAGGTGCTGATGGACACCCTATAATTTTATGTCTGCCGAGGTTATGTGACTTGTAATATTTCTTTCCCCTTACCCCCAAATGTTGTTGTTGTCATTTCTATACTGCTTTATATTTTTAAAGAAAATATTGTTGGACTACAACTCCCATCAACCCTGAGAACTGGCCTGATTAGCTGGGGCTAATGGGAGTTGGAGTCCAACAACATCTGGTGGGCCAATGGTTTCCCATCTCATGATCAAACTTTATATGCCACTTTTCCATGTGAGAAACTAAGTTCAGAGAAACTCAAAACATGTAAACTGGAAACAGTAGGAGCCAGTGGTACAGTTTGGTCAACCCTCACCAGCCTGCTACCTTCCAGATGTTTTGGACTATGACTCCTATCAGTCCCTATCTTGGCCATGCTAGTTGAGGCTGATGGGAAATCTTGTGGGGATCAAGTTAGTGAAGGCAGACTGCATCAGGTAATTTTAGACTCTGGGTTTAATGGTCTTACAGGTGGGAGGAGGCTACTAATGCATATTATTCCACTTACTTTGAATGTGATAAGCCAGTTCCACTTCTACTTATTGGGGTCCTGCACATCTGCCCCCAGATTCTGCTGTGACAGCACCATTGAGACCACCAATCATAGCTGTCAACTTACAGATTTGAAAATAAGGGACCAGCAGCCTTGAAAATAAGGAACCAGCAGCCTCACCTGTTCCAGGCACTCCAGTCTTCCTGTCCTCCTGCAGTCTGGTCAAACTCATGCTGGTAGCTTCGAGAACACTGTCCAACCAACTTTGTAACCAGAGGTTCAACTGAATAGAATCTGAATCACATGCACCACAAGGCCTATGCAGCCTCAACTTAAGATGGCTCCCTGGCCTGGCTTTGCACTGCAAAGTTTGAAGCAGCACGTGCAACAAAATGGTGTCCAGCATTCAAAAACCCCCTCAGCTTGCATTTACTAGCCATACACACACAGCCTCCCCCCCTCGCCACGAGATCGCCAGTCACCCACCATTTTAGTCAACCAGCTCCTTTCTTTTCCCCCATAAGTCAATTGAAGGAGCCTCCAAAACAAATTCAAAAGGCAGAAAGCCCAGCCAGCAGCCAAACGAAGCCTCAAGGAAAACCACCGTCACCTCTCCCCTGGGAAGTGCTGAGCAAAGGCAAGTCCCCAGGGAATGCAGCCGATTTGGTCAGCACAAGGCATGCAAGCTCCACCCCCCAGTCGTTCTTAGACTTCTTATTGGGTGAGCAACACAGCCAAGCAACACAGTTGGAGCCTCCCTCCTCCCTGGCCGGCAGGGAGGGAGGGAGAGGAGCTGCTTCCTTTGAAATTTAAGGGACATCATTTAAGGGACATTTAAGGGACATCCATCAATAAGGGACAGCAGCAGGACATGGCGCTGGAATAAGGGACTGTCCCTTCAAATAAGGGACACTTGACAGCTATGCCACCAATATATAAAACATAGTATTGTAAAAGGACGGAAAGCAAGGGGAGACAGTTACAGTGTATTCAGAGGTCTTTCAAAGGTCTCTGCTTAAAGTTCAGCGCTTAACATTTATTCTGGTTATCAGACCGCGACAGAACTCTTGATTTGCCTGTTTGCAAATGTCAGCCCTGCCTTTGGGGCAGTTAAATTGAACAAAACTTTTTGCCCTTGTTGCAGTAGTGCACAAGCTTTTCAATATAATTAATCCGAACAACAAAGCATGCTCCTGCCATCATACTTCCCCTAAGGCTCAAAGGCTTCAATGCTTCTGCTGTAGCTTTTAAAAAACACAGTTATATTTTCGTGGCAAAGAATGCTCACATTTTCTGCTTCTCTACAGTTTTCCTGCCTGCCTAGGAAAATCTTTATGTGTCTTTTAGACTGGGTGTTGCTCTGAAACAATCACTTGTCAGATTAGTTCAGAAAGAAACGGGTGAATCTATTCTTTGGAAGTTGGAAGGCAATTCAGTGAGAAATAATACCAAAGTAACCATGTTGTTCTCTTATTTTTATATATATATATATATATATATATATATATATATATATATATATATATGGTGTTTCCAGATTTAATGGTATGAGGTATACAAGTAGGCTAGTCTAAGGCTGAAATTTTGTAGGCACTTGTCTGGAAGTAATACCCATCAAACCCAGTGGTACTTACTTCTAAGTAAATATGTATACGGCTGTGATGCAAATATGTTAAAAGGTAAAGGTACCCCTGTCCGTACGGGCCAGTCTTGCCAGACTCTAGGGTTGTGTGCTCATCTCACTCAAGAGGCCGGGAGCCAGCGCTGTCCGCAGACACTTCCGGGTCACGTGGCCAGCATGACAAGCTACATCTGGCGAGCCAGCGCAGCACACGGAACGCCGTTTACCTTCCCGCTGGTAAGCGGTCCCTATTTATCTACTTGCACCCGGGGGTGCTTTCGAACTGCTAGGTTGGCAGGCGCTGGGACCAAACGACGGGAGCACACCCCGCTGCAGGGATTCGAACCGCCGACCATGCGATCGGCAAGTCCTAGGCACTGAGGTTTTACCCACAGAACCATGTTATGTTATGTTATGTTAGCTAGCATAAATTAAAGGTATACAAGTTAGCTAGCATAAATCTGAAGAATATTCAACCGTCTTAAACTGATGATCCATTTATCTCTTAATTTCTAAGAGTTACCAGTAAATATTGGCATGTAACAGGACAACTAGGCAAATGTTATGAATGAAAAATTTGGGAATTTATGTTACCTTACAGAATGCACAGTTGCCTTGATAGCAAAATTGATTGACTTGAAAACAACAGCAACCAACTCCTTATTTATTTTGGTTTCCACTGATCTCTGGTCTCTTTAACCCTTGACACCATCATCTTATTATTTGAACGAAGCAGGGTTTTAAAATCGAAGAGACTGACACCGAGATTAAAAGCCTGGATCACTTTCAAGGCACAAAAGAAGTTTCCTGCTGGCTTAAAATTTTTAAATAGTGATAATCAAATACAAAACTAGACGGGAATCATCATGAGTAGAATGGTCAGGTTTCTGCATTTGCTATGCATTTATCTTTTAATTTCTAACTTTGAACTGGAGGAAGAACATGCAAGACCTAAAAACAAGATGACAGTGGGTGATCTCACAAGTGAAGGAAATCACACTGTGTTTCAAATGTCTGTTTTGACTTTCAAATTTCCATTACAAAGAACTATTATTATTCTGCCATTTGCCTCCCAAACAACCAAAGTTACCCATCTGTATTTGCAGTCAAACCTTTGCATGACCTAACCCTGGGAACTGCTATCCCAGCATGAGGGCTGATTCTTGCTTTCTTCTTTTGATATCGTAAAATCAACACAAGCTGATTTATCACAATACTTGCCTGCATGTGAACAATATTTCTTTTTTTTATAAATGTACAGACACATGGTGACAGCTGACATCATCAGGAAAAAGGCTTGAGAACATAACATGACTTCTGACACTACAAGGAGGGAAAAGATTTTAGGCAAGTGGCAAAAGCCTCAAAACATGGGGGCATCTGATGAAGCTGAGTGGTGGGAGATTCAGAACAGGAAAGAACACATCTTTGCACAGCACACAGTTAAACTATGAGATCTAGGCACTGAGATAAGACTTGTTATTCACTTCCACTTGTCCTATGATTTCTAAACACAGGTCCGAGTCAAATAATGCTTACCGTTGAATTGGAACAAATGCCAATCTGCAGGAAACACAATTGACGTTCATTTCAATTAAGCAGTAAACAGTGAGGTTTTCCCAGGGAAAGTGATGGGACTAAACCTCTCAGACACATGCTTATAAATCATGGGACAAAGGGAAGTGTGGATGAGCCCTTAGATATGGCTTCACAAGGAGAACACTTGCAGGAAACTGTGGGAAGGAAGAATGATTTTGTCCTCCTTGCAGGCTTCTCAAAGACATCTGGTTAGCCACTGTAAGAAGGGGATGCTGGACTAAATGGGCCATTGGCCTGATCAAACAGGCTCTTTTTATGCTCTCTGATGAAAGCATAGAGGATAAGACTATCCATAGGTACTAGCCATGAAGTCTAGTTGCTAACAGAAAGCTTCTGCAGATTGGTCATTGGGAAACAACAGCAGGAGAGGCATATTTTTCTCATGGTCTGGACTAAATAGGCCTTTGGTCTGATTCAGCATAACTCTTCTTATCTTCTATACCTGCACTGCTGTGTTTTCCTGTACCTGGGATAGGCAGCATGGTGTTTTCTAGTTGTTTTTTAGACTCCCAAGTCCCATCAGCCTCAGCCAGCATGACCAATGTTCAGGAATGGGGGGAGGTACAGTGAAACAACAGCTGTGGGGTACCATGTTGATTGTCCATGCCCTCCACTATATCATTTTCAAGTGAAATAAATGTATAACATGAGAAAGGGATCTAACAGGCTCTCTTATGTAAAAAGTATCGGCTCTTAACATTCAGGAATGCCTTCACAAGACACACTAGGTTAAGTTGACAAGGCTGCTTCATACATGGTCCTGACATGTATATCCTCTACATACAACACCACCACATCCATTGCCCACACAATCATGTGTAGGCCCTTTACTGTGAACTGGTGTTTATACACATTCATTCATATACAAGTAGACGGTGTTCATGGGGCCCATTTGCTGTACAAAAAGGATTGATAGGTCACATGGGTAAGGACTACTTGATATAAATGTATTTCCCAGTTCATGCTAAATAAGAACATAAGAAGAAACTGCTTGATCAGGCCAATGGCCCATTAGGTCCAGAATCCTCTACTCGCCAGTCCCTGATGGGAAATGCTGAAAGCACGATCTGAGCACAAGAGCATTCTGCTCACAACTGGTATTCAGAGGCAAAATGCCTCTGACAATGGAAGTAGAACATAGCTTATGTGTGCAAAAGTGCACACAGCCTCAGATCCTATGTCCCACTGTTCCTTGGAATTATTGAAAGATCTTAACAGTATTTTATTTCCTTTCTTCTAATTCTTTATAGGGAAGTATGTATTAGAACAAGGTCAGCTATAATAGCATTGCATTCTGGAAATCTCCCAACTTTAATGGGCAGAAGCCATTTCACAAACACAATAGCACACAAGCAGAAAATAAGGCAAGTTCTGATTCCGTCTGAGAAACACATAGAAAAAGACACATGCCTTGTTTATCACCGTGTCAATGCGTTGCTGTTGCCTCATAGCGAAAGCTGTTGCATGACAGAAAAATGGCCAGAGAACTGAGACTGGGAGACACAACATCTAGGACTGTTCATAGAAGCGGCTGAATAAGTAGTTACCAAATGACAAACTAAGTCTGTTGTCATTGAGTCTTCTGTAGTGCAGTTCTTTGTATGGAAGTAGATTGGTGGCAATCATATCACAAAAGAGGATGGGAATGGAATACAGAAAGATGGGGAAAGGTTCAGGTTTTCTAAGAACAGTGATTGCAACCATACATGTAACATTGTTAACAGGTGTTTTTAGCATTCATGTAATAGAAATCCTTCCATCCTGTATCCCATAAAGAATCTCACTTAAAAGTCCTTTTTAAAACCACAGAATTGCATCTGCTTAAGGGTAGAATGTACTTCACATAAATAAACATCTTGTTTTTGGGTCACTGAACATATTCATTGATTAAAACAGCAAATGTAGAACTCGCTAGTGCGAGGGGAGGATAAAATTTACTGCATGCTGCAAAAGAACTTATTGCTTGCAATTTATTAGGTCTACTTCTTAGCCAAATGAATGAAAAGAATGAATTCCAGGTTTTCTGTTCACCAAGGAATGAAGGAGATTAAAAATCAATGCCAGCATTATACCATTGATGTCAAAGTTCATGCTTCAGTTGCAGATTCAGTAAAATTCTTAAGCCTCTAAGCTGAAATAAGAAAATCCATAGGGTTCCTTTGCTTTTGCTTTCCAAACTGCAGAGTTTAATCAACAGTGGGTAATTAGCTGGATGCAAGTTCAATATGGTATGTAAAGTCAGATATGGTATGTATGTTGTTGCCATGTTGGTCCCAGGAAATAACTAGTCAATCCATAGCCATTAAAAGCAATAATGCTCTTTTCATTGACTTAAACTGTGTGTAGTTGATCATAAAAAAAGGTAAAGGACCCCTGACAGTTAAGTCCAGTCGCGAACGACTCTGGGGTTGCGGTGCTCATCTCGCTTTACTGACCAAGGAAGCCGACGTTTGTCCACAGACAGTTTTTCCAGGGCATGTGGCCAGCATGACTAAGCTGCTTCTGGCTAAACCATAGGAGCACATGGAAACACTGTTTACTTTCCCACCGGAGAGGTACCTATTTATCTACTTGCACTTTCACATGCTTTCAAACTGCTAAGTTGGCAGGAGCTGGGACCAAGCAATGGGAGCTGACCCCATTGCGGGGATACAAACCGCCGACCTTCCGATTGGCAAGCCCTAGGCTCAGTGGTTTAGACCACAGCACCACCCGCGTTTATTGGAGCAACCTTGCCCACTGGTCCACTTCCAGGGGGAAATTGCTGCATCAAAATCAGTGGCCAAGGCATCAGGAATACACCAGTGGGATATATTTTAGGCATTATTTTCATTGTATTTAATTATTCCCAGTTACTTTAGACTTTGTGTGGGAAGTTGTTCATAAATGAAAGACAATGCATGACATAAATGAAAGACAAAGACAATCACGGCAATGCATGATTTCTCTTGCTATTGAGATTGGACAGCAGGGCATTGATTTGTAATTGATGCTGACTTAAAGTCAAAAGTTGCAAGCATCTCACCCTTGCAAACCTCAGCTGAAGTGTAAGTGCAGCTGGCCTAACCACAGGCTATTTCTGGTTTCACCTTCTGCTGAGCAATGATAAACTATTATGCAATAAAAAATGAAATCAATGACATACTCACCTTGCTGAGTGACTTAATTTGCTGGTGAGAACCATTGCATTAAGCACTAGCTGGGCTGGCTAGCATGGTCATATTTGAAAGAGCGCGCATATTGCAGATATCAGCTTTAATGAATAGCATGCTGGCATTAACTGGACAATTATTGATCCCAAATGTAGCATAGATACAGTACGTAGCATAGATCCCAGTACATAGCATAGATCCCAGTACGTTTCCGAGCACAATTCAAAGTGTTGGTGCTGACCTTTAAAGCCCTAAACGGCCTCGGTCCAGTATACCTGAAGGAGCGTCTCCACCCCCATCATTCTGCCCGGACACTGAGGTCCAGTGCCGAGGGCCTTCTGGCGGTTCCCTCATTGCGAGAAGCAAAGCTACAGGGAACCAGGCAGAGGGCCTTCTCGGTAGTGGCGCCCGCCCTGTGGAATGCCCTTCCAGCAGATGTCAAAGAGATAAACAACTACCTGACATTCAGAAGACATCTTAAGGCAGCCCTGTTCAGGGAAGTTTTTAACGTGTGATATTTTACTGTATTTTTGGTTTTTATGGAAGCCGCCCAGAGTGGCTGGGGAGGCCCAGCCAGATGGGCGGGGTATAAATAATAAATTATTATTATTATTATTATAGATATAGTATCTCATACGATTACAGCTTGTTTGGTTGGAAAGACAAACAACTGCTGATATAATTAGAAGAGATCCATTTTGCTTATGCTAGGTAAATATGTGGAAGCCTAAATAATATAAGCAACATGGCACCCTAGAACAATATGCAAATTTTAATCATTTGTTTGTAGAATTGCAATTTTGTGTGTGTTGCAGCTTTCTAGAAATTCAGAAATGTTGAGAAATCTACCTCGGCCAACTCTTTCTTTTAATTTTAAAATACACGTTCAGCTGCTGCAACAGAAACCAATTTCATCTATGTGCTCTCTTTCTCATTTCTCTATCTCTGGCATTTAAGTAGACCACACATTGTCAAAATCTTGGATATCTAGAATTTCTGAGGTTATCAATTTCCCCGCACACCCTCCCAATTTAAACTACATTTAATTTACATTAATATGAGCATTTTACATTGGTCTCTTCAATCAAGGAAATTCCAGAATTTACTGCTATGCCAGAGCCCTAGAAAGGGAAACCAATTCAAATGAGCAAACTAAATGCATTGCCATTGCTGTGTTCATTTGAAATAAAATAAAATGAGGACTTCAATAATAGATCATCCATGCACAGTTCCCAGCAGTAACATTCTGGAGAAAGTGCTTTGTTGATTAGAATAGTCTAGGAAAACCTCAGATTCCTTAGCTTGGAGTACTCAGATGGAACAATACCAGCTTTAGACAGGGATCCTGTTTTTCCTTCTCCTAAACCTTCAACTAGGATGTTTCCTGAAACTAGGGCTTTCTTAACTTGAAAATGGGAAACACCAAATCAAGCAAGTCTCATCAGACATCCTACATACTGGCTCCATTTTGAGTCGTGTGGGATGTGAAACACAAGAGCTGTCAAGTACAACATTCCTAGAGTGAACATGTTTACACATGGGGAGGAATGTTTGTCCAGCCAGCAGGTAAACTTCCTGTTTCCTTCTGGGCTGGGACAGACTTCCTCTGCATGTGACTAGAGGTGGGTGTGGCCTCACCTGTACAGGTAATGACAAAAGCACAGGGCAGGGCAGCCATCTCTCTCTCTATGACTACTTTCATTGAAGAAGCAACATATGCTTAGCAAAAAGATGGAGAAAGGGACTGTCTTCTTATGAAATAGTTTCCAGGTGTATGTTACTTTTCTAAGCTAAGTCTGCCTTCTGGGATCCGATTGTGAACAGAATGTGAGTGAGTAAATTCTTTTTATACTTTTATAGAAGACTGTGTCATGTCTTATCTCTTATGAGGAAATAAGGGGACAACACCAAAACAGTTATTATAGAGGCTTTAGCGAGCCTGAGCAAACGCATCTGCTGTGAGTTTAAAAAGGGGAATGTTACTCTGCTAAATTGTGAATTTGTTTACACAAGTTGGAAAGGCTACAATCAAACAATATATCCTCCCCTGCATCCCTGAACATTCCCACAAGTCGGTCATCTTCTGCAATTCTAAGAAAGGCTGGAGCTCATTGGTAGAGCATCTGCTTTGCACGCAGAAGTTCCCAGGTTTAATCCCTGGAATCTCCAGCTAAAGTTGGAGAGCCACTGCCACTCAACGCTGACAATACTGACTGAGCTGGATGGGCCATTCCTCCGACTCAGTACAAGGCAGCTTCCTGAGTTCCTATGGCTGGCAAATAAACCTTTTGGAAATCCAAGGCTGGTTAAAATGGGCACTGCTGCTCTGCTCCCTAATCTCCTCACCTTGCTCATCATTTCACAAAATGCCATGCCGTGCATGCATATATATATATATATATATATATATATGTTGTTGTTTAGTCGTTTAGTCGTGTCCGACTCTTCGTGACCCCATGGACCAGAGCACGCCAGGCACCTCTGTCCTCCACTGCCTCCCGCAGTTTGGTCAGACTCATGTTTGTAGCTTCGAGAACACTGTCCAGCCATCTCGTCCTCTGTCGTCCCCTTCTCCTTGTGCCCTCCATCTTTCCCAGCATCAGTGTCTTCTCCAGGGAGTCTTCTCTTCTCATGAGGTGGCCAAAGTACTGGAGCCTCAGCTTCACGATCTGTCCTTCCAGTGAGCACTCAGGGCTGATTTCCTTAAGAATGGATGCGTTTGATCTTCTTGCAGTCCATGGGACTCTCAAGAGTCTCCTCCAGCACCATAATTCAAAAGCATCAATTCTTTGGCGATCAGCCTGCTTTATGGTCCAGCTCTCACTTCCATACATCACTACTGGGAAAACCATGGCTTTAACTATACGGACTTTTATTGGCAAGGTGACGTCTCTACTTCTCAAGATGCTGTCTAGGCCTGTCATTGCCCTTCTCCCAAGAAGCAGGCGTCTTTTAATTTCGTGGCTGCTGTCACCATCTGCAGTGATCATGGAGCCCAAGAAAGTAAAATCTCTCACTGCCTCCATTTCTTCCCCTTCTATTTGCCAGGAGGTGATGGGACCAGTGGCCATGATCTTCGTTTTTTTGATGTTGAGCTTCAGACCATATTTTGCGCTCTCCTCTTTCACCCTCATTAAAAGGTTCTTTAATTCCTCCTCACTTTCTGCCATCAAGGTTGTGTCATCTGCATATCTGAGGTTGTTGATATTTCTTCCGGCAATCTTAATTCCAGCTTGGGATTCATCCAGCCCAGCCTTTCGCATGATGTATTCTGCGTATAAATTAAATAAGCAGGGAGACAAAATACAGCCTTGTCGTACTCCTTTCCCAATTTTGAACCAATCAGTTGTTCCATATCCAGTTCTAACTGTAGCTTCTTGTCCCACATAGAGATTTCTCAGGAGACAGATGAGGTGATCAGGCACTCCCATTTCTTTAAGAACTTGCCATAGTTTGCTGTGGTCGACACAGTCAAAGGCTTTTGCATAGTCAATGAAGCAGAAGTAGATGTCTTTCTGGAACTCTCTAGCTTTCTCCATAATCCAGCACATGTTTGCAATTTGGTCTCTGGTTCCTCTGCCTCTTCTAAATCCAGCTTGCACTTCTGGGAGTTCTCGATCCACATACTGCTTGAGCCTTCCTTGTAGAATTTTAAGCATAACCTTGCTAGCGTGTGAAATGAGTGCAATTGTGCGGTAGTTGGAGCATTCTTTGGCACTGCCCTTCTTTGGGATTGGGATGTAGACTGATCTTCTCCAATCCTCTGGCCACTGCTGAGTTTTCCAAATTTGCTGGCATATTGAGTGTAGCACCTTAACAGCACCATCTTTTAAAATTTTAAATAGTTCAGCTGGAATATATATATATATATATAAGCTACTCCACCCACTCTTGTGTATTGATGGGTTAGTGCAGCTTCCTGATGTGTTTGTGTGTGTGTGAGAGAGAGAGCAAGGTGGCTGTACATCCAATCTCTTTTAACACAAACTCCAACTACATCAGTTGGTATACCAACAGGGGAGTCTTTAGCATATGCACCACCAGGGTGTAAAGATCCGCTCAGTGCACCCAAGTCTGACAAGCGCCGCTGTTGTGAATGACAAGCGCCGCCGCTGGCACGGCACGTCTTTGGTAAATGAGCGCACAAAGTCAAAAGTCCTTTAGTGAAACAGTAGGTATACATTTTCTAGCTTGATCAAAATTATTTATTATTTCACAACAGGTAGGTAGCTTAGGTGGCTTCAGTGCTGGGCGCCGGGCACCCCCCAGAATTCAGCAGCCAGATGCCCTGCACCCCTTGCACCCCTGCGTGAAGACGGCCCTGAAGCTGCATCATCCAGAGTGCAAAATGACTGCATACAAGTTTTCAGAGAAACAGGCAAAGACGCAACACTGTGGGAACACAGTAAGGAGCTTCCATAATTTCGTATGTCAGAGTGGGATGGGGACATGTGAAGCTGTCACATAAGGAACTGGGCTTGGGCCATCAAGGGAAGATGCCCCTTGCAATGGAGAGTTATGATGAAATAAGGCACCTTGCTGTTCTAAGAGAAAGGGAGCATATAGCTGCTTTCCTCAATTTTTATTACTCTGACATCTCCAACTTAAGGATCTTAAAGATCAAGGCTTTCGTAAAGACTGATCCAGAAGGAGGGTCATTGACCAATCAAGCAGTTGGCTGTACTAGGCAAGACTCACATTGCCAGTGTAGCATGTCCACTTAAAACTCAGAAACATAAATAATATTTGGCTCCAGCACAGGATTCTGTGAAGACCAGAGAAACAAGGAAAATTCTATGTGTGCCATCACCAATGAGCTGTAAAGAGAAAATGATGCATGCATCAGTTAATGAAGTGCAAAATTAATCAGTGCTTTTGGGGACTCCTACTGCCCAGTGACCTTAAAATGGGAAATCAAGTATCACTCATAATTCTTTGGCGGAGCACTTGGAAAGTCAGTTAAGGACAAATGGGGAATTCTATGAACAGTTGGTCTGCTGTGAACACTACTCTACTCATTTATTTCTAGCAATAAACCCTCAGAGCTTTTAGGATTTCATTTCTGCTGTGTTGAAAATTGCAAATGCTTTAAGCCATTGGTTGTTGTTGGAAAACAAATAGTGCAGCAGCTGATTCCATCTGGGTAGATTTCATCCCACAATAAATCATTAAATTCTAGTGGTTAGCACAATATCTGTTGTACGTGCCTGGATTTATTTTTTTCTTGTGTTTTAAAACTGAAATTGCCACCTTCTTTTTCCCATCTGAAGGAAAGGAGTCTAGAAAGAATTAGCAATCACTGGCATGTTTGTCAGAAATGCAATATCATTATAAACTGGATATTCTCAAACTGTGTCATCGTGAGACACCAATTCCCACCTGTATGGAAAACAATTGGTTTGACTACATACGGTGTGTTTTTTCTGATAAAGTTTCAGTAGCTTTTATAGGTTATGCCTCAAGCTTGTGGGTTTCTAGGTATAGATCTAGTTCATGGAGCACCCAATGGGGAGCTGGCACTTGAGACAATGCATGATGTGAGCCTGAGAGGCTTAGTTCACTCTATACATTTATTGCCCTGACACAAAATTAACTAAGCAAAAGAGTTGACTATTGCAACAGTGGTTGACAGTGAGTGAACCTCCCTTAGGGACTCCAGTATAAATCAGAAAGTGTGTGGTTTGAATTCTGCCTTTACCATAAGCTCATCAGGTGGCCTTAGGTAAGAATATAGGGAATAAATAATACTGGCATAATTGTAAGGATAAAGCATGTAAAGCACTTTGAACGCTGGAAAGCACTATGAAAATAATAATAATACTAATAATAATAATAATAATAGGTACGCCTGACCGTTAGGTCCAGTCGTGGACGACTCTGGCGTTGCGCGTTCATCTCAATCTATAGGCCGAGGGAGACGGAGTTTGTCCGCAGACAGTTTTTCCAGGTCATGTGGCCAGCATGACTAAGCCACCTTTGGCGAACCAAAGTAGCACACGGAAATGTCGTTTACCTTCCCGCTGGAGTGGTACCTATTTATCTACTTGACGTGTTTTTGAACTGCTAGGTGGGCAGGAGTTGGGACCGAACAATGGGAACTCACTCTGTTGCAGGGATTCAAACCACCAACCTTCTGATTGGCAAGCCCTAGGCTCTGTAGTCCTCTCATAAACTGTTGTGACAGTTGTTATTAAATGGACCTCTGGACTGGACTGGGCAGAGGGCTTTGATATCATCTGACTTTTATTTGAAAACTGCTCTTTTCTGTTCAGTTCGGTTTATTTTTTTAAAAAAGTTTTAAAATTCTCTCTGTAAGGATAAATGGATTCTGGTCAGGAAATCTTTGTTCATATGGAAAAGAGCAAAGAGAATGTAGAGAATGTAAAAAAAAAAAAAAAAAAAGACCATTCTGCCCTTGCAGTAAAGATAAAATATTCAGAGTGTGTTGGCAAGCAGACTTTTCTTTCTTTAAAAATGTCTTTGCAGGCTAAAATCTAAATGCAGTGGGAAAGACACTTTAGACAAAAGGCACTGCAACTGCGTCTCCTTTTTATTACTCTTTGTGCCTGAACTATTAGCACTGCACCAACCCTCCTGCTGCAGTCCTATAGAAAACATCTGAATCATTGCTACATGGATCTGCCTCCCGGAATAAATAGCTGCTTGGGAAAAGCTGTTCAGGAAATCTCCCTGCATTCAACCCTTAGAAACAAAATATCAGCTTGACATGCTGTGGAGTAGAATGGGTAATCTATTTTGGTAGAGCAAGTTAAATACAACATGTACTTGCTGAGACCCGAAGATTTAATTCGCACTGGTATAGGATTCTTAGGAAGGATTTGCATTAATAGTTCCATTTTCCCTAGCCTTAATAACTTTCACATTTTTCATATGCTGTAAAATCTGAAACAATGCATGCGCCAATAACACACGTTAATGTGACCTCAGCCACTAGTGCAGTCTAAAAATGTTGGTGCCAAAGTTAATGTGAGAGAGAACGGAATCAAATGGTAAAGCTCTTCATAGACTGAACCATTTCAAGCCAGAGGTGAGAGGTTTTCATGTTTCAGAGTTTGGGTGGAGGCATGGAATCAGTTCTGGATGAGGTTGCACGGTCCCCGAAGAGCTGGGTATGTGGCTTGGGGCTTCTCCCGGACACATTAGTATCTTTACAAGGACTACCGATATCATTGGTCCATGCCCACTCAGAACATGGCTAGCCAATCAGCAGCTACATGCCTCCATAGTGTTGACGTCACTGCCACCACATAACTCCTTCCTGTAAGAGTGAAGAAACCTCCATCATAGTCACCTCATTGCCAACTGCCACGGAGAAAGATACTTTGGAGCTGCTGCAAAAAGATTTCTACGGAATTCACACCTTCCTTCAAAGCCAACTCAAGCTCAGGTTTACTCAAAGCTATAGTTAGCCATGACCTTTTAAACCAGTGGCTTCTAGAGGTTTTTTTTAGGCCACTGCTCTTGGTTCTATAAGCTCAATCCCCAGTGCCCCTTACCTTACCCTATAAAAATCATTGGTCAGAATAGCACTTTGCACAACTCACTAAGGAAGATAATAGCGCAATAAAATGGAGACCAGTAACAACGAATTGCACATTTATTCAAAATGCAATTAAAAACTATTTAGTTTAATATCGTTTCGATACCATCACCCATGATATCCTTCTGGAGCAGCTGTCAGAGTTAGGGGTGGGTAGCACCACTTTGCAGCAGTTGTGGTCCTACTAGGATGGTTGCTTCTAGAGGGTGATGTTGTGGGAGTGCTCTTCAGTGTGGGGTTCCTCAGGGTTGTTTAACATCTACATGAAACAGCTGACTGGGGTTATCCAGAGTTTTGGAGTACATTGTCAGCAATATGCTGATGGCACACAGCAGTGGATGTGTTGGACCATTGTCTTACCTTGGTAATGGACTGGACGAGAGCCAACAAACTGAAGCTGGTGGCCTAGCTGCACCCTTATCTGGACAGGGGTAACCTAATTACTGTTGTCTGTGCTCTGGTAACCTTGAAGTTAGATTACTGCAACACATTATATGTATGGCTGCCGCTGAAGATGGTGCTGAATCTTCAGCCAGTGCAGAACTGAGCGGCCAGGTTGCTCACTGGAGCAAGATGGTTTGAGCATATTACACCCATCGTGGCCCGATTGCACTAGCTGCCATTAGTTTTCAGGCCCAATTCAAAGTGCTACTTTTAGCCTATAAAGCCTTGAATGGCTCAGGACTGCAATACCTCAAGGATCACCTTTCTCTGATCCAGACCCTGCAATCATAATCGGGGCCCTTTTTTGTGTGCTCCTCCACAAGAGGGTGGCAACAGGGGCTTGTTCTGTGGTGGCTCCTCGTTTGTAGAATGCTCTCCCCAGGGAGTCTTACCTGGCACCTTCATTATATGCCAGGCAAAAACACTTCTGTATAACCTGGCCTTTGGCTCATTAACATTCTATGGCCTTTTAAATGTATTTAGGGGAGGGGGGCTATTGGTTTGTTTTTGTTTTATTATGTACTTTGTGTTTTTGTTTTGTATTTTTATGTTGTGAACCGCCCCATGATCTTTGGATGAAGGGGTGGCATACAAATTAAATAAGTAATTATACAAATAATAATGGATTAACTTGATCCAGTGACACCAGCTTTTCAAAGTTTGATAGTTATTTACACCTCCAATGTTCCCTGCCACCCCCTTGCCTTCTAGCAACCCCATAGGTCACCTCACTGTCCCCCCTCTCAGTACCACCCACTTTGGGGCCCTTTGTATGAATGAAGGAGCTGTGGTAGGAATCACTTCATGATGGTTCCAGCTCATGCTGTGGGGTCTACTGTGTTGACTTGGGCCAATGTTTGGGCATTTCTAGCCCAAACCATCTGGAGGGCACCAGATTGGGGAAGCCTATACTAAATGTTGTGGCAGAGAAGGATAAGTTTGCAGAAAGGATCTACTTCCCTATGGCAAATGTTATGCCTAGATCAGCTCTCAGGTCTTCTTCTCGAGGTATTAAAAGCTCAGGTCCTGCACTGGCAAGGACCTTGCATTCCCCACAGTTGGCAGAAAACAAAGCTGATGAGCAAAAACCTTCATTATTATTCTTATTTAGAACTTGCCTTTTTCCTGTTGACCTGCTTTGAATTTGGTCATAGTGACTGCTTATGTGAGCAGGTTGACTACAAGCTGAGAGTGCAGGTGCACTCGTCACTGGATTTGTAATTTTTCAGATGCATCCAAAAATAGGGGTCCTAAGCAATAGGAATGGCTGGCAAACCTATTCATGTGTGCCAATTCAAATCAGGTTCTCAGAAAACGAAAACCAGCCCTGCTTGGAATCATTACTTATTTATTTCATGTGCCTAAAGGGATTGACCATCTGCCAACCTTCCCCCCCCATCAATTGTAATTGTCAGATGGTGGGATCTCAGAATATCTACTTTTCCTTGACTCCTCAAGCATGGGTAGTATGAAGGAGCCCATTGCATGGACAACCTCTTTTTCCTTTATTAATATCTGGTGGCATCCACTGAACACAAATTAGCTTCTAGGTCAACAGGTGCATTTCTTAAGCTTCTGACTCTGAAACAGTCCCATTTCACAGAACTGGTCTCCTATGCAGTGCTGTCCTTCAGGATATGCATGGGTGCAAGTGACTGCTTGATTGTTTACTGCTCATCGTTAAGTGAAAGACATAAACAGAGCTGCACTCACGTACAACTGTGCACTCATTGGGTCTGCATCTGCCAAACATCTTGCATCAGGTGGAAGATTTGGGAATCAAAAACATCCCTTGTGGATTTGGTGAAATACCTATTTCACAGAAGAAAAACTGGTGAGCCTCAGAACCCATCTGCCCCCTTCAAGCAAGAGGAGGAGGAGGAGGAGGAGGAGGAGGAGGAGGAGGAGGAGGAGAAGAAGAAGAAGAAGAAGAAGAAGAAGAAGAAGAAGAAGAGGAAGAAGAAGGAGGGGGAAAAGAAATATAGAAAACAAAAAAACCAGGTAATTGCCCCAGCTTAATAACCTCCTCTGCAAAAGCAATTTCAAAAAACAATTGGGTGGAGGAAGAGGCCTTGGCAGGTGCCAAGGGAAGTTTCTTTTTTTTTTTTTATAATATTTTTTATTACGTTTCTTTCCAACTTTTATACATTGCAAGCAAATAAGGAATTTACAAGAAACCATTTTTTTTTTTTTTAACAAAAATCCCAATTTGGACTTCCCCACCCCTTCCGATTCTGCGTTCTTTATATTAACAATGTCAGCAATTTGTTACCTTATGTCATACCTTATTGTAACTTTTACATGTTATGTATCTAAATTCAATATATTGTGTCACAGTTTTTATACCTTTAAAATAAACGTAACATGTTCAGTTCATATTATCTCCTTTTCTCTTTTATCACTTAGTTTACTATTTACTTAATCATAATTACTAAAGCGTATCATTTCGAAATCATGCACAATCTTAAGATTCATACAGTTTATAATACTTTTGCAAGTAGTCTTTAAACTTTTTCCAGTCCGCCTCAGTTGTTTCTACATCCAAATCTCGGATTCTGCCGGTCAGTTCAGCTATCTCCATGTAGTCCATCAACTGCGTCTGCCATTCCTCCAGCGTGGGTAAATCTTGTGTCTTCCAGTTCTTTGCGATAAGTATTCTTGCTGCTGTACTAGCATACATAAACAAAGTTCTGTCCTTCTTTGACACTTTCTGGTCTACCATGCCCAACAGGAAGGCCTCTGGTTTCTTGGGAAAGGTATACCTAAATATCTTTTTCAACTCATTATAAATCATTTCCCAGAAAGCCTTAACCCCTGGGCATGTCCACCAGAGGTGAAAGAAAGTCCCCTCTGCTTCCTTACACTTCCAACATTTATTGTCAGACAGGTGGTGTATCTTAGCTAACTTGACTGGGGTCATGTACCACCGGTATATCATTTTCATAATGTTTTCCTTCAAGGCCGTACTTGCCGTGAATTTCATTCCGGTGTTCCATAACCTTTCCCAGTCTTCAAACATAATGTTGTGTCCAACATCCTGTGCCCATTTAATCATAGCAGATTTAACTGTCTCATCCTGTAAGTTCCACATAAGCAGCAAGTTATACATTCTAGATAACAGCTTTGTCTTTGGTTCTAACAATTCTGTCTCTAGTTTCGACTTTTCCACCTGGAAACCAACTTTTTTATCCATTTTGAAAACCTCTTGAATTTGAGCATAATGTAACCAATCTCGCACCTTATTTTTTAGTTTGTCCTGGCTCTGCAACTTCCAATTGTCTCCAATTTTTTCAGTCAGTTCCCAATATTTCGGCCAATAGGCCTCCATATTGGGTCTTTTTCGGGCCTTGGCCTCCACTGGTGATAGCCACCTCGGAGTTTTACTCTCTAGTAAGTCTTTATATTTCATCCAGACTGCAAAAATTGCTTTTCTGACAATGTGACTTTTAAACAATTTATGTACTTTAACCTTGTCGTACCATAGGTATGCGTGCCATCCAAAAGCATTATTAAAACCTTCCAGATCTAGGACATCAGTGTTTTCCAACAAGAACCAATCTTTCAGCCAGCAGAAGGCTGCAGCTTCATAATACAACCTCAGGTCCGGCAGGGCAAACCCCCCTCTTTCTTTTGAATCTGTTAATATTTTAAACTTTATTCGGGGCTTTTTGCCCTGCCAGATAAATCTAGATATATCCTTCTGCCATTTTCCAAAGCAGTCCACTCTGTCCACGATCTGTAAGGTTTGAAACAAAAATAACATTTTCGGCAACACATTCATTTTTATCGCTGCGATTCTTCCCAACAAGGAAAGTTTCAATCTTGACCAAATTTCTAAATCCTTTTTAACTTCCAACCAACATTTCTCATAATTATCCTTAAATAAATTCAAATTCTTGGAGGACAAATAAATCCCAAGGTATTTCACTTTTTTAACCACATTCAGTTCTGTTTCTCTCTGAAACCCCTCTGTTTCTGTGTTTGTTAAATTTTTGGTCAGAACCTTAGTTTTTTGTTTATTCAACCTAAATCCCGCCACCCGACCAAATTCCGATATAAGTTCGAGAACTCTTTTTGTACTGGATTCTGGCTCCTGCAGTGTCAAAACTAGGTCATCTGCAAAAGCTTTCAGTTTATATTGTTTCACTCCGACCTCTATCCCTTGTACCAACCGGTCCTCTCTGATCATATTCAATAGCACCTCCAGGACTGAAATAAATAACAGAGGGGATAGAGGGCACCCTTGTCGTGTCCCTTTTTCAATTTTAAATTCCTCCGTCACCACATTGTTCACTATTAGTTTAGCTTTTTGTTCTGAATAGATTGCATGTAATCCATTCTCAAACCCCCGTCCCACTCCCATCCCTTCCAAGTTCTTCTTCATAAACATCCAAGATATGTTGTCAAATGCTTTCTCCGCATCAATAAAAATTAACACCGCCCTTGTGTTCCTATTAGTCTGCAAAAGTTCTAAAATGTCAATGATGTTTCTAGTGTTCTCATATAAATGTCTACCAGGGAGAAAGCCTGCTTGGTCTTTATGAATTACTTCATTTAAAACTTTTTTAAGTCTATTTGCCAAAATGTCTGCAAATATTTTGTAATCCACATTTAGGAGTGAGATGGGACGGTAGTTTTTAAGCTGAGTCTTTTCAGATTCTGACTTAGGTATCAATGTGATGAAGGCTTCTTTCCACGTTTCTGGTGCCCTCTTCCCATCCATGATCTGGTTACATACCTCCAACAAAGGTTGTATCAAATAGTCCTTCAGAACCTTATAATATTTGGAGGTAAGTCCATCCGGGCCTGGAGATTTGCCTAGTTGCATATTCTGAATGGCACCTTCAATTTCCTGTGAGGTTATTGTAGAGTTCAAGATTGATCTTTTATCTTGAGTTATTTTTGATAGTCCATTTGTCTTTAAAAATTGATCTATCTCTGATTCTTTCTGGGGCCCCTGTGCATACAGTTCTTTGAAGTATCTGTGGAAGCACTTCCTAATTTCTTCTGGTTTCTGTACCATCCTTCCATCAATCTCTAGGTTTGTTATCGTATTTAGCTTTTGTCTTTTTTTCAGCTGCCAAGCTAATAGCTTTCCACATTTATTTGCTGATTCAAAGGATCTTTGCTTCATCTGTTTTATTTTCCATTCAATCTCCTGATTGATCAATTTTGAATATTCTGCTTGGTGGAATTTAATTTCTCTCAGCACCTCCTTGGACTTTGGTTTGGTTCTCAGTTTTTTCTCTCCTTGGTATATTTTCTCCAATATTTTGTCCTTCTTTCCATTCCAGAGTTTTTTCTTGATTGTATTCTGTTGTATCAGAAACCCTCTCATAACAGCTTTGCTTGCGTCCCAGATCGTTCTTTTTTCAACTGTAGTATTCAGATTTATCTCAAAATAGTCGTTTAATGTTTTTTGGGCCTTTTTCACAATCTCTTGATCTCTTAGTAGTGTGTCATTCATTCTCCATCTGAAGGAACCAGGTTGAGTTAATCTAAGTTCTATTTTCAAGGCATTATGGTCGGAGCATGTTTTTGGGCAGATTTCCACCCTTTTAATCTTGGGTGCCAGCCCCCTGGAGGTCCAGATTTGGTCGATCCTTGACCAAGACAGGTGGGCCTCAGAGAAAAAAGTTCCTTCTTTACCTAAGGGATTCTTTGTCCTCCATATGTCGATCAAATCCAGATTGTCAGTCAATTCGAAAAAAGTTTTGGGCAGTCTGCCGTCTAATGTTAAGTTTTGGTTGTAAGACTTATCCATGTGTGTAGACACCACTCCATTCATATCTCCCATCATTATGATGTTAGCATAATCCAGATAATCCAGCAACGTCTCATGCAGCTTCTTGAAAAATTCCGATTTCCCGTCATTTGGAGCATAAATTCCTAAAATCAATATTTTTACTCCTTGGGTTTGAATTTCAATTGCCAAAATTCTTCCTTGTTCATCCTTAAATAGAAATTTAGGTGTCAGGCTCTCCTTGGCATAAATCACCACTCCTCTTTTCTTTACTTTGTCAGACGAAATAAATTCTTGGCCTAATCTTTTGTTAACCAAAACCTTCCTGTGGAGCCTAGTCACATGGGTTTCTTGTAGGCAAATAATGTCCAATTGTTCTTTCTTCAATATGTGAAATAACCTCCTTCTTTTCTCCGGGGAATTTCCGCCATTTATATTCCAACTGAGTAGCCGCAGAGACATCCTGAACTATTCTGCTACACCTAGAGCGGTGTGTCTTCTTTCTCCTCTGGTTCCGAAGGTGCAGGTATTGCTCCACCTGGGTTGGGTATAGGCCAATTAGCTGCTGCTTCTTTTTGGAGATCTTCTCCGTGATCGTGCTGGAACTTTTGTAGGTCCTCTGGTGATCTTATTTTAACCTTCTTCTGTTTGTAAGTAAATGATAGCCCTTGTGGGAACTCCCACCTGTAAGGAATTGTGTTGAGTCTCAGCAACTTAGCCAATTCTGAATAGGTGGCTCTCAAGTCCAATAACTGTTTAGGAATGTCTCGGTAAATTTCCACCCTTTTCTCTTGTATCACAATTGAGTTTTTGAAGTGTAGGCCTAATATTTTATCTCTCTCCTCCCTTGATCTCAAAGCTATTAGGCAGTCTCTGGATCTATCTTTTCTTACTAATCTTCCCAACCGAAAAGCCGATACAATTTTGAAATCACTTTCTTCTTTTAAGTCCCAGAACTTTGTAAACTCTGTTGTCAAAAGTCCTATTAGGTCTTCTTGTTCAATTTCTGGGACTCCCCTTAGTCTGAGGTTGGTCTCGCGATTTTTCAATTCCACCAACGAAAGATAGGTTTGTTGGTCCCCTATCTGTTTATGGAGAGGCTTGACTTCTGCTTTAACTTCCTCGACTTCTTTTTTAGCTGATGTTGCAATTTGAACGGCTTCCCCTGCCAGTTTACGATTCTCTTCTGTTGCTCCTTGCAATTTTTCAATTGCTTGGGTATGTTGGGAAACCTGATCTGTCAATTTCTGGATCGAGGATGTTGCTTGATCAATTTTTGTTGATTGATTATCAATTTTTTGATTTATTGCTGACAATTGTTCCAAAACTTGTTTCAGTACTGCCTCAGCTCCTCCTGCTGCCATATCTTCCTCTTCAAATTTTTCAGGCTTTTCGGTTTCTACTTTTTGTGTCGCAAGCACAGCTGGAACTGATAGTCTACGTCCCTGAGTTAAAGTTGTTTGCAAAAGCTGTGCTTGCTTTTTTACTTTCTCTTTCTCCTTAGCTTCCTTAGCTTTGGCTGCTCTTGTCTTTCCCGTGCCACTCATCAGTCAATGCTCAAGGTCAAATGTTGTAATCCCATGGGAAAGGCAAGCCCAAAATTGAAAACAGTCTATTGAGAGAAGGTAAACAGAGAAACTTTTCCCAGGCCTCTATATTCCCAATGTCCTCTAGGGGGAGTGCCACCAAAATTTTAGTAAGAAGAAGGTAACTTTTCCACGATTAAAGTCTCTTTGTTCCAACTTTAAAAACAATTTTAAAAGCAAATTAGTTCCAGCACGCTAAGAAAAAAGTCCTGCAGAGCACTTTTAAACATGTAACAAAGTTCCAGCAAGGTGCCTACAGTTATATCCACTTCAGCTAGCAGAGCTCAAAATTACACTCTCCAGTTACAAAAGTATCAGGAAGCTTGCAACAGTTCCGCAGTTTAAACAACTTTACCCGGCCACCCGGGAATTTGGGGTTAGAGTCTTCCCTTGCCCCTTGGGGAACCGCTCCAGGTCAAATTTATGCTGTATTTATTCTTTAAAAGAAAAATTCAGATGTGCACGAAAGTCCCAATTTAAAGCTTTAAAGCTTCCCTGTTCACAGCGCTTTCCGCTCTTTAGTCCGTCTGCTTTGATCTTGAAAGCAGTGCCGGAAGACGGACTTCCTCTTTCTCGTCTCCCGTTTTTAGCCGAATTTTCCGAATTAATTTGTAGGATCTTAGGTCCTTACTCACGGGTTTGATGTTTCAGCCCGATGCTTCTTGGAAGAAAGGTCAGCGCTCATCCGTGACAGCCGCGCGGCTTCGCCTCCGCAGAAAGAGCGATGAACCCACAGCACCGCTCCCCCTCCTTCACTCCGGAGCCCCTTACGGGGTTCCTTTTGTGATTTCGGGGTCGCTCCAGGTGCCCGCCGGGTCCCACGGCCACGGACTCACTCTGCCCGTGGTTTGTCTTGATGGGTTGCCGCTGCGCCGTCGCGAACAACCCTTTTCTGCGGTGCCCCTCTTCAGAGCTCGAAGAGGTCCGCCATCACGGTTTCGCGCCGCCTCCGGAAGTCCCAAGGGAAGTTTCTGAGGGTGACATGGTTCCCATAGATGCTATGTTGGAGATCTCTGATCCACATTGAATTGCAGTGGCTCTCCAGGCTCTCTGACAGGAGTCTATACCAACACTATCTGGAGATGCCAGATGGAATCTGGGGTAGCATGTGCTGAACTGCTGAGGCATGGATAACCTGAGTATGGACAGATTGTTAATAACGTCTGGGAGCAAGATGGCATAGGGCCCAAATATTTCTGGTCACTACTAGGTATGTTTGCAGAGAAGGGTGGCATACAATGAGAGAAATATTGTCAGGATTTGGCCTTTCATTCCCATACTTAATATATGAGGTGAAAGACAAAGTAATAGCAGCATTATCAGCCTGCTTCCTTTTAACCTTGCTGTTAAGGGCGATCCTTTGCTACAAAATGCTTTTGCACAGCTAAAGGAGAGGATAAGAAACAGAACAAGCTGAAGCTTGAAATCTCTATTGCATCTTATTCTGCAACACTAATTTGGTGCTTGTGGTTTTAGAGAAGCATGCAATTTCCAAATATAGCTGAGTTGTATAGTTTTGATTGCATTACTTAGGGCAAAACTATAAAAGTAGAAAAAAGGTAGATATCTTAATGGGATATGGCTCTTTTTATAGACCGGCAGGTGTTTTCTATGGTTCCAAATCCACCACCATCAGTTGCCATCACAAAAACTGTTGGATCAGAGCAAACATCTATCTAACCCAAAGCCAACCAGATGCTTCTAGGATACTCACAAGTAAGGCATGAAGGCCACAACTCTCCCGTCCCGTTTGTCCTCGGTATCTGCAAACAGATGTAGACTGCTTTGGGACCTTGAGGTTCCATTTACCTAACATAGCTGATAACCTTTAGTAGATTTATCTGTCATGGATTCCTCTCATCCAGACGTAGCCAATGTGGTCCCCTCAAGATGTTGCTGGACTCCAACTCCAACTAGCCCTGAACATTGGTCATGTTGGCTGGGATTCCAGAAGTATACTTTTGCAGCAAAGATTGGAAACTTGTGGCCCCCCAGACGTGTCCTCATGAGAAGAAGAGAAGAGCCTGCTGGATAGGCTAATGCCCAGTGTCCTGTTTCTCACGTTGGGCGAAAAAATCCTGCATTGCAGAAGGTTGGATTAGATGACCCTCATGGTCCCTTCTAACTCTACAATTCTACAATTCCATGATTTGATGCCTATGGAGAACATGAAAGCAAGCTCCCATCAAGCCCAGCATGAATGGCCAATGTTCTGGGACATGGGAGTTGTAGCCCAGCAACGTGGAGTTCACCACATTAGCTACCTGCTGCATCATGACCTTTAAAGCCATCAAAACTAGTGGTTGCCACCACCTCTTGTGCTTGACCTGAACAAATGTGGGAAATCAGTTCTTGGAATGGGAAGAGGGAAATCTGCTTTAACAAATAAATAAACCCCGTCTCTTCCGCTCAAAGGGTTGGCAGATCTGCATGATTATTCAGGCGTGAAATTAAATATGTGGAGATGTACTTATGTTCCTATTATCTTGGATTATAAGGTGATGAATGAGAGGTGATGCCTCCCAAGGGCAGATGCAAGCCGGTGTTTTCACGCAAAAGTAATAACGTAGAACTGGGATGCTAAAAAGGCAGAGAGCATTTGTGCAACATTCCGTTTTTGTAACATTCCACATTATGTAACAGCCCATTTTTCTCTCCTTTTGAGCCTTCCCCCTTAAGGAAGATGCTGGATTCTAATTTTCAGGGGTGGGCATTAGGATTTTATGGGATAGAAGTAAACACCAGAGGAAGGAGAAGAGGATACTTTAAGATATGCACAAGTGGGGGGGGGAGGCGGGGTTGGGGAGGGGAAAAATAGCCAGTCAATTAATGTAATTGCAACACAAAAATAATCAAATGACAAAAAATATTGTTAATAAACCAGCCTTGATCAATGTTTTACTTTGTATTTCTGCTTTGAATCCTGTACTTCTACCAGGCAGCTAGTTATTGTTAATTTCCCCCTTATTAAGATTTGTGGGACCTGGTTAAGAGGAAGGTGCATGTGCAGTCTGGTCTGCATATAACTCAGGAACAAAAAGATAATAGGAAGCTGGCTAATCCCAGGATTCTTTGGGGGAAGTCTTGTGCTTCAAATATATATTGAACGTGTTTTAAATGTAGAGTGTGGATCTGCCCTGAGTCATATCACAGGTCCAGCAATCTCAGTATGGTCTATCCTAGAGATTGAGAACATGTGGCTGATGGGAGCTGGAGTCCAGCAACATTTGGAGGGCCACAGGTTCCCCACCCCTGGTCTACCCTGACTGGCAGAGGCTCTGCATGATGTCAGCCCTACCTGAAGATGCCAGGGATTGCATCTGGAATCTTCTGCATGCGGTGTGGATTCTCTATGGCTGGATCTAGACACATCAAAAAAGCGTTTCAGGAAAACGTGTTGTAAACTTTATTATGGGAAATCACATTGGTGAAATGTCACATATATAACACATATAAAACGCTTTTTATTTACTAACGTATCAGTGAGCAGGTTTGGGACACATCAGCTAGTGGGGAGGAGAAAATGAAAGAACTGCAGTCAAGCCTTTGGCTATTGGATTGAGGAATATGAAGATCATGCAGGTCAAAACAGAAAGATTAAGGTGGCTGGGGCTGCTGTAATTCTACAAAACTCAGCTGCCTGGTGCGTAACTAGCAGTGACTTAGAGTCTATAGCAATACTCATTGCTTGCCTGATGCAATGCAATCAACTTGCAGGAAGAGGAGAAGGATGCTTGAAAGCACATCTCGGAGCTGGATCAATACAGAGTTTTCCTTTGATCAGCAACTTTTCAGCACAGCAGTGGACGTTTGATAGAAACAGGGCTAGAAAGATAAGGAGGGAGGCTGGTACCCAGCTTGCCTTATTTCTTGAGAGCACAGCGGTAGAAACATTTCATTAAGACACAGATCCATTGCCGCGCCATTCTTGATTATGGCTAACCTGCTGTCAATCACAGAAAGCAAGTCATCTCATCAGGCTGGTACTTATGCAATGATGGTGCTTCTGTTGCTAACAAGTGAACAGCATATTGGTTTCTGTTAGTTGAAAAGCTCTGGTTTTTTTTTTTAAAAAAAAGGAAGAAAGACCAGTATTGTTCTATGGCATGACTGGGTTTCTAGACAACTGAATGTTCACAATTGTCCTAGTTTTCCTCTATATTCTCATCCGACTACTCCCTCCTCCTGGTATTTCACTACATTTCACTATGCAAACTGTTTATTTTCTGTTTTAAATACCAGGTCTCCTCAGGGCAAACAGAGGTCAGTGCTGTCAAGCAAAGGACACTTGACTCTTTTTTCAGACTAATCTGTGCTCTAAGGAAGTTCCACAGCTGATCTGTGTATATCCTTATGGCGAAGGAGAGAAGGCTGTGCTTGTGAGGGCAATTTTAAATGTAAATTGATCTGTGGCTTCTTCAATTTTAGCCCTCTGATGAACATTTCCGCAGAGTATATTTCATGGCACTGTTGATCATCCTGAAAAAAATGCATCAGTGTATTCCCCCTCCCTGTTAAATATGCAGATCTTGTCTCAGTGCAGATAACATTTCAGATTTGCTGGGCGTTTTTGGCACTTAGCTCAAATGACATTCATTCAATAGAATTTTTTTAATACTGTTAAGGTTAAAAATTTAATTCATAAATATAGAAAGCAAAAAATAGGCCTGGCACAGAGCACAACTTTAATCTGCAAAGTGACTCAACAGATCATGCAGCAGGCTCAAGACTTATGCTGTATTAACAGCGCCATGTGATTTTAGGGTACGGTGTTGTGGGCCTGGGTGGAAGTGGTCAGGGTCACCTCTGGACAAATTAAGATGCTGGGTGGCTGATGTCTTACCATCACTGTTCCTTACAAAATAAAAAGTGGGGGAAGTGGCAGAAAATCCAGAAGCTGCGTAGGACAAATGACCTGGGGCTTGGGTACCGCCTCCTATAACACCCAAGGGTCCGTGTCCACCTGGCTGCAATTCAAGGCAGAAGGCAGAGGCAGGATCTTTCCCTGAGTAGACAGCTGCAATCTTCTCTCCTTTCCAGGCAGCATTAGGCTTCACCCTTTTCCATTTGGCTCTAGCCCTGATCTTCCAAGCATAAGCTCTTGGCTCCCAGACTCCCCTCCCAGGCTCATGATCCCTGGCAACTCTGCTTATGTTGCTCTGACTACTTTTCAGTGCACAAAACACCAGAAAGTTCAGTCAACTACTAACTTACATTTGGATGCCCAGGTAAGACTGCTTCTTTGTTTGCTGTCAGAAGTCCTATAGCTTTGACAGAAATTCGATGAGCAGAATGTTTTCCACCATGGAGGTCAGTGTTACAGAGATTTTCACTTGTTGGATGTCAGCCCCTCTGAGCATCTGCTAAAATACAGATATCTGTACATCTGATAAAATACAGATAAGGTATCTGAAGAAGTGTGCATGCACACAAAAGCTCATACCAATAACAAACTTACTTGGCCTCTAAGGTGCTGCTGGAAGGAATTTTTAAATTTTTTTTCAACTACGGCAGGCCAACATGGCTACCTACCTGTTGCAAAATACAGTAAACCATCCAGAAGGAAAGAAAAAGAAAAAGAGAAAGAGGGAATGTGCTTCTCTGTCACTGCGCTCCTTTGAAATTCCCTTACCTAAAAAGGGCCTGTGGTTCCATCTTTCATCGCATGTTGCAGAAGCAATGAGCACACTGTCATCTGTCCAAAGATTTCATCACCTTTATTCTCTCATCAGTCATGAGTTTATATTAAGCTTAACTATACCAGAAAAGTGCCAACTGTGTGCAAGAAGTTAACAATATACTATCATAAAGCTATAAAACTTTACAGCAATCCCAAGCCAGGCTTCTTCCGTTTTCTTCCTCATTTTTGGCTGCTGATTGAACTTTTAAAAATAAATGCTGTAGATCACTTCATTTGTGGATTGTGGTTTCTCAGGAACCTAATGCTAAAAAAACCCCAACCCAATGTATTCCATGATAATTGAGATGGGATGGGAGAAACTAAGAAATTACCTTCCATAGTGCAATCTAGTAGTAGCAGTAAGGTAAAAGGTAAAGACGGTTAAGTCCAGTCAAAGGTGACTATGGGGTTGCGGCACTCATCTTGCTTTCAGGCCGAGGGAGCCAGTGTTTGTCCACAGACAGCTTTCTGGGTCATGTGGCCAGCAAGACTAAACTGCTTCTGGCACAACGGAACACCGTGACAGAAACCAGAGTGCACGGAAACGCCGTTTACCTTCCTGCCACAGTAGTACCTATTTATCTACTTGCACTGGCGTGCTTTCGAACTGCTATGTTGGCAGGAGCTGGGACAGAGCAATGGGAGCTCACCCCATCACGGGGATTCGAACTGCCAACCTTCCAATCGGCAAGCCCAAGAGCCTCAGTGGTTTAGAGCACAGTGCCACCTGCGTCCCTGCTAGTAGTAGTGGTAGTAGTAATAGATGTTGTTTCAGTGTGTATGCCACTTTTCCACCTAAACATTCCCAAAGCAGCTCACAAGAACAAAAATACATATTGATGCATCATTACAAGGAACAGTCCAATACCGATTCCAAACCATAATGGCAGTCCAAATAAACAATTCATGATAACATTTAAAAATCATTCAAAAAAGGCAATGTTGATCATTAAAAAGCATATCAATATTAAGTGTAGGGGTACTTACTCCCAGGTAAGTGAGCAAAGGATTTCAGCCAGAATTCAGCACAGAATGGGGCTGGGGGATCTGCAGCCCTGTGGATGTTGTTCAACTGCAACTCACATTGTCCCTGGCTAGTCACCATCTGGCTGTGGTTGATGGGATCTGGCATCCAACAACATCTGGTGGGCCACAGGCTTCCCACCACTGCCACAGAGGCTCCACTCCAGGAAATAATATGGCATGCCCTACCATCCCTATGCCTAGAGGGGGGAAATGATGTAACTTCTCAACGCTCTTCTTCTATACCTTTGAGCCAGCAGACCAGAATGCAAGGATATTTAAAATACTGAAGGTGGGGTTTAGCCATCACCATGACCTCCAGATGTTTGGGACTACAAGTCCCATCATTCCTGACCATGGGCCATGCTAGTTAGAGCTGATGGGGATTGCAGTCCACAACATTTGGAAGGAACCTCTTTGTCTATCCCTGACTAAAGGCACCTCCAACACAAATTCTCATGCTCTCGGTCTGTTTGTTATGTGCTTAACAAAGCCATGCAATTGGTGCTTTTTGCACTAAGGTAGCAATTTTTTGGCCATGTGGAGTACATAGTTCATGTCATTCCTGGGACTATCACAGGGGCCTCCAAGTCATGAATTACCCTGAATGGTGAATGATCAGTTGGAGATGGAGCATGAAACAGAGATAGATTCGCATTTAAATGGGAGTTTCTCCCACTAATACAGTCCCCTAAGGTACTCTTGCTTTCCTCAGGCAAGATAAGCATCTCTGACTGGCCACACGCTAACCATACCATTGAGAAACCATCTATTTCCTTTCCTTAGAAGCATCTCTGAACTGATTTAAGCTCTCTCAGATGATGAAAGAACAACCAAAGCAAGATTATGGCATTTGCCCTGGTGTGTTTCTGTACTGGCAGAAAACACAGAAGCAGAAAATCTGTTAACTGATGAGAAAGCACCGCCACATAAATTACAGGCTTGGGCGGTCACATTGAAGGTCTGCGATTACTGTGTCTTGGACAACTGGAAACAGGGACTCTGATATCAACAAATAACAGCAAAACGGCTCTGCTGAGTCCAGTACCAGCTGAGGCCAGCTCTAGTCAGTCAACAATGGAACAAACCAAGCTGGAAGGAAAAGAGATAACATTTCTTTTTAAGGGAAGAATTATGTTCTTTCAACAAGGGAAACAAACAGTGGGTGCTGATGATCTTTGTTGTTGGTCCACATATAGTTGTTCAGAAGAAAAGGACAAGTTATGTGCAGTAGAACTACAGCTGTAACCAGTGCTTTTTTTCCTTAAAAAATGTTTAGGGGTACTCTCAATTTCCTACTCATATTGAAATGCTGCTCCTCAATGAGGCCAAACTTAGATTCACAAAATGTTTAGGGGTATGCGTCCCCCCCCCACACAAAAGCACTGGTTGTAACCCAGGTCAGGTGTGGACCCCCACTCCCAAAAAGCACAGAGCTGAGCACAGCATGCCTCCAGCGGCAGCTCCTTTTCCTCCTCCTCCTGCTGTGGAGGAGAAGGAGGGTTGAAGCAGAGGCCAGGAGGAGGCAGAGGTGGAACTGCTGGCCATTGAGCTATGTGGCTGCTGCATTCAGCTCCTCCCTGGCCTGTCCCGACATCCTGATGTCATGAGACATCATGTATGCGATGCTGCCGCCCCATAATCACCCTCACAAGCTGGCGCCTTTCATTCTGACATTGCTGCCAGTTCCATGAAGGTGTATGTGTTGTATTTCTAAACACTTTAACAGCACCAAGTTTCCAGGGTGACAAAAACGGTGGAAGAGCAGCCTTTTATTTGATGTGGTCTGCAGAGAATTTATTCCCTCTGCGACAAGGCATGTGCTGTCCTCATCAAGAGCAACAAAAGACTGTAAGCAGCAAAACGTTGCAAGTTAAAGGAGCCACCAAGACGTCACTCAGAAAGACAGGCTAAAAACAAAAGAAGCCAATGCGGAAAGGAAAACAATGGATAGTTTATTTTACAAAGTCTTGGCACCAAGGTTTCTCAAAGTAGAAGTCAGAGTTAAGGTGTCTTTTATTTTTCATTTTGATCCAGAGCTGCAGGGCCCTTGCAGCTCAGAATCCCACGGCCAACAAGGGCAAAGCATTTTAAGCATGCTGTGAGTCAGCTAGTCCTTCAAGGGTTTTGCATTACAGTGACCTCCACTTTTGCTGTATGTGCTTACAGCAGCAGAAGTGCAGTATGGGCTCACGGTAGTAGCTGCATATTGTGCCTAATGCAACGTCACTATCTGCCATGGTGCCTTGGAATAAGTAAGTCTGCTCCTGATACTGCTTATCCAACAACAGCATGCTTCATATTTATGATACGAATGCACTGTGTGTGTGTGCATGTCTGTGCACGCACGCACGGGCGTGCACGCGCGTGCGCGCACACACACACACACACACACAGGCATTCCTGGTTAAAAACACTGGTTGATATGGATTCACCAGTGGCTTAAGATTTTTCCTTGTGTCATGCACACATTGAGGTAGCTGCATAATTTTCCCTACTGCCCACAGAATATCCAGTCATTCAGCTTAAGCACACTGTATTATTATTATTGTCATCACCATCAGTAAAAAAATAGTGCAGTGTATCTTTGCCCTGTAAAAAGAGTGCTTCTGTTTGGAGCTGCACCCACATTTCCTTCAAAGAGGACATTCCACTCTCCCCCAGTCCATTTCAACAAAGTCCAGCTCCTTCATAGTGCTTTCTTGCCCTAGCACAAGCCCACTTTAGAAAAGAAACAAACATTTTCCAGATGGTAAAGTGAAGGCAAAATGCATTAAAAATGTGAATGAATGATTGATTGATTGATAGGAAGACATATAAACACCCTGCAAACAAACACCCTGCAGACAAATCAGGATTAATGCAGGATGAAGGCTCATTGCCACATAACATCACTGCAAACAGATCAGAATGAATGCTTAGTAAAGGCCAGATATGAGCTTTGTGCAAGCAAATCAGGATGAACACTCACTAAATCGGTGCACAAATGCAGGAGCCTATAGACATATTAATACTCACAAACTGGGAGCAGTACATTGCTCTGTTGTGTGTGTTCCTGCACCCCATGCATCTTCTAAACAGTTGTACTTCTCCCAAATTATACTAAGAAAAATCATCTTAAGTCAGCTGTTCTGTGAATAAGATGACACTTTGCTCTCTTTGGGTATTTCTAGCCAGAGGGAATGTGGATATGAAAAGGATTCCTCTAGCTTGCACTTTTTAAAAAAAATTGTCCCTCAAGATTTGTTTGCATTTTTTGAAGGAATTTCATTGCTGTCCACCTGAGAAGAAAAGTAAACCAACTGATTTTATTAAACTAGGTCAGCTGGTATATTCCCCTGTACTTTCTTTAATTATTGTGAATTCATTCCACATCCAGTTTAAAGAAAAAACACAAAAGTTACAAAGTCAATATTTTTAGAGCTTATCAAAACTTCTTCAGGCAAAATGAATTAAGATAATCATTACACACACACACACACACACACACATTCCCTGCCTGCCTGCCTACCTAACTAGCTGATCTAAATGTGTTAATCACTTTTCTGTAAAAAGCTCTCAATAAGATTAACAGAAACAACAACAGAGTGGTATCAATTATCTCCATTGGTGCTGAAAATTTTCTGAAGGAGAAGCCAAGTGGAGCAGGACTTGTTCTTCTGCACTCCACTCAGTAAAAAAGGTAAAGGTAAAGGTACACCTGCCCGTACGGGCCAGTCTTGACAGACTCTGGGGTTGTGCGCCCATCTCACTTAAGAGGCCAGGGGCCAGCGCTGTCCGGAGACACTTCCGGGTCACGTGGCCAGCGTGACATCGCTGCTCTGGTGAGCCAGAGCCGCACACGGAAACGCCGTTTACCTTCCCGCTAGAAAGCGGTCCCTATTTATCTACTTGCACCCAGAGGTGCTTTCGAACTGCTAGGTTGGCAGGCGCTGGGACCGAGCAACGGGAGCGCACCCCGCCGCGGGGATTCGAACCGCCGACCTTTCGATCGGCAAGCCCTAGGCGCTGAGGCTTTTACCCACAGCGCCACCCACGTCCCCTCAGTACTGCCTGGGAAATCTGGTTTAAGTCCCACTCAGCCATGAAGTTCACCTTGGGACAATCACTTTCTCTCAGCCAAACTAACATGGTAGAGGACTCAGCTACACAGCTGCAAAGACAGTGGTACCTCGGTTTTCGAATGTAATCCGTTCCAGAAGACCGTTCGGGTTCTGAAACATTCAAAAACCAAGGACTCAACAGCCAACAACTAGGCCTCAGGATCTTGCACTCAGCGGACTTCCGGGTTAGCGCCATCGACTAATGGCGGATTCCCTCCGAGCTCCGGAGGGAATCGGCTCCGCAGGATTTGAGTCTTGCCGCTGCGGCGATGCGGGGACCCTCAGAAATCACAGGCGCTGAAGCCTGTGAACCTGGTGACTCGGCGGGCACCATTTGCGCCCCCCGACCCGCGAAGGAGCCTTTTTAAAGGCTTTGGAACGGGGGACGGGGCGAGCTGCGCGGTGCTGAGAGTCGACTGCTTCTCCTGCGGAGTGAAGCCGCATGCCATGGTTGGAGAGCGCTGACTTCTTCTTGTGAACAATTGGACTTTAAAAGCAACAACCCGTGAGTAGTACGGAAATTGGATTTGCAAAGAATTTTTTTTTTTTGAATTAGGCACGATCGGGGAAGGCGCAAACAGGAAGTCCGTCTCCCCGTCTTGTAAATAATTTAAAGCAAGGACTAGTTAACTAAGGTCGAGAGAACTTCTTCTTCTTTATTGGGTAAAAGACATTAATTTCACGATTTGGCAGTATAAGTAATTTTACTGGAGGATAAGAGCTAATTTTGAGAGCTGAAGTGCCACCCCCCCGGACCCAGGAGTGATCCGCGAGAGAGCCTGTTGAGGAGATATAGAAGAGTTTGACAGCTGTCAAATTAGCTGTCAAGAAGGAAAAAGAGAACTTTGTTTCTGCTGTCTCTGCTGGATATATTTGTTACAATTTGGTTATATTTTGTTGAAAACAAGGAAGAACTGATACAAACTAACTTGATTTTTGGATTTGAACTGGAAGGAAGATTAAGTAACCAAAATCCCTCTAGAGGGGGTTTGCTAAATTGGACAGAGTTTTTCTTCTCTTGGGAAAGTTACAAGGCCAAATTGATGTTTTGGCTACCAATGTTGCAACTCTGGACTTAACAGTAAACAAATTCATTGAATTTGATAAGGATTTGACTCAGGAAGTTCATGCAGCTGGACAAGAAGGGAAACCTGAGAGATTTGAGAGTGTGGAGAAAGAGATATATGTTGTTTCTGAGGAAAAGGAAGGAGGAGATGTAATGTTGCAGATGACAAAGGAGAGCCAGAGGCCTGACATGATGGTTACAAAGGAAAATAAGTACTGGATGATGAAAATCTGGTCTGAATTGGAGACTGAAGAATGGAGAGATCTCCTTATGTGGAGATCTGAAGACCTATGGATTACAAATTTGATTAAGGTAGAAGTTGGAGCTTTCGGGACATTTGGACTTAAAAGGAGTAAGAAACAAGATTTGGGCTCTACTTTTAAGTATGGAGGTCTGGCTGGAAGAAACATGGACCCTATTGGGACAGAGCTTCTCCGAGATCTGGTGTTTAATACTAAGGACTACCAAAAAAACCGGCAGAGAGGAATTGAGAGAGAATTAAGAGCCTCGGACGTGAGGTCTCCAGGCTGATAGTAGATGGATAGTAAATGGACTAAGACTGATGGACATGTGTTGGGGATCGAAACCGGGAAAGGGTGGGGTGGGGTTTGGGAATCCAAAGGGTGCACAATTATAATCTTTTTTTTATTTTGTTTTGTTATTAGTATGAAAATTGGGGAATTCGTGGAAGGGAATTTGGGTCGACTTTAGAAAAAGGTTTTAAGAATGAGCACTGATGTACAAATATTGATGTTTATAAGTTAAAATTGGTTTTTCTAAAATGAATTAAATATAAAAAGGTCAAAAATTGGGGATAAGAACTTGTTGAATTAACAATTTGAATTGGAATATAAGAAGGGGAGGTGTGGGGAAGTCAGGGAAATATGTTATTGAAAATCGGGTTGTAAACTTTATGTGTTTTTAACTTTTTTGTTTTTGTTTTTTTTAATGTATTAAGGTGGAAAATCTCAATAAATATCTTTTTTTTAAAAAAAGGATCTTGCACTCAGCGGAAGCCGCGTGGCATGTTCGACTTCCGAGATGTGTTCGAAAACCGAAGCATTTACTTCCAGGTTTACGGCGTTCATAAACCGAAATGTTCGTCGACTGAGACATTCGAAAGCCAAGGTACCACTGTATAAGGTTTTAAGTGAGTTCTAAGTGCATTATATAAATGTAACACTAGATGACGATGGTGAGCTAACGGCAAATTCAATATACATATTAAAACTTTTTTTAAAAATGCATTTTCACAGGGTTTTTTTATATATGTCTAGATTCAGCCAGAGTTGAGGGTAAGTAAGAAGAGCCTGCAGATCAGACCACAGTGACCAATCAGATGCCTATTGAGAACCCACAGGCATCACCTGAGGGCAACCGCACTCTTCCCACTTGTGATTCTCAGCCATTGGTATTCAGAGGCTTACTGCCTCTGACAGAAAAGGAAGAATAGTCTGAACAAGAGTTTGGCAGTAAAACTTTGGATAAGGAATTGAACGCTTCTTTTAGTGGCCACTTCTTTTTGGTACGACAACAAGGTAGGTGAACACATATGAAGTAGTCTTATTAGCTTTTGGTGGTTTGTTTAGCTAAATGGTTGCCTCTGTTATCCTAGGAAGGTCACAGTTTTCTTCTTTATACTAATCCTTATGCTGCTGTCATTTCCTTTGTTCTAAGGCATCCAGCATGGAGGAGGGGAGGTTTAGTAGTGACTTTCAGATGCAGCAGCAGCAACCTTTGTACAGGGAAATCCTGCAGCAGCAAGAACTGTCAGAGGCATCCTGGCTGAAGGAAGATGTTCCCTGAGCCAAAACCCCTCTAGGGGAAGTGAATGTCAAATCAGGCACTTCATCACCGAAACAGAAGAGAAGCAGCAAAGACTTAGCCATAAGCACAGATGCACAGGGACCACTGTCATCTGACTCTCCATGCAACTGTGAAATAGGGAAAGCCGTAACATCACATTTTGACAATTTACTTTGGCACGTACCCAATTCAGTTTGTGATTTCAAACATGCTGCTTTCAAACTACCCTAAGGTCACAGCCACACCATGCATTTGTTGTTGTTGTTTAGTCGTTTAGTCGTGTCCGACTCTTCGTGACCCCATGGACCAGAGCACGCCAGGCACTCCTGTCTTCCACTGCCTCCCGCAGTTTGGTCAGACTCATGTTTGTAGCTTCGAGAACACTGTCTAACCATCTCGTCCTCTGTCATCCCCTTCTCCTTGTGCCCTCAATCTTTCCCAACACCATGCATTTAAAACACTCTTATACCACATTAAGTGTCATGGAGAATTCTGGGAGCTATGGTTTGTTAAGGGTGCTAACCACACAAACCTACAGTTCCCAGCACCTATAAGAAATTACAGTCCCCAGGATTCTACCTGTTAAAATGGAATAAGTGCTTTAAATGTATGGTGTCGATGTGCTCCATCAGTTACATAAATTAATTGAATTTCACAGGCACCTCCAAACTGTCCTTATTATCTGGTGGGATTTGATCACACACTCATCTGCCCTACACAGAATCTATATCCCATTTAGAAATCCATTTAGTCTGCGTCTGGATCTGCAAAGATGGAAACCAGAAAGTTGGACAGACCATGGTTTGCAAAGCAAACGAAACATCAGGAGGTTACCAATCCACCATGGTCTCTACACAACGGATACCAAATTATCACTTGCTGAGCACTGATATGTGGGAGACTGGATTGAGCCAAGCAGACTGAGCAGACTCTTAACCCTCAAAGAGGATTCGACAGCGCTCTTTGACAGTGGAACTGTCTTCCACAGAACCTCGGGAGGTTCTGAATTCTCCTTCCTTGGAGGTTTTTAAGCAGAGGCTGGATAGTCACCTGTCACGGATGCCTTAGCTGAGATACAGTGGTACCTCGGGTTAAGAACTTAATTCGTACTGGAGGTCCGTTCTTAACCTGAAACTGTTCTTAACCTGAGGTACCACTTTAGCTAATGGGGCCTCCCACTGCCGCCATGCCGCCACCGCACAATTTCTGTTCTCATCCTGAAGCAAAGTTCTTAACCTGAGGTACTATTTCTGGGTTAGCGGAGTCTGTAATCTGAAGCGTATGTAACCCAAGGTACCACTGTACCTGCATTGCAGGGGGTTCGACTAGATGACCCTTAGGGTCCCTCCCAACTCTACAATTCCATGAATCTATGATTCTATGACCAACAGCAGCACTGCTCAGCTTGGGATATCTGTCTCATCTTTTCAGAGCCAAAGGACCAAAAATAATGACATTACATGGGTACATTAATACATTTTTACTGTCTGGGTGTTTCCTTTGATAACAGCACCCATAAGGGGTGTGCTGAGCAGAACTGGGACCATGATGCACGATGAGGGGCTTAACTCTTTACCTCCCTTCAATTTGTTGTAGCCTAAAAAAATACCCTCCCTCGAGCTGCTATTAGCTTGAAGGAGGGAAGCTTCCACTTGGTGGTGGCAGTGGGAGGCCACATTGAGGTAACATGTATTAGGACTGCAGCATGCAATGGCTGGCCAAGGTCACCCAGCAAACTTCACAGATGAACAGGGATTTGAACTCAAGTCATCCTGGTCCTCACTTGCCACTCTACCCACCACATCTCACTGCCTCTCTTCTAATTAGGAGCTTACCAGAATTTACAAAGTCGGTTTTTAATATTGTAATTTCATGTTGTGAGCAGCCCTGAAGCCTATGGATGATGGGTGATATACAAATTTAATAAATAATAATAAAAAATAATAGGTTCAACAGGAAAGCATGTAAGTGCTGCTGTACGTCTCTTCAGTAATATATCCATTTCGTCCTAAGCATTCTTACTTTAAAGCAAATCTCAGCCCAATCTTATGCATGTTTACCTCAAAGTGAATCTCATTGTGTTAAATGGCACTTGTTCATCAATGTGTGCTGCACACATTCGAAGACAAAGTGTCACTCCATCCTCATTTGGCTTTCAGCAAGGTCTGCCAGGCTGCCTAATGAAAATGAAAAAATTCACCGTGGAAAAAGCCAATCAGCATTTTAGTCTCCAATCAGACTTAGAACATACGAATGAGCTTCATTTTGAAAGGACAATGAACAAAAGTGGGTGCATGCTGATAGCTGAATTAAATTTCAAGGCAACCTGTATTTAAGACAATAAACCTGCTCAAGCTCACCTCGGACCGACAGAGGCTGCAATCAGATAGCACTTTATTCCATTTTCCTTACATTTCCTGGCTTTATGGACATATTCCTCCATCCCTAGGTTAGCTGCATGCCTGCATCCGCTCCTGATCCTAGGAGACAGGAAAAGCTTTGCCTCTCCCAAGGAGCTTCCTCTACAGATGGTGCCTTCTAGATCACTGATCAGATGAATCGGCTTCAGGGAAGTGATTCAACAGAATAGGCCCTAGCATCTGCCATATGCCAGAGGATCTGTCCAACTTTCTATAAATATACAGTATACCTCTGACAGTGAGGTTTATGTTGACTGTGAAATTTGCTGTCAAAATATGTTGCTGGCAGAGAATGATTTAGGAAGGAGTAAATTGTTTGGCGTGATTACAACGTGTATAACATGCACCTGAGAGTTACCTGAGTTCCACCATAACCAGCAGCCTCTCCATTGATGCTGAGCTAGACAAGCATATTGGCAAGGCGGCTAGAGCAATGGCTTGCCTCTCTAAAAGGGTATGTGGGAGAAGGTGATGCTAACGTCCAATTCCAAGATGAAGGTCTACCAGGTTTGTGTGTTGAGCACGCTGATTTATGGAAGTGAGTTGTGGACAACTTACAACTGCCATGAGTGATGTCTCAACACCTTCCACATGCAGTGCATCAGGAAGACTTTGGGCCTCACATGGCAGGACAGGGTCCCAGCCCACATTCTCAGCATGTTTGCACTCCTGTCTCAGTGATGTCTATGCTGGCTTGGTCATGCCCACAGAATGAAAGATGGCAAGATCTCCAAGGACATCCTTGATGGGGAGCTGGCTTCAGGTACCAGGCCTGTTGGCAGACCAACTCTGTGTTACAAAGGAGGAAGAGCGGAGGACAGATATGAAGAAAGAGCTGTGAGTAGAGAGGCTTCCTTTTCGCATCCTGTGGACCACCTGGGAAACTCAACAAACCTGCTGTACCTGGAACTGGGAGAATACAGCCGAATGGGACACAACTGTGAGCAGCTTGAGCAGTACCAGCCACCTGCCCATAAATAGCAAGTCTAGAGTGAGAGACTAGGGTGATGCCCACAGTTTCCAGGAACTCTTCATGTTGTGAGACTTTTGTGGGTGAGCTAAGAGTTTGTTTGGACCCTGAGTGAGAACCCAGATCTGGGCTGAGAGGGAGGATATGTCAGAAGCAAAATGAATTGATACTGATGTATATATACATCAGTAATTTTGTATTAATATAACCTTTTTATATGTAACTGCGTGTTTTGTAATATTTTTGTTTAAGTTGCTTGTTGTTGCTTCAGTTTTCTGTACACCGCTTAGAAATATTTTAAATATATTAAGCAGTACAGAAATTAAATCATCTTCATCATTGCATGATAGAGAGTCCCAGGGTAAAAAACATTTGCCAGTGAAAGATCATGATGAGAGCTGGAGGGAGGGAGGGAGGGAGGGATGACAAGTAATTAGATCTCTGTGTCACTACTAACTATATTGCATCTATATGGGACCTCCTATTAAAATGACAGTGTTCATTAGTCACACTTATCCACTATGGTTTAGAATGTTGTATAATGATGCAGAAGCTATAACAAAAGCGAACGGCCTCATTTCTATGGCCTTCCAGCTATTTTTGACTTAGCTACCAAGTTAATGGCTACAAAAATCCAGAAAAAAAGTTCACAGGGATGGGATGAGCTATTCAAAAATTATATGCCACAATGAACGCTGCTCAAACACTTTGAAGGAGGGATGGAGAGGTGGCCTACAGCTTATTAAACAGAATTTCACCAAATCACAGCAATATGTCTGAACCTGGTCTATAGATATGTACCCATATCTATGTTATTAGCCAAAGGTGTACCACCCATATAGCTGGATGCAAGACCTTAGTTACAATGATGTCAGTGCTATTGTGGTATTATGTTCTCTGAACACACATTCTTCCTGTTTGAGCAAAATAAACCTTAAAGATTACAGTGCTCTTGTACAGCTCACATTCACTTACATTGAGGTTATGCAGGATTATTTCTGGGTGGGTGGTATCTCATTTCACAATGAAAGACAATTTTGCTTTTTATTGTAGGTTGAAACACAGTAATCTTGAAGCATTGCAAATAATGTCACATGCAAAGCACAGTGTTCCTCTCAATATCAACAAATGGGAGAGTCAACAAAATGTTGCACTGTGGAGTGTTCTGGTTCCATCTTCCACCCAGGCAGCCATGCTCTCTTAAGAACATAAGAAGTGCCCACTGGATCAGGTCAGTTGCCCATCCAGTCCTAAATCTTCTCACAATGGCCAACCAGGTGCCTATGGGAAGCCCATAAGCAGGACATGAGCACAACAGTCCTCTTTTCTCCTGAGATTTCTAGCAACTGTTAGCCAGGGGCATTCCTGCCCTTGACTGTGGACATAGGATATTCCATTCTTCTAGGATATTCCATTTCATTTTATTTCCCTTCTGCCTCAGTTTTTCTCCTCCCTCCCCAAATGACACTCCATCTTTTTGTGGCATTTAATCTGAGTCCTCACTGGGCTATTTCTTCTTTTTCCTCCTCCTCTTCTTCTTCAGTGGCTTAGTTTGTTGGTGTTGCTTGTCAGTGCAAAGATGGATTCAGGGCAGCACAAACAGTTCCACCACACTGGGCACCAAGCCTAGAGGGCTCTGTGGGGTGTCACAACTGTGACGTATTGAACTGAGCAGAACAGAAAGGGGAGGGGATTTTGATTTTACACAGGGCACAACTGAAATTTGAAAGACCCAAGTCCACTCTTGGCCAGTGGTCCCATTTGGCTACAATTACCAGTTGAGTTCACTATTGGAGTGCTGTCAATTCTTTGAAGCACAAATTAATACATTAGGCCAACAGTGGCCAACCTTTCAGTCAAGGATGCTGCAAATCAGAGTGTCACTTGTGGCCACCATGTGCCAGAAATTTGGTGTTTTTACATGCATTCTTTCATGTATTATGCTTTCAGCGCCAATGAGCATCATGTTCAGAAGAGGAGGAGAAGGGAGAGGATGTAGGAACTTAAGTGTTGAAAGGAAATCTTATTGAGGCACATAGCCTGAGCATTGTGAATCCTGTGTACGCAATGAAAACCTCACACAAGCTGCTTAATTACGCAGCTAAGAAATAGCCGCCTACATGTGACATAACAGCCACAGGCTAAGACTCGAACAATTTACATATCACTGCAAGAACAAAATGCTTCCAAGCTCCTCTAAATATGGAAACAGTAATGCCTTTCCCTCCCCCACTTTTGCAGAGCCTTTCACTGCTACTTCCTATGCTAAAACCCTGCAGGGAATTACAGTGCTAGGCTTTCCTCATCTGACCTTCATCAAGAGTAGTGCGCGTACACACAGAGAGAGACACACATGCACATGTGCACACACGCTTTCCAGAGGAGTAAGCATGTTAGTTGTATTAATAAACAACAGCCAAGAGTCTTGCAGCACATTAAAGACTGACAAATATTTATTATGGCATATTAAAATCTGTTAATCCTTCAGGTGCTTTGTTGTTGTTAGAGGATTGGCCCTTAGTTCTTAAGGTGGTTTTATTTCTTCTTCTTCAAAGGAAGAGAATGAGATTTCCCTTTGTAATTATCTCTGTTTAGACTGGAGGAGGCGGCAAAGGACCTGTGGTCCTCCAGATGTTGCTGGACTAATTCCCATCATCCCCGATCATAGATCATCCTGACTAAGGTTGTTGGGAGTTGAAGTTCAGGAACATCTGGGGGGCACCACATTCTCAACCCCTGGTTTAGACAAATGATAAAAATATAGGGAGCACCACAATTGGGCAACAGGAGGCCAGCCGTTCATTTTCACCTGGACAGTACAGGAAATAAAGAACTATGCATGGGGATGGAAGCAAATTTGTGCCCTGGATGCTCAGAAAACTGGCAGTTCTCTTGTGCACTGAGCTCACCTCTGCTTTCACTTGCCTCATCATTACCAGGACTTGTGCTCGCTAACCTGGGAGAGGCTCAGGTAAGAGCGCCTTACCAACTGGCTCAGGCGAGGGTGATATGACATGTGATGTGATTCACATATTTATAGCTTATGTGGTTGCTTTACAAATAAATAGCTAGTACATAGGGGAATTCGGAACCTAATAGGGACCAGGACATGTGGGAGTCTTAAACCCTCTGCTCCCACCTTGGTCCTGATCAAAATTGGGGCTCTGTGCATATTGTTTACCACAGGAGGCAAGGTGCCTGGGCAAAAACAGGCACAGAAAAACCATCCATTAAAGAGCTAAAATATGTTAATGATATCACATATAGCTGGGCCCTAAAATAAAGTTAGGAAATAAAAATGAGATGCTAGGATCATGTTTGATCTAGTAAATGAAAAATAAAAATAAAATAAAGCCGGTAAAGCCCAAAACAAATTAGAAAGCTGTGTTTATCTTTTGGTCACTGCTGCTTCCTTGTAGCCTGCACCAGTTAACATACAGTACTGGCTGTGTTTTTGGATTAATTTATGTCTGTAATCACACATAATCCATGCTATAATGACCTCTAGATTAGATTATAGTAATGCAGTCTGTGTGGTACTGCCTTTGATGGCTGCTACAGTCTTCAAAGGCATCTCCCAGACAGAGCACATTACCATAACCTAATCTAGAGGTTACCATAGCATGGTTTGTGTGTGGTTATATGCATCAGACCCCAGTAATTAAAAGTGGGGAGGCAGATGGAGCACAATGCATAGCTAGGTAAAGGTGGAAAATATGTGCTACCAGGTGGGAAACAAGAAGCAAAGCCAGTTCCAGGAAAAACATGTAGCAAAACTGATCCCTCAGTACACATGGAACCCCATCTAGATTTGACTTATTTTTACTTTTTATATATATCTGGAATCTCACCAATTTTCATCACCTCTCTCTTATGTGGCTTGATCTTCAATTTATTGGCCATGAACTATTCCATTACTGATTCCAGGCTGCAATTTGGGGATTCTGCTGCCTCGTTGGGATTTGAGAAAGATAATTGAGTGTCATCCATCAGCATACTGATGACTCTGAGCTCTGCACCCTGTGACAAACATTCCCAGCAAATTTATGAGAAGTTTGAAAGCAGAGGAGGTACCCAGTGTCGCCTTCTGAAATCTGCCAGACAGGTAGGGATGTAAGCACTTTTCTCAGTTTGCAACAATTGAAATTCACCCAAGCAAAAAGTAACGAGACAGCACTGAAGACATGTCATGTATGGATATTGTTTTAGGCCTTACAGAGAAAGATTTTTTCCTGGTGCCTAAAAATATAAAATAAAGTTATCAGCCTGCTATTGAAATATTATGTTGGTGTTGAATGGCCAAGCTTTCTCTGTTGTGGGAATCAATATTGTGGGGGCAGGGGTTCTTGTTACACGTTGAGATCCCCCCATCCCCATTTCATAAGAAAATTTATATATATATATTAAAGTATGAAGCCTGAAATTTTATTAAAATGGGTAGTGAAACCAGGGACTGAGGCAAAGGACCAGATGGCACCCAGTTCCCATTCCACATACAGAAGACAACCAGGCTGCCATCTGGATTTTAATCCAATACTGGTGATTGGGTAGTTTAGGGAGTGCAAATAACATACTTAGTTCTACACTACTACAGAGGGAAATGGCCAGGGGTCTTTGGAGGAACAGCAAGAGGGGTGTTCCTTCTAACCCACCCACCCCTGGCACCTTCCAACTGAGGCGGTTGCCTCAGTTTGCATCATGTTTAGCCCAGTTCGGAACAAAACTCCTCCCTTCCCTCACTCAAATACTGTGCCCTTCTTAAACCCATGTTCTGAATTGGACTGTATTAAATATGAGAAGCTGAGCAACAAACAGCTCCACCATGAGGCGAGAATAAGCATACATCTGTCTGAGATGGAACTGAATCCTATCTGTGCATAGAGGCTACAGCATCAGTGGGGACTGGGTGAGGGAAGTACATTAGGAGAAGCAGTTCCCAGCTAGGAGTGATAGCCAAGCTTTCGAGTCTCTGTGCTTCTTCTTATTCCTAGCGGTGGATACCCAAACCAGCACCCGCAGATAAAAATTGCTTCCAGCATTGTCTCTCTTACAGCCTACAAGGAGAACCACTGCTGTTGGGAGCTGAGGAAAAGTGGACTGCTCTCATCACATGATCCCCGGGGAGGGATTTTATCTGGACTGCAAATTCAGGAGATGGGGGTTTCAACACACTCAAACTCTACCACACTAAGAGACTGCTTGGAATGCTTGTGGAAATATATTGGCCCTTTATGGGATTGTGTTGGCCCTACTACAATGTGCATGGCTCATTCAACCCAACTGAACTGTGAATCAGTGCTAAGGTTAAAGTTATATCTCTGTCCCTGTATCCATGCTTCTTATACATAAGGGCCATGAACTACCAGTTTTTCCTATGTTACAACAAAAGTGCATCATCCCATAACTTGACACCTCTGCAATAAGCATGCACACATTTTCATCAGATCGCTAATGAATCAGTGGAGTGCACTCAGTTACAGCAAACTGAATGGTGCCCGTGCTCAGCTGTCTTTACTCCTCCCAAGAGTTCACATAAGAGGTGTTCACATGTTACATTCAATGAGTGTGCTATCTGTGTAGACAACTAATTGTGCTGTCTGTTTGTACAGTTATTTACCTGCAACCTTCAGTGAATTTCCGGGCACACCATAGTTGAGCTGTACAAATCAACATCTTGTGCATGCGTGGAGGCAGCTTGTAGTGTGTGAACAAGTCTATAGCGGCTAAGGTCATTCTGACAACTATGTGATCAATGCAGGTTGTGCAATCCACACAGAGATGGATTCAGAAACCTTCAACTGGGACTAGGGTTTTTGAGAGCACACATTTCTGAACTTCCAGCCAGTAAAGGCTGGTCCACAAGGGCAAATGGGGCACTGCCCCACCGGCCTCAGTCTGCTCTCATCCAGCCCCCACATGCCAACTTCCTCCTCTTTAGTCTCAGTGTTGCCTTTGTAGAACTCAGCAGTTATGATGGGAGCAAAACTAGAGTTAGTTGGCTGTGGCTGCCATTGGTCTACTGTTGGTCTACTTTTGGTCTCCCTACCTTCCTCCCTACTAGCCTCAATGGGCGTCAGACACTACTGCTTCCACTTTGATGCTAAAGTGCTCATTTTGGAAGGGTGCAATGCTCCTGTGCTGATATGCCTAATGGGTGCCCATTGGCTCCCATAACTTCAGAGAACAGACCCTACAAAACCAGTACCTTCCTATTCTTCTGAAATTTAGGAATATTTATTTGGAGGCTCTGGCTTACTACAGCATAGGGTAGTTCCTAAACAAAGTGACCTGATCTACAGGAGATCTGTGTCTAAGGAATGTCTATGTGCATTGTCAATGGCATTTCTTGTTAAGAGAGGGGAGAGTGAAGGATCACTTCTAAAGCTCTCTGGGCCTTCTTCCAGAAGTTGAACTCCTTCAAAATATATCCAGCTAGGGAGTGCTTGTAGTGCCTGTACCTTTTAATCTTTCCATCACTTGGCAAAGGACAAGGACTTAGTCTCTTTTCAAGTGAATGCTAATCTCATTTGTTTGCCACTAACAGTATTAAAAATGCAATCACTTAAATGGAAAATGTGAAAGACAGCCCTTGAAATGGCTTCCATTTGGGATAATTGCTGCAGTAACTAACTTCGCACAGCTCTCATTACCAATAGCCATGTGACGTTTTAAAGAAAACATTAACAGGTTTGTTCTGTTTACAGTGTTGTGTTGTACAGAATGAAGCTTCTGTCCTTACCATAAATTTTGAAGGTCACTTGGAACTGGCTTAAAATCAATATTTCTCTTAGGCACTTGTAACTTATTGGTTCTTTCGCAGTCACCAGCTAGGAGAGGCTGGACTTTGCTCCTGGGCTACTTGCTCAGTTTTGTGAGAAAGCAAACTGTGCAAAAGCTTCTTGGTGAGAAACCGCCAAACTTTTTTTTTTTTTTTTAAATACTCACTCAGTGTTGTATGTTGGGCAGAGTGCTGGGCTTGGGCTAGTGAGATCTGGGTTCACATGCCCTTTCAGCCATGAATTTTAACATACGGCTTTCAGCAAGTCATTATTTTCCAGACCTTCAGGGCCAATCTACATCACAGTAAGAACTTCTGTTGCAAACTGCTCTCAGGAATAATTGGCAACTCTTTCTTCTGCAGCAGAAAAGGAGAAGGTGGTGTTCAGTCTTTCCCCATCAGCTGCTGACCACCAGAAACTCACTCTCACACAGCTTCTATGGCTACCCCACCCCACCCGATCCCACGTATCAAACACAGGCCCAGTACTGTGTGGGAGCCAGTGTAGTGTAGTGGTTAAGAGCGGTAGTCTCATAATCTGGGGAACCGGGTTCGTGTCTCCACTCCTCCACATGCAGCTGCTGGGTGACCTTGGGCCAGTCACACTTCTCTGAAGTCTCTCAACCCCACTCACCTCACAGAGTGTTTGCTGTGGGGGAGGAAGGGAAAGGAGAATGTTAGCCGCTTTGAGACTCCTTAAAGGGAGTGAAAGGCGGGATATCAAATCCAAACTCTTCTTCTTCTTCTATTCTGTGGGGACAGAAGCAGTGTTGGTGGGGAGTTTTGGGGAAGAGTCACTGGAAGAGGAAAGTGTTTAAGAACTCCTTGCCCTGTTTAATGTTTGTATTATCAACTAAATATCTGGCATGTGGCCCCTTCAAGAGAAGCAGCCACAAGGAGGCCACCTCCTGGAGAGCTGATTCAAAGGTGTGGCCTGACTGGAGAAGATATTGCTACTTTCTGCTGGCACCAAGAATCAAGTTTTGTTCTATCATTAGCTCAGCTTGAAGTGAGTTTCTGCTTAAACAGCAGAAGACAATACACTTGATCCTTTGCTTGCAACAAAATGTTTTCTTCTGTGGACACATTATATTGAACCAGGAGCCCTCTGTATCATATGCAATGTACCATATGGTTTGGCCCTCAACCTAACCTAAGGGTGGTCGTTCACACAAGAGGGTGGACAGACTTCAGGCTTGATTCATTTTTTACTGTAACATTGAGATCCATGAACCAAAGCCAGATCAAAATCATGGCATAGGGCAGGGGGACCCAAAGTGTGGTCTGTGGACTGCTGGTGGTAGATGAGCTTCACTCAGTTGGTCTGTGATGTGTCTGTAAAAGTACAATTTAAAATCATACGGCATCTAGCAGAGGGCTTTACAAATGCTACAACAGGCAGAAAAATATATATAAAGTGGTATGTAATTCAATGCATACTAATATAAAGACACTCAACTGTTTTATGAGTAAGCTACATCTGATGGACTGTGCTGGAACACACTCCCTCCCATTCTTTTATTATTATTTCTTACTCATTTTAAAATATTTATATACCGCTTCTTAGGGTGGCTACCTTCCCCAGGCAGCTTCCATACAGCAATAAAGTACTGTACCAGAAACTAACTACAAAACTATTACAAAATAGCAAATACATTACAAAACTCATAAAGATCATAGGAGCAGTCATAACAAGGAACTTGATCAGACCAGCATAATAAAACCTACTAAACAAGCTAAAACCAGTTTAAAACCAGCTAAAACCAATTTAAAACTAGCTAAATGGAGCATCTTATTAAGTACAGTAACATGCATAAGCTGAGCATCAATAAATGTCGCAGGGCCAAATAAAAGCACCGTAATTATGCTCTCTAATGTCCTATGAAATTAATTGGTTAAATTACTGCAGTGTGGCAACAAGAGAGCCCTTGGGGGCAGGCATGAGTCTGTAGTCAAAAGGCTTGGTTTCATTTTGAAGGGCACAGCCTCAGTTCAAGTCCTGAAGATGTCTATAAAGGGAAATCATAGCTGTTCCCCTTCCTGAGTCTTATAGGATTTATTTGGCAAAAGAACAATGCTGTAAATTTTTTGACGCTGCAGGAAGGTGAGCATCCATGGCAGAATAAACCATTTCCTCGCCTGGACTTCCCTTGGGAAGTCGCTGGAATTACTGGCAAGTGGATAGCAATATGCAGCTCACATTTCAAGTGTTTTAGTATAACTCATAAAGGATATTGTACCATTTCTCAAAGGAAGCATGTCAGAGGTTGCTTGACTACAAGAGTGTATAAGAGTGCACCTATTTACCCTCTGAAGTATGAGATGTGGATTTTCAGGACGCGCCCTATTCCTGTGACTGTAATTTGTTTTAACTGTTTTAAATACAGTCGTACCTTAGAAGTCAAACGGAATCCGTTCCGGAAGTCTGTTCAACTTTCCAAACGTTCAGAAACCAAAGCTTGGCTTCCGACTGGCTGCAGGAAGCTCTTGCAGCCAATCGGAAGCCGCAGAAGCCACACTGGATGTTTGGCTTCCAAAAATCGCTCGAAAACCAGAATATACAGTGGTACCTCGGGTTAAGAACTTAATTCATTCTGGAGGTCCGTTCTTAACCTGAAACTGTTCTTAACCTGAAGCACCACTTTAGCTAATGGGGCCTCCTGCTGCCGCCACGCCGCCAGAGCACAATTTCTGTTCTCATCCTGAAGCAAAGTTCTTAACCTGAGGTAATATTTCTGGGTTAGCTGAGTCTGTAACCTGAAGCGTATGTAACCTGAAGCGTACGTAACCCGAGGTACCACTGTACTCACTTCCGTGTTTCGATCATTCGGGAGCCGATTTGTCTGGGAGCCAAGGCATTCAAGATCCAAGGTATGACTGTACTGAATTTTAAATTGTTGTAACCTGTTCTGGAACCTGCTGATGAAGGGTGGGTAATACTATTACTACTCTTACTACTACTACTACTACTACTACTAATAATAATAATAATACAGATACAAGTTACCTGTTTACATTCCGTCCATTATCTCCCAATGGAAACAAGACTGTTGACTGCTTTACTGTCATCAACTCTGCTCCCCATTCATTTCTTTCCCAGTTGATTAGTATTGTGCAGTTGAATGATCATGTGGGCTAGAGAAAGGGGAAGTTGTTCTTGAACAGCCTGAGAAACACATGTGAAGTGCTGCGGAGCAAGTTTGGCCACACCAATCTATCAAACTGTGTACACATTATGGTTTACTCTTGCTCCAGTGTATTCCCAAGCAAACATGACAATCCGTAGGTCCTCAGTAGTTTCTTGAGAAATACTTCTGCTTGATGCATTGTCCCTCAAACCAGCTTCCTCCCCAATATGAGAATGAATGCCGTGGTTGAGCTGAACTGTGTACACTTCAGACAGTCATTGCATATGCACAAATGACCACTTAATTGAATAGGAGCTGGCAAGGTGGGACGCTTCAAGCATGAAGAAACAAACTGGGTAATGTGCAGCAGGTGAAGACATTCCTGCCCCCTTTCTGGTGCAAGTGCAAATGTGGTTTGAAATTCAGAGGGGGAAATAACTGTATTTTCAGCCAGTGTGGTGTAGTGGTTAAGAGCGATAGACTCGTAATCTGGTGAACTGGGTTCGCATCTCCGCTCCTCCACATGCAGCTGCTGGGTGACCTTGGACTAGTCACACTTCTTCGAAGTTTCTCAGCTCCACTCACCTCACAGAGTGTTTGTTGTGGGGGAGGAAGGGAAAGGAGAATGTTAGCTGCTTCGAGACTCTTTAGGGTAGTGATAAAGCGGGATATCAAATCAAATCCAAACTCTAATGTGTACATAGCCTTAGTATACACAACTGTGCACATGGTAGAGTTGCCATACATCCGGAATTTCCTGGACATACCCGGAATGCTGCAGTCAGAAGCAGTGTCCAGGCAAAAATCGGTAAAATGTCTGGGAAAATCCAGATGTATGGCAACCCATGTCAGCACTGTTGTTTTTGCTGATTTCCCTTAAAAATAGCTCAAAAAGTAATCCCCCCCCCCAAAAAAGGCTGAGGAAAGAAATAAAACAAAATGTGATGAATGCAATGGATAGCCATTGTGAATCTTAGCCATTGTGACAGATACTGTTATTTTTCTCTAGTCACTATGGAGGCCTAAATTATAGCCTCTGGGTCTAATGTAGAAAATCAGGCTGAGTAGTCTCTCTCCAGACATGGGAAGTCTTATCCAGTTTCCCCCACAGATAGTGGGGACATCTGGCAGTGAGCAGGCAAGTCTTACCCACAAAGATATTTCTGTACACAAAAACTAGTTGTAATCTTGTCACAACTGACAAAACAGGATTAGGCAATAATCTCCACTGCACTGGGTTTGTTGCCACAATAACAAGAAACCATATATGCACACAGTGCTTAATTATGATGGACAACATCTCACCTGTTCAAAGAGATCTTGCAATTCATGTTAGGTTTTGGACCAGCAGTATGACTGGTGCACAGTGAGAGAATCTGTCAATATCAGCATCATTTTTAGAGGATTATGGAGGATTAGGCCATAGTGGACTGTATGGCAGGAGCCTGTTATGGGCCCTCATAAAATTTGGCTTTCACAAAATTCAAAGTGCAGTGTTGTAGTCTGAATGTTGGACTAGGACCTGGGAGCCCAGGGTTTAGATCCCCACTCTGCTGTGTAGCTCACCTGGGGCCAATCTCTAGGTTGTATGCTAGTCCTATGAAGAGTAAGCCCATTGAAATGAGTGAACGTGACTATGTTAAGTCAATTGATTTTTGTGGGTTGACTCTGGGCACAACTCTGGATACAAACCACTGTCTCTCAACCTAACCTACCTCATAGGGATGCTGTTGGGATAAAACGGTTAGAAGAAATATGCATGCCACCTTGGATTCCGTGAGGCAGGATATGAATGCAATAATAAATAAAACAAGGCACCAATTCTGGACCGAACTTCATATGATGTCAAATGCATACAAGCAATTACCATATTTTTCCGCCTATAAGATCTCCGCATGTATAAGACGCCCCCTATTTTGGGGGACTCAGATTTAAGAAAATGGGGGAGATATATCCGTGTATAAGATGCTCCCCTAATTTTTCACATTATTTTTTAGGGAAAAAACCTAGTCTTATACACGGAAAAATACAGTAACCTGTGTACTTTTATTGTTTAAATGTCAGCTGCATGGGGTGGGGGCAGGACTGGGACTGAGGTGCATAGGGAGGGTTTTAAAAATCTCCTTTGTCCTGTTGCAAATTAAAGGTAAAGGTAAAGGGACCCCTGACCATTAGGTCCAGTCTGGGGTTGCGGCACTCATCTCGCTTTATTGGCCGAGGGAGCCGGCCTACAGCTTCCGGGTCATGTGGCCAGCATGACTAAGCCGCTTCTGGCGAACCAGAGCAGCACACAGAAATGCCGTTTACCTTATTTACTTGCACTTTGACGTGCTTTCGAACTGCTAGGTTGGCAGGAGCAGGGACCAAGCAACGGGAGCTCACCCTGTCGTGGGGATTCGTACCACCGACCTTCTGATCGGCAAGCCCTAGGCTCTGTGGTTTAGCCCCTTTGTTGCAAATTACTCTCCCACAAAACTGACATTTGCCCCAGGAAGGAAGAGTCCACCTCTGCTTCCAGTTCAGTGTTCAAGTGTCAAACAGAATGGGCAGGAACCGATTGGACAAATCTAAGGAAGTTCCTGCTGGTCTTTTTCTCTCTTGCCTTCTCTAACTGCTGCTTGAAAACTAACAAGGACCAAGTATCCCCTCCCCACCCCATGACCAATTATTCTAAATCAGAAGTGGGGAATCTGTGGCCCTACAGATGTTATTGGACTCCAACTCTCACCAGCCCAAGTTAGCAAGGCCCAGTGCTGTTGTTGCTGAATCAGAGCTAGACCCTGTAAATTTTAACCTTGACCCTTATGTTTTGTCATTACATATCACTTCCTCCTTTTATTTTTCTTTCAAAACATTCCCACAGCCAATTAGCGTTTCTTTTTTTAAGTTGGCAGGAAAGCAAGATTATACACACACACACCCTCCATAACTTATAGATCCTCGGCATATGGGCTTGGAGCCAGCTAGAAGACGAAGGTTTGTAGTAGCTTCATTAAGAATGGTGGAGTTGAGCGTGAAGTCGCACTGCAGGCTTCCTCCAGGGATTTGCTGCAGTCTCTCAGGAGATAGATTACTACCAGCCTTTTTTTCCACTACCAGATTACTGCAGCAATGCTACTGCTGACGTTTTTACTGGGGAAAGAGGAACTGGGATTCTAGTGGGAAATCAGGAAGCCATCCAGGGCTCCACTGAGATCCTGCAAACCTGAGTTCATTTTCCAACTGCCGCAGCAGAATTTTGCAACGCAGATAGAAAATGTAATCGAACTAACGAGCTACAGAGGTGACAAATGCTCCCATTTATTCATTTGTTTGTTTGTGTTAAAAAGCTTTCAGAATTAATTTCCCAGGCACTCATTTTATATCAAGATGTTCCATAATGCAGAATGTTTTGGCGTCGACTGTCTCCCGAGTTTATTTATTTACTTGTTATTTAAAAGCATTCTGTTTTTTCAGTGTTCAAGGGGATGGCCGGAAGGGGCTCACTGCATCTTTAAAAACAGGGTCATAATATCAAGAATAAGGTCAACATAAATTAAAAGGGGGGGTAGGGGGTAAAACAAGAACCAATTCAGTAGATAGCAGAATCATTGCAACCCAGAAGGCCAATCACTTTGAGGAAAAGGAAGGTCCTTGCCAAACAGCAAAAGATCACGGGGGCAGGGTGGGTGGGAGAAGGGGACAACATGGACCTCCATTGGTAGGGCGTTCCATAACCTTGGTGTGGCCAGAGAAAACGTTCTCCCCAGCATCAGAGCCTCAGCTACTGATGGGAGAGACAGGGCTGGCCTTAGGCAGGCAGAGTAAGTTGGCTGACTCAAGCAGAAGGTGCCAAAGGGCAGAGGGAGCTGAGTGGGGCAGTGAGGTGTTTTGGGGCACAGCTGGTTGAGTAGTATTACCTGCCCCACACCCCCAGGCCAGTCTGCTGCCCTTAGCTGTGTAAGAACAGTGTATGCTGTCCTGTTCCAAATATTGGAGCAAGATTAAACTGCCAGTCTGATTGGCTTCTGTACATGGAATGAGGGGGCGCCATTTTGTCATTTGCCTCAAGCAGTGAAAAGTGTTAGGCTGGGCTGGCCTGAAGGAGAGACTATGCAGAAGATTTTAAGGAATGGATAGATTCAGTTGGGATGAGGTTGGCTCCCTTTGCTACATTTCAAGCCACATTTGCAGTGTCGCTCGCATTAGAGAGGAAGAAAATATAACTTCACCCAAAGTACATGACCTATTTGGTTCCCCCCTGCAACACCTTCCCCCTGAATTCTGATTCACGAAGCTATGTACATGTCTCAAATGTTCACACTGTTCTTAAGTATGAAATGAAAGCGGCTGAGGTTTTCTAGTTGAATTGAAGCTGGTTTGAGGAAAAAATGCATCAAACAGAAGTATTTGTCAAGAAACTACAGGATCGGTGTAGACTGCAAACGTGGCTTCAAAAATTAGCAGTGGAAGCACAACGGATCTGGAGTAAGTGGTAATGTGAACATAAACTCCCTCGTTAAGATTTTGGGTCATAGTTATTTTACAATGCAAAAGAAAAATCTGTATGCCCCAGAGCACAGTCTCTGCATTGACCCGATACTTGGGACCTGTAGTTCCCATTCAAGCAGGACAAATGTCACATTTTAACAGGTCACTCGTGGGCATTCCTCCCCCTGTTCTATTGTTGGAACCATTTCTGCCCAGCCAGGATATTGATTGTAAACAGACACGAGTAAGATTATTTATATTTGTTACATTTGCTGCAGACCTCAAAATAGAATGCATTTAACAACAAACAACAGCAAATTCAGATATGGGCAGGCTTCAAGAAAGTCAGAGCAAATTTAGAGGAAGCCATTAGGCTCAGTTACCTAATTAGGTTTGCATGTGCTATTTTCCAGAGGTCCTTTGTTTGTGGCTATATAAACAATGGGGGGATTTTTAGAAGGACAATGAGGAACAGGGACATTTTCTGCATTCTGCATTACTGCAAAGGTGTTAGAGCTTATTAATAAAAATAACATTATGTATTTCTACAAAACAAAAATGATTGGGGGTATTTATTTGTTTACTGAATTTATATCCCACTTATTCTCCTCCGCCTCCTCCGCCTCCTCTTGCTTTCTGCCTTCAGAAAAACTTGCATGGGGTTTTGGTTTGTCTTTAAAAAAAAAGAAAAGGAAAAGAAGAGTTGCAGACATAATTAGCTGAATTGTACCATCTAGTGGCTCCAAGGAGAATATCCCAGGCCTAGAAGTTATATCCCAGAAACACCTAAAATTATGAGATTTATTATGCAGCAAGCCTGCTCTTACAGGAAAATAATAATAATTGAGGTGAAACAGAAGGTGAAAATAGCTTTCAGGGGACTGTGGTAGAACTCAACTATTTTTGATGGACAATTGCGTACCTTACAAAGATAAAAGAGGCATTGGTAATGTAACCTAGGAAGGACAGAGTGAGAGACCAAGGAAAACAAACTCTAGTGAAAGTTCAAGAAGGAGGAGCCAAGGCTTTTTTTGCCAGTAACTGCCATCTCATTTATTTCAATTGTTAAATTTGCACCCCCACCTTTTCATTAACTGTTGTTCGATAAAATGCAAGGTACAAAAAAACCCCCACATTTCTAAAGGCAGGAGAAAACACACCAATAAAATCAAACATGCTTTAAATATTCTTCTGGTGTCACCGCTTCTGACCCTGAACACCAAAAGGTCTATTATAACACATACAGTGTTCCTCCAACACTGCTTAGGTTCATCCATTGGTACTGATATCCCCAAGGAAAAGGAGCTTTTATGGCAGAAATGGAAACCCTCATGCAGAATGCGGCCCCTCAGGCCTCCCTATATGCCCCTCAGAACTCTCCCCCAGGCCCCACCCCCTCTCTGCAGGCCACGCCCCTTCCTGCCCCTGCTTCTGGCTGGGATTTGTCTTGGAACTCTGATCACACCTCTTGCTTGTCTGAATAGAGGATGGTGAAGGGTATGTGCAGAAACGAATCTACTGTACATCCTGTTTGTTGCCTGAGGTGAAATGGTGAAGTGCTACCCTGCCACCATGCCGTCTCCGCCGAAGCCACCCTTATCTGGATTGCACAGCAACACTTGCAAAGCAGCAATGGCAATGGTGGTTTCTGGCAAAATCTCATGAGATCGCACCAAAATCTGGTGAGATCATGTGTATTCCATGAAATCTCACTCAATTTCAGTGAGATCTCACAAGATCTCGCTGGAAACCGACTCCGTTTCTCTGCCTGAGGCAAAATGCCTCATGGGCGGACCGGCCCCGACTGTACAAAAGTAAAATTTATGTTGCACTTTTGCCTCTGCTCACCCATGAAACACTGGCATGTGACTCTTGGAAGGCTTTCCAGAAGTGGATATGGTTCTCAGGCTTTTTTTTTAAAAAAAGGATTCCACATCCTTCTTTTATGGAATGATTCTCTGTAGAATTCCTGGTCAATTTCTCCCCTGGATCAGGAAAATGCTGAGCAATAGGGACAAGATGGCTATAGACTAATAAAGAATATTTGCTTCATCCTTGAAGAAAGTCCTTACAATCTGAGGACTTTCTCCTGCCCGTCTTAACAGCTTTGAAACACAGCCTTGCAATAGAAAGGGGATTCTTTTCCTGCCCCATTAGGGTTGCCATATTTTGAAGAGCAAAAAGAGGCCACATTTGCCGACTTCTACTTTTCACTGTGATGACTTTCATTTTACATACCCATGAAAAAAGAGGACATGTCCTGGAAAAAGAGGACGTATGGCAACCCTAGGTGTAGGGAACTACCTTATGCTAAGTTGTACCACTGGTCCATCTAGCTCTGTGTTGTCTACACTGACTGGCAGCAGCTCTCCAAGGCTTCAGACAGCGGTTGTTATGTACTGAGTTGAATAGGATCCAAAATACAGCAGTCTGATTGGTCCTAGAACAATAGGGTCCAAAGTGCAGCAGTCTGATTGGTCCTAGAACAACAGGATTCAGAATGCAGCAGTCTGATTGGTCCTAGAACAATAGGATCCAAAATGCAGCAGTCGGATTGGTCCTAGAACAACAGGATTCAGAATGCAGCAGTCTGATTGGTCCTAGAACAATGCAGCAGTCGGATTGGTCTGCAGGAGCCACCCAATCCAGCTCCAGATGGAAGTGAATCCACAACCTGATTGGCCTACAGGAGAATTCCGGAATTAGCCAATCACGTGCAGCCCATTGTGTAAAGAATGTATATAAAGCAGATACTTTGGGGGAACTTTCATTCCTCCTCACCACTGTGAGCTGAATAAAGAGCATGAAATCCACTCTCGACTCCAAGTATATTTCAGCGGTCTTCCCCAGGCTTACCTTGAGATGCCAGGGATTAAACCTGGAGCCTTCTGCATGCAAAGCAGATGATCTACCACTAGCTACAACTCTTCCTGAATGACAGCTCACCACCACCTGTCTATCTGAAGAAGGATTTGGATATTAAGGGGGAAGGCAGTAATGTCCAGGAATGTTCTTCATCATCATCTATCCAGCTGTTTCTCCTCTCCATGTCTACACCACCCTTCTTCTTCTTGCTCCTGCTCTTCCCATTTCCATTCCCATTTTCTCTGTGGAGCAACATGCTCTAATCCAAACCATTTCTATTTCCTTACTTAGGAACTCAATGATTCAGTGTTTTTCTTTACTAAAATGGGCCTCAAAATCTGATTTTCTGTTGGAAATAGCAGCCCAGGCAACTGTCATTTCAAGGGCAGCAATAAGGAAGTTCTGCTTTTAACCACACCGTTGCTGAAAGGAGGAAGTTGTCGCTTCTGTGGAGATGAGGAAGTTGGAGATAAATATAGTTTCTGAAGAATATCACAATGCACGGTGAAGGCAATAATGTGAACATTCGGTATCAATAAATGACAGATAGCTGCTCCAGTGTTCCTTCGCCATTCTCATCAACAGGAAAAAGAAAAAGAAAAACAAGGAGATGAGACCCAGACTTGACCACAAAGATAAGAGATGATATAAAACGGCTCCATATAGCAGCCTTCTCACTTCCCATTTCCTATTTATCACAGCTGAAATAACAGATTTTCCATTGCTCTTCAGCTTTGGGAACAATTGCTCACAATAATGCTTGGTCAAATGACCTAATGAGGTTAAAGCCCTACTACATTTCATCTGAGCTCAGTGGAAGACTATACACTGAATTAGGTTTGCGCTTTTGATCTCTTTAGGTTTCTCTTCTAGAATAAAAACAACAACCCGAGTCATAATGAACAATAAGTATTTACAATGGCTTGAGTTCCTGTGAGCAGAGTTACCCCTGAAGCCCCCTGAAAATCTGCTCGGGGGGGGGGTCAGGGCCACAATAACCATTAGGCTATAGTCTTAGCACAGGACGCGGGTGGCGCTGCGGGTTAAACCACAGAGCCTAGGACATGCCAATCAGAAGGTCGGCGGTTCGAATCCCCGCGACGGGGTGAGCTCCCGTTGCTCGGTCCCTGCTCCTGCCAACCTAGCAGTTCGAAAGCACGTCAAAGTGCAAGTAGATAAATAGGTACCGCTCCGGCGGGAAGGTAAACGGCGTTTCCGTGAGCTGCTCTGGTTCGCCAGAAGCGGCTTAGTCATGCTGGCCACATGACCCAGAAGCTGTACGCCGGCTCCCTTGGCCAATAAAGCGAGATGAGCGCCGCAACCCTAGAGTCGTCCGCGACTGGACCTAATGGTCAGGGATTCCTTTACCTTTAATTAGCCTACAATGTCATTTCCCTGCTTCCCACCTGGTGTCATATGTGCTTAGTGTAGTTGATGGGATACGCACTCAGAGTTTTGAATGTGTTTCCGTCAGCTGATGGGTGCAGACAGTGCAACTCCAGAGGAACTCGTTCTCAGTGCCCTCTGTTTCCCAGCTCCGTGGGTGGCCAGTTACTGCCTCGTAGCCTTATCTTCTTTTCAGAGGGGTTGTTGTGAGGATAGGTGGGGAAGGGAAATAAACGTATGAACGCCATCTTGAGCTGCTTGGAGGAATGACATTGTTCATACCTTTGCCACAGCCAAAGTCAGGAAAAATGTTAGTGTGGTGAATGAATTCTGTTTGAAGATTCCCACCCTCCTCTGGTTTGACTTTATGGTTTTATTTTACTCCCTTTTCCCAACTTATATCCTGCCCTTCTTGCAAAAAAGGAGCCCAGGGTAGCAAACACATCCACAATCCACAAAACACAAACACTCTAAAGCAGTTAAAACATTCTAAGAACAACTGCAGTTAAAAACATTTACCATTAAAAGCATGCTAAAAGCATTGCTGTTAAACACTTCATTTCATCCAGCAATGTCAGGATTGCCAGGAACAGTGTTCTTCAGACACTAAATGCCTTATTTCCCTCATGCCTTTAATCCACGAGGGGTTAGGGGCATAGGAAGGTGTCTTATACAGAGTCAGACAATCTGTCTCAGAATCTTCTGAACCAGAGATGGGAAACTTATGGGCCTTCAGCTTTTGCTGCTATGTTCGGCTACGGCATTGTGTTTCCCCAGGAAATCTACTTTTCTATAGATTTATATGGATGAGCATTTAACTACATGATTTCTCTTACCAGTAGTCTGAACATGCTGTGCTCTTTGCGAAGACTGGTCCTTGGCAAGGGAAGGAAAAACAATCAGGAGCACCTCAAAAAATGCCAGGCCAGGGATGGAAGAGCTGCAACTTGTCTCTTCTTCTGTAAGGACTGGCTATCATAATTTTCCAGGACAAAACTATAATTAGTTTTCTCTGCTTGCCATTGGCTTTGGCGCCCCCTACTGTTGGGCTCCTTTCCCCCCGCCCTATCAGTCCCAATGTTCACCAGTCACCATTGCTCAGTGGTAGAGCTCATTCTTTAAATCCAGAAGTTAACTCTGTTTCCAAGCAGGGCTGGGAAGGATTCCGGCCTAAAACTCTGGAGAGTTGTGTAAGCAATACTGAGGTAAATGTACCGATGGTCTGATTCAGTATAAGGCAGCTTCCTATTTTCCTAAGTTCCATCATATGCAATTAGGTACAGATGGTTTGTGACAATAAACTTGCCATTGTGGAGCAGAAATTATTCCTCGCTCAAACACAAATACCTACCTCGTTAATTGCCAGTTAAATCAACCCACCTGCGTCACCCAATAGCTCCCTCGCTCCTTCCTATGCCAGCAGAGTGAAAACATGATCTGTTGGGAGAAAACTATATTTGTGCTTTGTTATCTAATTTGTTTCACAGAGTTGGCTTTTGTTTCAATTGGGGGGGGGGAGAGTAAGGGCCTATGCAAAAAGCCTTTGGAGATAAAATGACTTCTGAGAAAAGCTTTAAAGGAAAAGATAATACCGTATATACTCGAGTATAAGCCGATCCAAATATAAGCTGAGGCATCTAATTTTAGCACAAAAAACTGGGAAAACTTATTGACTTGAGTATAAGCCAATTCACCTCACCACACCACAAACCTGGTGGCGGTGGCAGTGATGGAGGAAGAACAAGCAGCCCGAAAGGGCTCCTTTTGGGCCGCTGCGCTGCGCTGTGCCTCTCCCAACTGTGGCTCCTGTGCCTGCCCTTGCGAGAGGCGGGCAGCGGCAGCAGGACAAGCAGCAAGAAAGGGCTCCTTTCGGGCCACTCGGCCCTCCGCCGCTGCCGCCCACCTCACTTGAGTATAAGCCGAGGAGGGCTTTTTCCACATTAAAAATGTGCTGAGAAAGGCGGCTTATACTCGAGTATATACGGTATGTGCTGTAGTCTGTAATCCTATACAAATTTAATTGGGACTACATTGCATTATTTGAAGCTGTATAAAAATCTGGACTTGAATCACTCATATATGCTTATCTCTGGATGTCTGCAACATCCAATGATGACTTGCACATATTAAAAAGGTATTATAAATCAAACAATAAGGATGATTCTTTAATACACGCAAGTCCCACTTTATGAATGCTTGCTATGCAAAAATTCAATTATCTGAACACAATGAATTAGTACCCAAACCTCTCTACATGCACCGCAGATACACACCCCAGATTACATGTTCAGGAACACATTAACAATTTCCCCATAGGAATCCATGGAAATCATCGACTTGTTATGCAAATAGAAATTGTTGACTCTTTATGCGAATGCTCACCTCACAAATGATTTCCAGAGAACCAAGTGTACTGTACATTTCAGTGAAGTCGGTTAACATATTCAGCTGTGATATACAAAGCTAATGGGCTCAGCTATGTACATAATTATCCTTAATCCAGTCTCCACTTCCCCAGTGCTCAGATTATGGGGAAATAGTAAGCATCACCCTCTGACTCGTGCCAATTTTAGCCAAATCATGCTCCCCCAGTTTTCTAAAAACAGTAGCTAAGGCAGGACAAAAGGTTTAGGGAGCTACCTCCTACCGCAGTATCGGAGCACTGCATTATCCCGCCCACCTCACTGGACTAAAATGCAGGAAGTGGCAAAGAACAGTCCTATTTATGCATTCTGTGTTATCTGCATATACACTAAACATGCAGACAGAGGGTGGAGCAACATGCCTCTATTCATACAAGGAAATACTTTCTCAGGGCTCCTGACCTTGAGAGCTGGAAGAGGATATGTGGACTTGTTCCTCAGTGGGCCGTGGGTCACTTTCTGGTGGGCTTCAGTGCCACAGGCTGCCCATTGCACCTCCTCAGTTGCCTGCCCTGACCAGCATTGACATCTTGCCTACTGAGGAAAGATGGCCAAGAGACTTTGGCTGCATTCACATTGCAGTTTATTCTATTTTCCCAAGGTTTCCCAAATTGTTAAGTTCTACATTCTATTTGAGCTTTCACATGATGTAGAAGCTATTTCTAGCAGTACAGCGGAATATAGAGGAACTATAGTGCAAGGAGTTTAGTACCCATCTCTACATTATTTGCAAATGGATTTTTTTTCCTGGAAGCAAATAATATGGAAAAGAGCACTAAACCTGTACAATATTCCGCTACAGTTCCAGAAGTGGTATTTATGTCATGTGAAAGTTCATATATAATGCAAAACTTATCAGTTACAGAAGAGCTGTGAAAAGCAGAATAAACTGCCATGTGAATGCAGCCAGTGCCTCTGAATAAGCAAATTCTGCCTAAAATAGGGAGGCTGAGTCACATTACGTACACAGCAAATATCTGGACTTAGCTTGAGGAAAACTGAACCATGGAACGCCTTGTCACAAGGAAAATGCTGTAAAAATGAATTTAGTATTTACCAAAGATGTATTTGATATCAATAGGAAATGGTACCAGTAATTGCCAGCTGATTGTGCCACGCTCTGCCTCCACCTGCCACCACATTTCGTGACTGGCTCTGCCACAGCACCACCATTTTGTGACTGGCGGGCCTTAATAATTTTCAGCTATCTCAAGGGGACCCTGGGGTGTAGAAAGTGTGAGAACCCCTGTGCTAGAAATATGTTAAGGTTTTTATTATGGGAAATAAATAACCACGACTGGAGCTAGATATTGGCTAATGCAATTTATGTATTCAGAGCCTACCTAGTTTCTGTCAACTTGAGTTCTGGGATTTTGATTCTTCTGGGCTTTGCTGGTGCGTCACAGTAACCTTGGCTACAGAGCAGCTATTGATTCAGAACACAAAGCATGTATGAGAGAATTTCTCTGCACAATTGAGTGATTGTGGCCATTACAAGCAGCTACTGTTGCTGAAGCAATTCTAGAATTTTTGCCACCTCAGTAAATGGTAATAAACCTGGTAGGAGTTCTTCCTATACTTTCCCTTGGCAATCTTGTTCACTGGAGAGGCCTCATCCTGGTTACCAGCCTTGCTAAATCTTTTCAAATGTAGTCGTGGTCTTTTTCATGTGCAATACACACTTTCAGACATGGAAGGTATGTTAGGGAGAGAAATGCAAAAGTCCAATTTGAAACTTTCTTTTGTAGAAGTAGGGATGAAGGAAGAATTCAATTCAGTTCACATTTAAAGCTGAATCCGTCAAATTCACACTTTCTGAAACAATATGAGAATTGAAACACAGTCAGCCTTCAAAATTTGCCCATCTGAATTTTGTGATGCAGTTCTTTGACCAGTGTTTACAAAAATGCTTATGTTAGGGGAAAGTGTGCCTAAAAGTGAACCCTTTAATGAAAATAACATATAGAAATGCATTGTATTTAGATAAATTACTTGCAAAAATGTGTACATCAGTCAAAACTGCAAAAAATGTGTTTATTAGTTTAAAAATCACACTAAACTGCTGAAGAATTTTCATGATGATCTTTTTTTAAAAAAACAACAACCTTTTTTTGCAATTGCTGCAGGAATGTGGCAATCTGAATTTAAGACTGGAAAAACCAGAAATGGAGAAAACCAAAATTGACAGGTCTTTCCATTTCAACCTGTAAGTAAGTTCCACTGAATCAATTGAAGCTTTGCTCAGTTCTAAATACAATATTTTCCTGCAATCATTTCACCAATATTTATATAGAAAGCACTTCTCCAGGTGGCTTGTGTCTTTTAAATGCCCCCCCCCCCGATTTAGGCTACAATCTTGTTTGTCTGTGCCTAATGTGTTAAGATATTGTAAGAAGTGGCTAATGATATTCTCTTTATATTTATGCTAATCCTTTTCTCTAATCTGCACCCCAAGAAACCATCAAAGCTCTGCAATTGGGTTACTCAGATACAGTGCCTTGGTAACTTAACTTTCATAATTCCAGTACGTAGATTATACAGGTTTATATTTATTTGTTTAATTAGCATACTTTACATATTTTAGTGCTGTTGTCTTTAACAAGGATTTTGAATGCAGGTATGGATAAGACACCTGCAAGCTCCACGCTCTGGTCGCTGAAAATCTAGTTGAGCTACTTTTGATTTGCCAAGATTTCACAATACATTTTCAAGTTTTCTCCAGGGTCAAAAGAAACAGCAACTTGCATTTAAATGCTTCAGGCTGATCCAGGATCTCTACAAGTATTTTAGCAAACTGGAATGAAGATATCCATTTAGTTTTTAGCATGCAACTGTCTCACTCGTTTTATTTATTCAGATTTCCTCCTCCAGGGATTAAAAATAAACACACCACACAATGCAAGTTATGCTTATTAGCCCCATTCAGTATTCTTCCCTCCAGCTCTTCCTTATAGGAGTCTTACTGACAAACCTCGGTGTGAAATTAATTTATAACCTCTCTCCCCCTTTAAAGATGTTTCTTAGGGCACCTCCTGCAAAAAAATGGATTTACTGTGATTTAGAAATGTTGAGGAAATGTACTGGCAAGTGTAGGATTGGATGTAATGTCATGTACTCTTCCTGCCAACAAATCAGAAAGAATGTTCAACAAATACCCAACGTGGTCCCATCTTCCCTGCCAACAAATCTTGCAGAATGCTCAATAAACAGGTAATCTGGCAGTACTCTCATAGTTTAGCAGGAAAGGAAAATAAACCAAAGACTTGTGTGATCTACACAGAGCTAGGAAGTATTCATGGAAAATGGGAAGTGAGGGCATTGCCCACATGCTCAGCTGTTTGCACATGCCTAAATCATCTTCAGTGAGTGAAGGTCGCTCATAGATCATAGATTGCATAAATAAAGAGCTGTGGGGTCAGTCTTGACATGTATTGAACCTTCAGATTATAGCCCCTGGAGGTCTGTAAAATGACCTCAAGCTCCTGCACCCTCATTTATTCTGCTCTGTTATGTGGTAATGCAATTGCACCTTGAAAGAATTCAATTTCGGAAGATGGAATGTGCACTTCTTTAAGTGGCTTCTGACCTCCTTAATGGAGTCTACCTATGCTGAACAGGAGATGCTCTCAGAACGACTGCCAGCAGTGGGAGCTAAGGCTGATTGACATTCTGTTGCTTAATACCACCTGCCTCACACTCTTTTTAGTTCTGCATCAATGGTAGGCAATGCCTGCATTTGAAATGCCATATATTTAAATAAGTTATCATTCACAAATAAATGCTGAGCAGGTAATTATGATCATTTTCATCTTTGAGAAAGATAGCAACCTTTGCAGCAGCAGCAGACATATTTAAGATTGCTCCTTTGTTATTTTATGCTTCTTTATATATGCACTCCAGTTCAGAGGCTTTGGAGCTTGTAGAAAGGCTCTGCAATTCTACAATATATTATTGACACAATAATAGTGCATTGATTTTTCTTCATTAGTTTCCCATGATGCTTCGCTAATGCTACTACATTGTTGCTTCCTGGAGAGGCTATAGCACAACAAAAATAGCACAAAAAACACACACCCAGCACCCTGGCCCTGACTGGTGGATGTTGTACTCAGACTTCCATCTTGGTTTTTGCCAAAGTCTTTAATGTGAAGGTCAGTATGATACATAAATACGGCTTCAAAGCATTCAGATTCCAGGGGTCACAATGGTCTAAGTTCATGGCTAGGCATAAGCTAAGAAGACATTGTCCCAACACTAGACTTGCCTCCAAAGCTCTCCTTTTGAATAGTGGGGGGGGGGGGAGGGACACAGCCATTTATAGAATCCTAGAACTGTAGAGTTAGAAGAGAACCCTGGGGTCATGTATCCCAACTCCCTGCAATGCAGGAATTTGCATGGTTGACGTCCCGAGCCACGGGATGGGGCAAGCAAGTGGGCATTCCTCCAGGTAGGCTGGGTCTGTTTGTGCCAACACAGTTTTATAAACATCCATGGTGCTGTAAGCAAAGTCAATGGGGCCAGCTCACTATCTGATCCAGGCCCATGCAGAGCTTGTCTGAAGTCCAGGACAGGAATCATGTTACAATAAAGTTATAAACTCAAACAAAAAAGCAGCCGGTCCCGGGAAGACACAAGATCTACCCACCGTGGAGGAATGGCAGATGCAAGTGATTGACTACATGGAGATGGCTGAAATGACTGGCAGAATCCGTGACCAGGGAGAAGAACTGATGGAACAGGATTGGAAAAAGTTTAAGGGTTATTTACAAAAACATTGCAAAATGTCTGAGTGTTAATGTGATGTGGGAAGTGAAGGTAACAGGGTTTGTGGGATCTGGTTAAATGTGAATGAAAAGAAGAATGTTAAAAAGGAGAAGGGGTTACGAACAAGGATAATATTATGTCATAGTATATAAGATGAGGAATGGGCTAAAATAATGAAAAATTGGGACATAATAATTAGAAGAATATAATTTAAGCATGGCTTAAATAAGGGTTTGAATTTGCTGAATTTGATTGGAATAAAGAGGAACACAAAAAGGGAGATGTGAGGAGGTCAAGACAGAGGGGTATGGAATTTTGTAAATCTAAAAAAAGTGGAATTTTCTTTTTTCTTTTTTTCTGTTTTTTCTTTTTTGTTATATATCTCTGTTTTTTCTGGTTTTTTTTATGTGAGCTTTATTTATTGTAATGATCTATCTGAAATGATGAATTTTTTTATTTGTAAAACCCAAATAAACATTTATTAAAAAATAAAAGCAGCCGGTCCCTAGAGCCGGACCCCAACTACCTTAGCCCTCCAAGGCCTAGGGAAAGTGAACCCATCTGCCCCTCCCTTCTGCATGGGCCTGGTCTGATCTGTCCCCAGGCATTTCCCAGAGTTGGGCAGCTCTTTGCTGGTGGGAGGTGGTGCTGGAGACACATGCAGCTGCTATGGCGATGGATAATTTGGGGTATTATACAGTACTGAAAGCTGAAAAAATGAGCACAAAGCATCCTTAATACACAATAATAAGGATGTCTGTAGGGGCCCTAAATTAGCAAAAGTGGCAAGAAGAACCATCAATCAATATTCTTCCTTTGGGATTAATCTGTCATCGAGTTTAATCACCCTCTAGCTATTAATTGAATATAATGTGATTGTGACCTTTCATTAACGAAATTCTGCAAAATGCTTTGTAAACTAATTTGCACATGAATCTGATTAAAGCAGAAGCGCTCTACGCATTTATCTAGGAACTTACTTCTGAGTAGACAATTGCAGCTAACCATTGCAATTGTAGCAATGCTATTAAAGCAAAGTGACATGGGCTGGGGAAAATCTTTATGTCTACATGCAGCATTTGATGTATATAATCATAATGTCTGTGTATAAATTTGCATAGACTCTTAATTTGCATAGTTCCTTGGTATTCATTCCAAAGTGAACTGAAGACAAAGCATTTGGTCATATTTATCCTGTATTCCACTTTCCTCCCTCTCACTCACCTTCTGTTGTCTTTCCCCCACCTCAAACTAAATTTAGACTGTAGATTCCTTGCGGTACAGACAGGAGGCCAGAGATGAAAGCATGGATTGCAGGAAAAGACCTGGTTGGGTTAGAGGGTTAGCCCTTTAAGACTGACTCCAGCTACAAAGACTGACTCCATCTACGAAAGCTGTTTCCACTGCTCACGATGCCTAGAGACTCTCAGGGTGCGATATTGATTAGGAATTGTTGCCGGTGGTCAAGAATTTATTTTGGAGCTGCATTATTTTTTGCCATTATCAGGATTATGTTCTTGTATTTTAAATGTTAGACTTTATCTTGAATTATCAGTGGATTGTTTTATAATATACAATATACAAAATATAATATACAAAATTGTTAGTTTATTGTTTATGGCTATTTAAATTTTGTTGTATCTTGCAACTGTTGGTGAATGATGTAAACTTTTCCTGTTGTGGGCCACCTTGAGCATGATTTCCTATGCAAAGGCACCATACAAATCAATAGTGATAACAATTCTCTGGCTCCATCACATGTTTACAACAAACCTCTGCAGTAGAGAGCTTTGTACATCCATGGAGGTTCATTTTGCAAGTGGGAGTCCTGGGAGATCAGGGTTTCTACTTTCATAGCAGCCTCAACAAACACAGTGCACTTCCAGACTGATGCTATTTTTGAATGGGATTCAATCACACACCGACAATTTCAGATTGGGCAACTATAGTTGATTGGTAGGTCTTGTGAAACAAATCCACACTCCCCCCCCCCCAAAAAAATAATAATTGGGGCATCTTGTGATAGGGGAAGTAGCAGAAAAATGGGCTGCAAAGAGTGTGATAATACTTGCTTTGACATGACTTCATCTAACTTCCCTGCAAACAAACCGGGATGAATGTCAGTGTGGTGTAGTAGTTAGACTGCTAGGCTAGCACCTGGGAGACCAGGGTTCAAATCTCTGCTCAGCTTTGGGCCAACTACTCACTCTCAGCTTTACCTACCTCACAGGGTTGTTGTGAGGATAAAATGAGGAGCTGGAGAGCTATGTGCACCATCTTGAGCTCCTTGCGGGAATGGTGGAACATAAATGTAATAAATAAAATAAAATAGTCAATGATGTCTGATCTTCCTGCAAACAAACCAGAACAAATGTGCAGGTCATCTGGAAGTGCCCACTGCAGAAGAAGAAGAAGAAGAAGAAGAAGAAGAAGAAGAGGAGGAGGAGGAGGAGGAGGAGGAGGAGGAGGAGGAGGAGAAGAAGAAGAAGAAGAAGAATAGTAGTAGTAGTAGTAGTAGTAGTAGTAGTTGTTTGGATTTGATATCCCGCTTTACCACTACCCTAAGGAGTCTCAAAGCGGCTAACATTCTCCTTTCCCTTCCTCCCCCACAACAAACACTCTGTGAGGTGAGTGGGGCTGAGAGACTTCAGAGAAGTGTGACTAGCCCAAGGTCACCCAGCAGCTGCATGTGGAGGAGCAGGGAATCGAACCCGGTTCACCAGATTATGAGTCCACCGCTCTTAACCACTACACCAAACTGCAGAAGTTTGCTGCAAACATGTGAAGGCTAAATGAGAATCCTCACTGTTGTGCTATCTATATTTCCTCTTCAGGCAATAGTGCCTTAAGTGGGCTAGAGTATTCTGTTGTTTAAATTCACAGTTCATCTGCAACAGCAACACATACGAACCCATTTGCCACAAGCCCTGGCAAATAGCACTGGGAGCTGAGATCATTTGCCAACATACAGGAAAGCGCTCCAAAATGTGACCCAGTTTTACTTCAGCGGCAAGTCATTACAATTGGGGTTTTTAGAATGACAGCCACTGTTCTACTCGTGGGTGATTATTAATCACAAAGAAAGCCCGGTCCTTTCAATCAGTGGAAAATTAAAAGGCTGCTGACCTCCACGTTGTTCCCAAATCCTGCAAACGCAGCCTTTGCATTACTACCTGTTTAAAGGCACGTAGAATCTCAATTAGAGCTTGCATAGGATTGCGTTATGGATTGAATAATGAGAGAGCTGGATCAAACTTCTTCAATCAATGCCAAGCGAAGGAAAAGTGTTTTGTTTGTATTTTTTAAAACTGCCAGATCATTAAAAAAAATGTTTTCCCTTATTAATAACACCACGCGTTGCCAACATACTTAACACTGTGAGTCTTGTTTCCAAAGCTGAATAGAATAAGATGCTTGAAACAGCAGTTCAGTAACATTCAGAATGGCAATGGAAAAACAAATTCTGGTGGCAAGATGGTTTTGTGTGTCTTTTGGGGTGAATTCTGCTGAACCTTCTTTTGACTGAGAGCCAGCTGGAGACGGTTGGTTTCCAGTTTGCGTTCAGAATATGCTTGCAGGGAACTGCTAGTGGGTGCCATTTATCACTAACAGTGACTGTAATATTGGATGCCATATGGCTCAACCTACTTTAGTAAGGCTTTTTGACAGTAGGGAAAATCACAGCCTATCAGGGTGGAGGTAGTTATCTGCAAATGGTGCACCACAAAGAGATTGTTTCTTGTTTCCTGAAGCTGGGCAGAAATCGCAATGAGTTTGTACTCAATTGTGTTAATAGTTTGACAAATTGGTTTGTTCTTTGCCTTACTAATATGCAATTGTGTTTCTGGTATTATTGTAATGTTTGTGAATGTTTAATGCTATTGTTCTTATGGTAAACTGCTTTAAACTCAGCATTGTTGCTGGAAAAGCGGAATACAAATATTAAATCAAAAGTAGGACCATAGACAGCTCACCGTGGAGCTGCACAAAGTCAGGCTGGGTATTGGGCACCCACATTTACTTCATCAATAAATTGGAGCTAGCTTAGTGCATTCCACACAGCAGTGTATTGTGAAATCTGTGTTGCTTCTGCAAGCAAGATTTGTTCAATGTCCACCTGATGTCCTCATCAAGATACTGTCAAACTACCACCACCTACTTCATAAGAACATAAGAACAGTCTGAAGATGTATTTTTGGAGATCTTCGCAATACTGTTGTACCTTGGATCTCAAATGTCTTGGCTCCTGAAGAAATCGGCTCCCAAATGATCGAAACCTGGAAGTGAGTGTTCCGGTTTTCGAACGATTTTTGGAAGCCGAACATCCAGCACAGCTTCTGTGGCTTCCGATTAGCTGCAGGACACTCTGATTGGAAGCTGCGCCTTGGTTTTCAAATGGTTCCGGTAGTCAAACGGACTCCTCGAACGCATTCTGTTCAAGAACCAAGGTACGACTGTATCTTTTTGCTTTAATAACCCTGAACCATTTCAGGTATCATCAGCAAACTTGGTGTGCCGCTAATCGCAGGCCTTAGTTGATGTAGGCAATAATCCAGTTAGGGCAATTTGAGAGAGACTGTTGGGGCTATAAACCTGGATTTAAGTATTCTAAATAAATAAGCAATCACTGACCTGAATGCTTCATCTAGCCAGTTCTCAATAGAACCCATACAATTACCGTATTTTTCGCACCATAGGACGCACTTTTTCCCCTCCAAAAATGAAGGGGAAATGTGTGTGCGTCCTATGGTGCGAATGCAGGCTTTCGCTGAAGCCTGGAGAGCGAGAGGCATCGGTGCGCACCGACCCCTCTCGCTCTCCAGGCTTCAGGAAGCTATCCGCAAGCCTTGCAAGCCCGGCGGGAGTTCCCGCGGGCTCACAAGGCTTGCGGGCAGCAGCCTGCAGCCCCGGCGAGTGTCCGCAAGCCTTGCGCGCCCGGCGGGAGGTCCCGCCGAGCGCGTGAGGCTTGGGGCGGCAGCCTGTCACCCGAAGCACGGGGAGCCCTCCAGAAGGCTCCCCGTGCTTCGGGCGAGTGTCTGCAAGCCTTGCGCGCCCGGCGGGAGGTCCCGACGGGCGCGCGAGGCTTGGGGCGGCAGCCTGTCACCCGAAGCACGGGGAGCCCTCCAGAAGGCTCCCCGTGCTTCGGGCGAGTGTCTGCAAGCCTTGCGCGCCCGGCGGGAGGTCCCGACGGGCGCGCGAGGCTTGGGGCGGCAGCCTGTCACCCGAAGCACGGGGAGCCCTCCAGAAGGCTCCCCGTGCTTCGGGCGAGTGTCTGCAAGCCTTGCGCGCCCGGCGGGAGGTCCCAACGGGCGCGCGAGGCTTGGGGCGGCAGCCTGTCACCCGAAGCACGGGGAGCCCTCCAGAAGGCTCCCCGTGCTTCGGGGGAGTGTCTGCAAGCCTTGCGCGCCCGGCGGGAGGTCCCAACGGGCGCGCGAGGCTTGGGGCGGCAGCCTGTCACCCGAAGCACGGGGAGCCCTCCAGAAGGCTCCCCGTGCTTCGGGGGAGTGTCTGCAAGCCTTGCGCGCCCGGCGGGAGGTCCCAACGGGCGCGCGAGGCTTGGGGCGGCAGCCTGTCACCCGAAGCACAGGGAGCCCTCCAGAAGGCTCCCCGTGCTTCGGGCGAGTGTCTGCAAGCCTTGCGCGCCCGGCGGGAGGTCCCGACGGGCGCGCGAGGCTTGGGGCGGCAGCCTGTCACCCGAAGCACGGGGAGCCCTCCAGAGGGCTCCCCGTGCTTCGGGCGAGTGTTCGCAAGGCTTGGGGCGGCAGCCGCGGCTGGGGGGGGAATAAATTTTTTTTTATTCATTCCGCCCCCCAAAAAATGAGGTGCGTCCTATGGGCCGGTGCGCCCTATAGAACGAAAAATACGGTAATCACCTCAACCCTGAATTACTGATCAGTGTTTAAAGACCACCAGCTGAGTATTAAAACAGCAACAGCAAAAAAGAAGCAAACTCTCAGCATCTTCCCCCTGCTATTCAATTTGGATGAGATCTCTCCCTTCCTCCAAGAATTTAAGGTTTAGAGCCATAATCAGCCTAGACCCCCATTAGTAAGGCCCCAGCAAAATTCCCTTTTAAGCCTCCAACCAACCAGGGAGGCCAAGTCTTGTTGGTCTCCTCACCACTGCCACCCAACATGAATTTCTTCTTCATTGATGTCTGGTCTTTGTCCAGCCATGGCACCAGCAGAGTGAATGAGGAAGAATGACTCATGCCAAATTCATCTAGTTTTATTACTGTCAAACTTTTCAAAACCTCCAGTGAACCTAAAACACCATATTGTTTCTTAGCAGACAAGCAGAAAGCCGGCACATAAGAAATGTACTTCCCTGCAGCTTATTCTCCTAGCAATATCCTCTTTCTCTTAGCTTTCTCACAAAACACTGTGATTCTTGTCCAGTTCCTGGAACACAAAAGCCATATAATGTTTACATGGCATAGATCTGAGCAGAAAGGAATGATAGGTTTAATTTCACAGGTTGCGGAGCACTCGCAACATTCAGATGCAGAAAGCTGAAAACTGCTCATCTTGCTGGAGAGGCTGAGCAAATAAAACATACCAGTAAACCTAGCTGCTGTAGCCTGAAATTTTTTTTTGTGTGTTTTATTTTTAAGATTCTCCTTAACTGCAAGATGTGTTTCCTGGACATTAACAGCAAAATTTAATTTTTGAACCATTATTTTTCACCCTGCAGACAAGCCAAAAAATACATTTTCTCATGTGTATCAAATTGCTCTATAAATTGGATCTTCTGTAGTTTGCATGTTGCACAAGGTACAGAGAGACCTGACTGGCCCTATCATTAGGCAGAGTGAAGTAGCCCCTTCAGGCGGCAAATGCTGAAGAGCGGTAGACAGCAGGGAGGTGCTGAAGGACAGCACTCTGTGTACCATGCGGCCTACTCTGTCCCTGCTAAACTCACCTTAAGGTAGCCTGCTGCCCTCAGTTACAGTGGACCATGCCATCCCATCACCGCTATTTGTTGGAAGCTTAGGTGCAACTCAGCTTGCTGAGAGGGGTTTGCATGGAGATTAGACAGATACGGTATGTGACCTCCAGATTCCCAGACTATCACTGTACCTTTATCTCTATGCCAACTTCTCTCTATCTCTTTGATGTTTTGACAGATACATCTTAGATTGCATCCTGCTTACAACTTTTTCCTCACACGTTCCCTGGACTTCAAGGCAAGAGGTTATCTTGGATCTATATCCTGAGAACACAGAGGGAACATGGCTTCTTTGTTTCTCCAACTAGATACTTAGCAGGGACTGTCGAATTCTGTAGGTACTTCCTTTACTAAACATTAACTTTCTTATTTTAAACCAAGTCTCAGTCTGAATGCCTTTCAGCTAAAGGTGTGCTCCAAGCAAGGATTCATTAACTAAAGTTAACTTCTCTGCTAACACTGCTGATGCCAAAAACTGGTCTAGTTGGCTTCTGTACATAGAATGGGGAGGGAACGCTGTATATTATTATATTATTTACAAAAACTACAGATAGACAACCTTTTTAAAAGAGGAATTCTCCCTTTTCTCTCATACATCTCACTAAGATAACGCCTAGTGCTGTAAATGTGCATGTCATTGAAAAATAAAGTATGCTGATTGCTTCAGAAGTATTTGTTTTACCCATGTGCCAAGGTAATCAACTGATCGATCACCTAAAGCTCCTGCAATTAATCAAGTAAGATTCTTTAAACAGGTGACAGTCCTATCTTTGATCATCACTATCTCATGCATTCAAGTCTACAAACTGGGGACCCACACACATGGATGAACTTGCCCTCCAGTTTCCCAAGGGCAAAGTAGAGACATTAACACTTCCTCGCTTTGCTGGAGTGTTGTGCAAATTAATTAGCTAACACCTTCCACAACACACACACATGCTCAGCATTTGAAGCAGGTAAAATGCCAGCTGAGTCTTACTGCATGTAGAGCCCTCAAGTTGCCAGACAGTAAGGAGGTGAAAGCTAACAGCACTATCTACAGGCATGCTGGTTTGTGCTGCCTCCACATCTGTCATCTTACCTTACGGTTCACAGCAAGAAATAATTCATTTTTTTCTGCTTGAGTTAACACATTACCATGTGCCAAGGTTACCTCAAAGGAGAGCTGGGAAGGCAAGTCGCAGCAAGTGGCAGTTATCTAGAGGTTCAGGACAAGAGAGAGATGCCTCCTTCAAAATGCTTTTGCATGAAGGTAATGTTTCACTGCCTCGAACATCTGCGTCTCGCTGTGACTCTATTCCTTACTGCTAGAGCACATACCCAAGAGCATGTCTTTTTTAAAAGGCATTTTTATTAAATTTTCCAAAGTACAGAAATGAGGGGGGGGGGGAGAGAGAGACAAAAATGAGATAGCCAAAGGTTAACCTGCAAAGCAAAACCACCCCTTATTTCTAAATTTGTCTGATCTGCCCACATGGTCATTTACAGTGGTACCTCAGGTTACATACGCTTCAGGTTACAGACTCTGCTAACCCAGAAATAGTGCTTCAGGTTAAGAACTTTGCTTCAGGATGAGAACAGAAATCGTGCTCCGGTGGTGGAACAGCAGCAGCAGCAGCAATAGCAGTAGCAGCAGGCCCCATTAGCTAAAGTGGTGCTTCAGGTTAAGAACAGTTTCAGGTTAAGCACGGACCTCCGGAACGAATTAAGTACTTAACCCGAGGTACCACTGTATACTGTTAGCAAGGGGAGAGAAATTTAACTCAGTTTGCATTAGAGGTGAGCCTATCTAACCTACACATTGAGAAAAAATGTGCAAAATTAAACACAGCCACCCTTGGGAATTTGTGTCTCAGAGCAGTTGTCCAGCCCAGTAATGTTTGCAAAGATGCATTCACTAGGGTAAAATGTGCAATAATGTAGGGCCAGTCCTAAACATTTTGCTGCTTGAGGCAAAACAAATAATGGTACCCCCTGCCTCCTCCTCCTCCATCACCACCTGAAGTGACTGCAGGCAGCCTGGGGAAGGAAAAGGGGAACCTGGGGGGGGGAGCAGGTGGCAGCAGCAGTGGCCCTGCTCTTCTTAGGCAATGGCCACATGCAACTAGTGCAGGAGGCAACGAGCAGCATGCTCCTTGGGAGCCTAGATCTGCTGTCCCTCCCGGCTGTCCCCAGCCCGCCACCTGAGACGACTGCCTCACCAAGGCTCATGGGCAGGTGGGCCCTGATAAAACGCAACATGGCAGAGAGAAATAACATGCAAAAATGCATGTTAGGGGAAGTTGTTTTTGCAAAAAAAAAAACTGTGTACGTTGGGCCAAACTGCATACAAAGGTATGTCCTTCCCTAGTTGGAAAACCAGCGGTTTTTATGTGGTATGGCTTTTCTTTAGCTCTGCCCTGTGCAGAAACAGCATCGGGATTCCTACATAGCAAACTGAATTTGAATAAAACAAAATGTATTGGGGGTTATTGGGTTTTACCGCTGAAGAGGATGAGATTTTGTTGTACGCTGCAGCATCTAGGCTCCGTGTCATGGCCTCCCAGCAGACTTGTGCTCCAAGGCCATTTTGGAAAAAGTCCCATCAGGGATGTCTGAAAGCCAAACTTGAGGTGACACCCATTCAAACTTTTCCACCCCAGTGAAAATGGCCAGTGTGAGCTCTGATCCAGACTGGAACTACAGCAGGAGGCAAAGGGTTAAAATTTCCTATCCATCATGATATGGATCTGGTTTAGGCTTCCCTGTGCTGGTTATTGGTTAACAAGCTGTGCAATGCCAGACATATCATCTAATTTAGCCCTAAGTAGAGTCTCCTTAATGGCTTGCAAACTTCTATATGTGCACAATTTCCTCCTGCAATATAAAGCTGCTAGACAGGTGAAAAAATTCAGCCCTAAACTTCTCAATACAACAAATGTAACATGAGATTTCGGGGACTGCAATCCTACTTACCTGGGAATTAGTCTCATTAAGTCAGGTGGGCTTGCTTCTGACTAAGCATATATAGTATTACACTAAACAAAAAAAATTTTTTTCCTTCCAGTAGCACCTTAAAGACCAACTAAGTTAGTTCTTGGTATGAGCTTTCGTGTGCATGCACACTTCTTCAGATACACTGAAACAGAAGTTGCCAGATCCTTCTATATAGTGAGAAGGTGGGGAGGGGTATTACTCAGAAGGGTGGTGGGAATGGGTGATTGGCAGATAGCTGTGATGATGCCAACTTTGCTGCCACATACACCCGGACAACACCATTACTGGCCCCAACAACATCACACATACCATCTCGGGACTATTTAATTGCTCATCGTCTAACATTGTATATGCCATCAAATGCCAACAGTGTCCCTCAGCTCTCTATATTGGACAAACAGGCCAAACCTTACGCCAAAGAATAAACGGACATAAATCGGACATCAAGAATCACAAGACAGAGAAACCAGTAGGAGAACACTTCAATCTCCCAGGACATTCTATACAAGATCTCAAAGTAGCTGTTTTACTACAAAGGAATTTCAGAAATAGACTGGAAAGAGAAGCTGCTGAATTGCAACTCATTACCAAACTTAAAACCATGGAGAGACCTGGTCTGAACAAAGACATTGGATTCTTATCTCATTATACATGACAAAGCCATTTTTCACCTTCTCACCCCTTGCTTTTTCCTGTAAGACCTATTGCAGTCGTTAAGAGTCGTCAACAGGCTCATCACAGCTATCTGCCAATCACCCATTCCCACCACCCTTCTGAGTAATACCCCTCCCCACCTTCTCACTATATAGAAGGATCTGGCAACTTCTGTTTCAGTGTATCTGAAGAAGTGTGCATGCACACGAAAGCTCATACCAAGAGCTAACTTAGTTGGTCTTTAAGGTGCTATTGGAAGGAAATTTTTTTTTTTTGTTTTGACTATGGCAGACCAACACGGCTACCTATCTGTAACTAGTATTACACTGTCAGTGTGCATTAGCAGTCCTTCTTAGAGTTTAAGATAAATTCTTCTTTCCATTTCTACAATTGGATTTTAGATCCTGATAACATGAATCAAGATGGTATCATTGCAATACTGATTGGATTTTTTAAAAATCAAAGAAGAAAGCACATTATTTCTTTAAGGACATTGCTTCCTTCCATTTCCTGTCAAGTAATTTAATATTTTCTCAGAAGATAAGCTTTGCCTATGGATACAAAGTCCCTTGTTAGATACCTCCACAATGCTATGGATGTAAGATTAAATCACAGTAGTATTAATCAAGAATATTTTCTTGCATAGAATAGCATAATTGCTAGAGCTCCGGATTTCACAGCTGACAAAATATCTGATTAGAACTGCTTCACTGGCAATCCTCAGGTACAGCTTAACTAACCTATTTTAAAGTCTCTAAAAATACACTCAATTATCTTCTTCTGGAAGTGTTTGTTAAAATGACCTTCCTCGTGGGATATAAGCAAATTATTTGCTTGAGCTACTGCAATGCCTTTTGTGTCTCTCATCTTCAAAACATTTTATTTCAGAATTGTCCCACTTCTTTCAGAGGTACTTCCCCCAATACTTTTCTCAGCAATACAAGACAGAAATAATATTGACTATAGTTTGTTAAGGGGTTGCTGGGAATTGTGACTCTGTGAAGGGTAAACTACACTACCCAGAATTCTTTGAGGTGGGAAATGTTCTTTCAGGACCTCCTCAGCCCTTGCAGCCCAGCTCAATGACAGAGATAATCCAAAGGAGCAATGTCCCCCATGTTTCAAAAGCCCAACTGGCTTCAGCAAGAAGTCAGACATTTAGTGTCTCCTGTCCCAAGCTGTGGAATGCTCTTCCATTTGAGTGACCTTCAGGTGTCTCTTGAAGACCTTTTTATATATACTGACAGGCCTACTCAGTTGTTGAATTTCCTTTCCTTTCCTTTTTGGATAAGCCGGTCATTTTTGTGATTATTTTGTAATTTTATGTTGTGCAGTGTCTTGATATGTTATTTGAATAGGTGGTATATAAATACTTTTATAAATAAGTCGCTTCACACTTTGCATCGCAGGACCAATCCAGAACCAGTGTTGTGTAGCTTGGGCTTGCCGATCAGGTCGGTGGATCAAATCCGTGTGATGGGGTGAGCTCCCGTTGCTCTGTCCCAGCTCCTGCCAACCTAGCAGTTCGAAAGCACACCAGTGCAAGTAGATAAATAGGTACCACTGTGGCGGGAAGGTAAATGGCGTTTCTGTGTGCTCTGGTTTCTGTCACAGTGTTCTGTTGTGCCAGGAGCAGTTTAGTCATGCTGGCCACATGACCCAGAAAGCTGTCTGTGGACAAATGCCGGCTCCCTCAGCCTGAAAGTGAGATGAGTGCAGCAACCCCATAGTCACCTTTGACTAGACTTAACAGCCCAGGAGTCCTTTACCTTTTTTCCTAGTGGTTAGAGTGCTGGACTAGGGCCTGGGACACAGAGTTCAAAGCCCCACTCAGCCAGGAAGCTTGCTAGGTGGTCTTGGGCCAGTCACTCACTCTCTGTCCAACCTACCTCACAGGGTTGTTATGAGGATAAAATGGGAGCAAGAGGAACCCCGTCCACCATCTTGAGCTCCTTGTAGGAGAGGTGGGATATGTCTGTCATCCATAGAAATAAGTCACCCCTGCATATTACCCACCATTACTTAAGGAACGGATGCGGTTTCAGTCATTATACGTAGAAAGACATACTTTCAAAACAGTACGACAGAAAGAACCCACTGTATTTTGGCGGACCTGGTTTGCACATCACAATACGCCATAAGTATGGCACAGAGGAAATATGTGGGTTCACAGAGAGGAGATTGCAGCTGCTTCACTCCGACGCAGTCATTTTGCTGTTGCGTCATGGTTAGCCAAGCCATGGTTTGGCTTAATGTCCTGGTTTTGTTTCTCTCCAGACTAATCAGGAGATCTAACCAGAATCTGGGCTATGATTTACAGTTTATGGTTTGTCTGGGAGAGCTAAACCATGAGCCCTGGTTCAGTCGACATGAGAAGCTATTGCTTAGCTCAGCATGTTGGAGCAGCAAAATGACTAGGGCTGAGCAAACTGGCTACATCTGGGGCTGCAGGCACAGTTGTGCTAAGCCATGGTTTGGCTTAGCATGGCATGTGAACCAGGTGTAATGGAAGCTTAAATGCAGTAAGAACTTTAAAGCAATTGTATGTAAAACCATAAAATGATGTCCCTGTTTTCATCGGAGAGATGTTGGAGGATATGGATTAGCGCCACAAAATGGAATTACTATTATTTGGCAAAATATACAATTCTAAATAAATATCCATAAGATGTATGGTTTCGGTGTTAAATGGCAAAAGATTTTTTCCACTTTCCTCCTATGATTCAAAGTCACATATATATTGAGAGGAGGGAAGTACTAGAGACTCAGAAACTCCTGGTTGCTGATTCTTTTGTCAGCCGCTCTGTAGCAATCTCAGCTTCCCCGGGCAAAAATCGCTATAATGAAATAAATGTCGCTTACCGGCTAGGAACAACGCAGCTTTAAAAATTAGATTTTTGTTTCCTGTTGGTATAATATACTTGTAACTGGTGAAGCGCACAGGGAGGAACATATTTAGTCACAGGGTTAGGGAGACTCCTAGTGGCTAAATGTAACCATTTTCAGCCATGCAGAAAATAAAATGCCCCACTTGCCAGGTTGGTTAATGGTACAGCGGGGTTGGGACATGGCAGACGAAAATTAGATGTCAGATATGATTGGATCTTTTCTGTAAAAGTCAGTTAGTGGAAGAAGTGGTGCTTATGGGGCAGAGGGAATGTGGTTAACTGTTTCACTTGTGCAGTTTTTAAAACGATGTATTCCAAAGCTGCAATCTTTGAAAAATATTTGCCCACCAGAAGGGGAAAAGGCATGTCGGGGGGTGGGGGTTCATCAGGAAAACAGAGCAGGGAGGAAAGGGTTAATCACCTCTTTTTTCTTCCCCACCCCCAAATTGTGGCCCTCCCAAAACTGCTTTATAGTTTATAGAAACTGGAGATCCAATCACTCTCCTTCAAACCAAAATAATACCTCTGATTTCAAATTCAAGCACAGTTGCTCTTAAATTGGCTGTTGCACTTTCAGAGCATACATCTCTTTGAAAGCGGTTTAAAAGGTGATGATTTAATGTTTTCGAGGAGCATGCATGCATTCTTCAATATTTTAAGAATATGTTGTCCAGTCCGGTCCAACTCACATTCTATTCTCCTCCTGCCCTTGCTCTTATGTTGTCCTTTACACCCAGAGTAGCTTTGTTACTAATAGGAAAGAGTTAGTTTGTGTCTGCCTGCTGAGCTTATGTTGTGTAAGCACTATGCAGAGTGCAATGATGTTGTACTGGAAACAATGAAACAGGAAGGAGAAGCCAATTAAAGTCCAGCCAAGGCTAGTGACCACTTGCTATCTACTTCTGGAGGCAGACACAAGACTCTGTACTTTTTTAAGCATAGAGAGGCATCAGACCCTCTTTTCCACTATGCCGGGCTATTCAGAGTTTTTCTTCAATGTGGATCATGGGTACCTTGAGGGCCTGGTCCGAGGCTTCAAATGTGGCATCTTGACGGCTTCTGACTATGTCAACTTAGCACAGTGCGAAACGCTGGAAGGTGAGTAGGAGTCAAACGAAATCTCAGTCTCGTGACATTTGAAAGTATCACAGCGGCCTCTGTAGCTCTGCTGGGAGGGGAATGGTATTTGATCAACTAACATTTGTTGAAATGTGTTTTTCTTTTTAAATGTTACTGAAACAAAACAAAAAATGGGATTGTCCTTCCAAAGGTCAACTGGAATTCATATTGGGATGAAGGCAGAAATCTTATATATACTGTACCTTAGGTCAACTGAAATGACATTGAGTTTGTTGGGAATGTGTAACGCTAGCATATCAATAAAGTATTAAAATACAGCTGCTGTTACCAATTGGACTATACAAATAAACCAATAATAATTTATACTTGTAGCCTAATTCATAGCCACGTTAAGTCAGAACTGAAATAAACAAGACTACTAATAATTTGTCTTAATGGCATTTTTGATGGATAGGTAGACGATTTTGTGCTGGAATCGTTCAGTGCCATCCTAGAAAACACTGAAGTCCCACACTAAACATATCTGCTGAGAAGTAAATCCCACTGTGTATCATGGACATCCCTGTCTGGTAAACACGTGTTTTGCATGCTTCCATAATTGGGCATTGCGTTCCATCGTTTCTTAACATTGCTACTTTTCAGTATTTTGCCTTCAGGAACAGAGAGAAATGCATGTAGTGAGGAGTACCACCCATATTAAAAAGGGGACTCTAATGCATCAATTCCATAAAATGCTCTCCTCCCTTGGGCTGATCTTTGTCAGAAATCACTCCTCAGCCCTGCCCAGATTTGGAGGATAAGCCCATCTGAGGCCATTTGAGTTTCCTTTGGCTCAGACCTCAAAGCAGGCCATATAGAAGGAATTGGGAAAAGGCTGCTGGCAGGCTGCACAGTTCTGCCTTTAACTTTATTTCTTCTGGGCTCTTTTTTATATAAAGTTTCTTCTGCCTTGCTTTTCTGAGACTCTCCCTAAATTCTTCCCAATCTGTTTGCCTGCTCCTCACTTTGTTTCCCCTTAGCTTCCTTCCTGCTTTAGCTATGCCACCCATGTCCTGGGTGGCAGGACTACTTGCTCCCAGCCTCTTGCTATGCAACAGCTTCTCATTGAGAAATGTTTGAAACACGGGGTGGGTGTTGTTGACGCTCGTTGGTTCTTGTGACTCTATGATCGCTTTCCCCAGCCTGGTGCCTGCTGATGTTCTCCTGTCAGTCCCAACCAGTTTAGCAAGTGGCTGGGAATGGTGGGAACTGGTGTCTAACTGGAGCTCACTGGGTTGGGGGAGGCTGTTACATGCTGGGTTTGTATCATTTGGTCTCTCATCACATTGTAACATGATCATGAGTGTTACACCTAACACTTCCCAAAGCTATATTACGGTGCAGTTTAATATGTGACCTGGTCCTGGTAATGGCAGAACAATCCAGTGGTGATTCAGACGAGCAAATCAGCTTTAAAAATGTGGCCACCGTTGCAGTTATTGCTAGTGAGCCAATGCAATCTGTGGAGGGCCATTTCTTCTTGTTACTAGTACCAGCCTCTGATGATGACACAGGTATGGGGCAAGACAACCTTTCTCTGCGGCAAATCCAGCAGTGAAGAGGGGGATAAGCTCTGACAAGAAGCTCATGAAGGCTAAGAGATAAATTAGGATGAAAGATACCAGCAACTAGGGATGGAGGGGAACGTCAATTCCGTTTGCATTTAAAAGCAAACCTACCTAATTTGCACTTTCTGGAACAATATGCCAGTGGTGTCCAAACTTTTTTCAAAGAGGGCCAGACTTGATGAAGTGAAGGGCCATGAGGACCAACTAAAGGGCCAACCACGGTTATTAACCTTTTTTTTTTAGGAAAAAAGAGTTGTTGAGCTTTTTTTAAGGGTTGAGGTTTTTTTAGGATTTTACCCCAGGAAATAAACTGCCACAGGGGCTGGATTAAACCGACCAGCGGGCCGAATTAGGCCCCCCAAACGGACTTTGGACATGCCTGCAATATGCTAACTAAAGCACAGCCAACCTTTGAAAATTGCACTTCTCTGAATTTTGCAATATCTTTTGCATATATTACCATAAAGCATTGCTTTCCAAACTGCGTGTCATGAAACATTAGTGTGTTGGCTGCAGCATGTAGGTGTGTCACATGACTGCTCCCCACGCTCCTCCCGAGGCTGAAAAGGGGTTAATTTAACCTCTGGTTTGCTAGTAAAACTGAGTTACTGTGTTGCGAAATGATGCTTGTCTAAAAAGTGTGTCACCAACATGAACAGTGGGAAAGGTCTGTGGTAAAGTATGCATAGATTAGTGAAAATAACATACAGAAATGCATGATATAAGGTAACAGCTCCCCAACTTCTTTTCACCCACTATTCGCTATGAAAATTTCTGAGGGTCTTGGTGGACCATTTAACAATTTTCCTGTTGCCTGTTGTAGCAATTGTGATGCGCTCTGCTAAATGCCGTATGAATTTTAATTGAACTTTTATTGGTTCTTTTATTTCTTATATTGTGATTTATTGTATTACTGTTTGAATTCCATAGAATTCAAATTGTAAGTGTTCTTCACAGACCACCTGAATGAAACTCATGGACCATTGTTGGTCTGTGGACCTTAGTTTTGGAAACCCTGTATTAGGGGAAATTGCTCTGTAAAATGCATATATTAGGCAAAATTCCACACAAATACACTGGTGAATTTTCATGAGGACTTTAAAAAAATTGCAAATGAATGTTGAAATGTCTAGAACTAAACTTAACAGTGGAACAATGAAAAACGTACAGAAACGAAAAACGACATATTTGGCTATCTTGACGCAAGGTCACTGACCTTGAGAGCCAAGCAGGCATTTTAACCTGAATCTCTCAGCAGTCCAAGTTTCTTTGCAAACTACAAATTACATTCCGTTTCTGGTGCAAACAAGCTCACACATACTGAAGTAAAATGAACATGTGTGGAGGTCATTACAGATATTCAGTGTGCATTGATTTCTCTGCATTTGTGAGGACAAGTTATGGTGTGTGAATCACCTCCGAGTCATCTGTCCTCTGTGGCTACAGTTTCATCCATGCCCTTTTTCTGCATGGAAAAGAGTAATGAGACAGCAGAATGCTGGGTGCCTTGGGTTATTTGACTCCATCCCTTTGTTGCTTGCAAGGGTTTCATCCGCACAATGTTTTACCAACAGAGCCTTGTTTTTAAATTCTGCAGCACTTTGTTTAACATGCAACCCTTCATTAGCTTTTACTGGCAGGCTTCAGTCTAAGGCAGAAAAAACAGAAGCTGCACAGGTACATGCTGATGTGAACTTGTATAATTAGTTAAACCGAGCGCACAGAAGCTCCAAAAGCATTTAAATGATCCAAAGCTCAGAGTCTGTCCTTGTGTGCAACTTCTAAAGGGAGTTTGTTATGGAGAGATGCTTTGGTATCAGATACTCTGATCTATCTTTTCCTCTTTGCCAAATTTCCATTCCCAGATTTTGTACAGGGAAATCATTGTACATTTTGCAGTAGGAACTAGCAGACGATGACCCAATTCACACAGTCAGTTGAAGTGGTTTTTTTCTTTTTTAAAAAAAATAATCAGGTGACTAGTAAAATCACACACAATGAGTCACATTGCATCATCCTTCAGAATTCCTGGTGGAGAAGGGGACTCAGTTTCATTGGTGGGTGGTGACTATTGACATTCTGCAACAGTGAAGCTCTTTGCTTTGCTTCCTCCCATAGAGGGGAGAACGTAAATAGATCTGGATAGGGACACAACTGGGGCTGGGGCTAATTTTTTTCCTTACTGAAACAGATAAAATACAAAGCTTGCATGAGATTATAATAGTTTCATCCATTGATGTGCATTGCATTTATGTCATGAGACCTTTATGTGTATTCACTTCTCCCAGTGAGTGCCAATAAAACCCAATACGTATAATATACTTAAGACATATACTAAACTTATTACATATATACTGTTGCATGTCACCCTAATCTCCAAGCAGTGTGAAATTCCAGGGGTTCCAGGTGCTTACCTAGGATTTCTGTTTCCTTTTGGAAATTAGGCACAGTGGAGATATGTACAGTGGTACCCCGCAAGACGAACGCCTCGGAAGACGAAAAACTCGCTAGACGAAGGAGTTTTTCGTTTTCTTAGCCGCTTCACATGACGCATTTCCCTATGGGCTTGCTTCGCTAAACGAAGCTTGCCCCGCAAGCTCCGGGGATAGCGGGGAAGCGCAGCGCATCTTCCCCGCTGTCCCCGGAACTCTTTTGAAGCAAGGGGCGGCGAGGAGAAGATCGCTTCTCCCCGTTGCCAGCCCCGCAATCTCCGGGGACAGAGGGGAAGGCGCGCGCGCCTTCCCCTCTCTCCCCAGACCCCTTTTGAACCAAGGGGCGGCAACGGGGAGAAGCGATTCTCCCCGCTGCCCCTTCCCTTGCTTTAAAACAGGTCTGGGGACAGAGGGGAAGGCGCGCGCGCCTTCCCCTCTGTCCCCGGAGATTGTGGGGCAGGCAACGGGGAGAAGCAATCTTCTCCCCGCTGCCCCTTGCTTTAAAACAGGTCCGGGGACAGAGGGGAAGGTGCGCGGCGCTTCCCCTCTGTCCCCGGACGGTCTCCATAGGAACGCATTGATTGATTTTCAATGCATTCCTATGGGAAACCGTGCTTCGCAAGACGAAAAACTCGCAAGAAGAAAAAACTTGCGGAACGAATTAATTTCGTCTTGCGAGGCACCATTGTAGTGTCTTTATGCTATATGGCTTACTTACACATATATACAACCTAAGCATACGATGGAGTGGTCCACAGTATTAACACCCCAAAAGGGTCTTGTTTCTCCAATAGCTACCACCTTGGATTCAAGCCAGAATCAGCCATGGCCTTTTATCTGCCTTTCCAGCCTGCAGCTTCCTCCTCTATGTCACATCACAGCAAACTCTGTCTTCAAACTCCATCTGCATCCTACTAGCTACCTGAGAGCTGGAGCAGGGGTCTTACCCATTTGTCATCTGACACAGGGAAGTTTTCTATTTTCAGCTCCTCCTCCTCCTCCTCCTCCTCCTCCTTCTTCTTCATATCCACCCATCTGGTTGGGTTTCCCCAGCCACTCTGGGCGGCTCCCAAAAGAATATAAAAAACACAGTAAAACATCAAACATTAAAAACTTCCCTAAACAGGGCTGCCTTTAGATGTCTTCTAAATGTCAGATACCATATTTTTCTGTGTATAAGACTATATTTTCCCCAAAATATTTAAAGTTTAAAATTGGGGGTCATCTTAGACACAGAATGTTTAAAATATTTATTTCTTAATTTTGGGCTCAAAAATAGGGGTCGTTTTATACATGGGGGCGCCTTATAGATGAAAAAACATGGTGTAGTTGTTTATTTCTTTGACATCCGGTGGGAGGGTGTTCTACAGAGTGGGTGCCACTACCAAGAAGGCCCTCTGCCTGGTTCCCTGTAAACTGGCTTCTCTCAGTGAGGGAAACGCCAGAAGGCCCTTGGTGCTGAACCTCAGTGTCCAGGTTGAACGATGGGGGTGGAGACGTTCCTTCAGATATACTGGACCGAGGCCGTTTAGGGATTTAAAGGTCAGCACCAACACTTTGAATTGTGCTCGGAAACGTACTGGGAGCCAGTAGGTTTTAGGTTTTACCTTGCTATGCTTCATTATGCTTCTTTGTTTTTAAATTGTATTTCTATGTTGTGTGAGTTAATTTTGTTCACATTTATGTACCCGGACTGGGAACATTTTGATGAAGGGTGATAGTGGCGCAGCAATAAAACTGCTAGCACAGTTGCAAAGCTAAGCAGGATCTGGTATGGTTTCAAACTGGATGAGGGACTGTGTGTTGAGATTCCTGCATGGCAAGCAACTGGACTAGGTGACCCTTGCAGTCCCTTCCAGCTCTATGATTCTATGAAGTACATTTTAAATAAAGACATGATCAAGTTTTATCATTATTATAGAGGCTTTAGGGCAGTTTGCTCTCTGGTTTTTGTGTCTGGGAGCTGGACTAATGTGCTGCATCAGAACTAGGCCTTCCTATGTGACTGTAGTACCTGCTCGACCTGTACAACTGCAAACAAAAACAAGGACCCAGATGCACTTGGCCTCTGATGCTTTCACCTTGAAACAACCCTGTAAAAGTTGTTATGAGATTCCTACCGCTCAGAGACTAGAGAGTGAAAGAGTAGCCCAAAAAAAGAGAAAAGGAAGAGATTCCCATCACACAGCAATCTTGGACTTCTATGTGCAATGTCTGAATCTGTATGTCGCACTCAGTGCAAACTGCGATTTACAAGTCAGCTTCCAACCCTGATTTCAGATCCTGGCTTGTCAGCTCCACAGTGAGTATGGTTTGGGGTGGGTTCAGACCTTAAAGCAAACCATGGGATTGTGCTACATCTGAACCCAGCCACCAGGTGTAGAAAAGGAAACGAAAGAGAAGTATGATTTAAAAATGAAAAGTGATACTGTCTCTTTAACCTCCTTGGTTTCTTTGTAGAAAACAAATCTTTTCCAATTCTATTCCAGACCTGAAGTTACAATTGCAAACCACAGACTACGGAAACTTCTTAGCCAACGAAACAGGCTCTCTCACGGTTTCTATCATCGACGACAAACTAAAGGCCAAACTATTGGCAGAATTTCACTATTTCAGAAATCATGCCTTCGAGCCACTTTCCACATTCCTAAACTATATTACGTAAGTAAAATTAGTAATTTCATGATGTGAGCAACTAATAAACAATGACTAAAGGCCCATAAAGTCAGAGTATTGAAAGCCAGTGTGGTCTAGTCGTTAGAGTGTCAGACTAGGACCTGGGAGACCAGGATTTGAATCCGCACTCAGCCAGGAAGCTCACTGGGTGACTTTGGGCCAGTCACTGCCTCTTGGCCTGCCCTACCGCACAGGGTTGTTAAGGGGATTAAATGAGGAGAGTTAGAACCATGTACACCACCTTGAACTTCTTGGAGAAATAGGTGGGATATAAATGTGGTAATAAATCAATTCTAGTCTCATGCATATGTTTTTTAGTCCATTTTAATGGAATAGTTATGTACAAACTTACTGGATTTTCTGGGTACCATGACGTATTGCAACCTGAATTAGTTTCCATTGGGAATAAACTTTGCAAGGTCACTTTGTTCAAGCCCCATTGAAATAAATGAGTGTTACACAGAAGCAATGTTTGGTGGATTGTTCTCTGAAGTGTGCATCTTATGCTAAGCAGAATGGCCTAGACTCTGTTCAGTAATGGCAGCTTAATCAGAAAACTTACAGTACAATCTGATTACTCAGGAGTAAGCTCTGTGCATCCCCAGTAATACATTTAGGATGGACTTCAATAAGTAGATCCAAGGCCTACTTATGTAGTCATTGTATTCATTAGCAATGCTTCTTCTGGCCTGCAGTAAATTCTTATGGCAGATGCCCAGACGTTTATCTTTTAATTCATTTTGGCAGCATTGTAATATTAAATTTCCCAACTCCCTTTGAAGCAAGGTTTATTTTTTTACTTGGCAACCTAATTAACATTGATTTCTTAACATCAGGCTGTTTGGGTGGATTTTGTGATTGAATTCATTAAGTCTTCCTAGTTGTTTAAAAGTCTATGCAAGGAATGGTAGCCTGCAGCCATGGTGCGTGAGCTATGATGCTGCCAGTGGACCACCCTCCTGGTCCTGTGATTTTCAAGCAATAAAAGGCAAGAATCCCTCTAAATTTCCTCTGTCAAGTTTGGGCTGTGGTTGTGACTTTCTGGTAGAAGTCAGTGCCATGTTTTCTTACATGTCCATCTCACCAGAGGCTTCCTGTCTGACATTATAGCAGCCTTCCATAACCCAGTGCCCTTCATATGTCCAAGACTACAACCCCCATCATTCCTGACCATTGTCCACGCTGGCTGGGATTTATGGGAGTTGTAGTCTGGAATGTGCCATGTTCAGGAAGCCTGGGTTAAAGGCATGCATCGGGAGGCAGGATCAGGTGTGACTGATCTTCATGTGCTCATTCATAATAAGCTTTGATGAGACCCCACGTGTACGAATGTATGTGCATGGTTTATTTCCACACTATCAAACAGGACTCTACTTAAATTGGCAATCGGCCACAACACATTTGGAAAATAAACCCATTTCCTGATAAAAAGTGGCTCTGGGCATTAAATTCTAAGTTATTGATTTTTGCATTTGATTGCAGTGATTCTGTGCAAGCCTGGTTAGATTAGGGACTGTCTAATGTAGCGTTCTGTTTACAAGAATTCCTTGTTGCCACATTGCCACAGCTGATAAAGAGTGATCACACCTTATCTGCAGAGCCCTGGCTATTTTAACCTTTATATTTGCAAAATGTGGCTTGGTGTTTGGCTTTTTTAAAGCACTTTTCTCCCTGAGGAAGAACATAGTATTTTGATGAATGTTGTTTTCTCTCACTAGGTACAGCTATATGATTGACAACGTGATCCTGCTCATTACTGGCACACTGCGTCAGCGGCCCTTGGAAGAGCTGGTTCCCAAGTGCCATCCGTTGGGCAATTTTGAGCAAATGGAAGCTGTCAGCATTGCTCCAAACCCTGCAGAGTTATTCAATGCTATTTTGGTGGATACACCCTTAGGTATGACTGTTCACAATTTTGTGTGTGTGTGTGGACCTTCAGATGAGATTGTTTTCTATCATGGCAGCACTTGCTCTCTGCATCTAATCTGCAGTACTTGTGGCCCATTAAAATGAGGACATCCAGTTGTCTTAGGGAAAGACCACAGAAATGGCCGGATTTTTGCCCTGCATGAAGAAGGTCCCAAATTCAATTCCTGGCATCTCTAGGTAGGGCTGGAAATATCCCCAATCTGAAACCCTCCTCTGATCCTCTGAAGAGCTCAGAGGGGTTCTCAGGCTGCTTTGCACTTAGGCACTACTGACAGCTACTCTTAGCTTCAGAAGCTGAAGCTTTGCTGCTGGTCCTTCTCCGTCCCTAGAGGCTTGGGAGACCAGCAGCAAAGCTGGGCAGCAGAACGGGGGTGACGATCCTGGGGGGGGGGTGATGCCTGAGGCAGCTACCTCACCTTGCCTCTTGGGTGGGTCGGCTCTGCCCTGTAGGAAAGCTTTAGAGAGCTGTCAAAATAAGTAAAAATTCATTGCATGAATGCGACCAGGCACTCTCGGTGATTTTTCTCTCCAATATTCTTAAAAGAAATAAATCAGCATTTAGAATCAAAATTATAACAAAACAAAAAAATAAATGTATCAGAGTGGGTGATGTAATATATATACCGAGTGTAGAATAGCATTCCCATAGAGCATCTATTTATTTTTATTAGTTATTAAATTTGTTAGTCGCTTTATCTAGGCAACCGAAAGCAACACTGACTGCTAGGTCAGAGAGTAGACCAAAATTTATGCTAGCATTTCCTACCAGACACCTGGTGGAGATTTGGATTAGCAACCCCATTACCTTCAAAGCAGAATCCTACTGCAAAGCTGTATTATACATACACCACATCAGGAATGTTGAAAACATTTACTTCCTCTCCTTCCTTCTATATTATTTTTTGTAGCACAGTAGAAAGTCAGTCACTGAGCATAAAAAAAATTGTTAAAACCGATAAGTGGGCTTCTTATGCTTCTCTACAGCTTGCCTTTATAATTTAAACCTGTCTGCTTTTCAGCTGATTTCTTTCAAGACTGCATATCTGAAAACGATCTGGATGAAATGAACATTGAAATCATGCGCAACAAACTGTATAAGGTAAATGCTTTCAGCGCCAGCTGTGAAAAAGTAAAGCAAGGGGATAGGTACAATGTATAGCCATGAAAATAAACAGTCTTGAGAACTTTGGAGAATAGGTGGGATTTAAATAGCGTACTCTCAATAAATGGGGGGAAATTAACCCTGATATTGATATAATGCTCACTGCACCCTCTGTCGTTCCCTGAAATGAATTTGCATGCTACAGGAAACGGCAAAAGCAAATTTGCAAGTGACAAGAGAGCCAACTTCCAGTTCTTGGCACTTCCTATAAAATGCCAAGCCACCCTAATTTGAGAGCAGGATGTAACATATAGAATGTGTGGAATTTGGACAAGTTCAACTCTAAGGGTAATTTGGAGGGAGCAGGAAGAGCAAGTGTTTTCTGCTTCCTGGAATCTGCGTTTCTCTGTCACGAATGAAGCTTTCACATTTCCCCTTGTGATCAGATCTCCAAGCAGCCATTGTTTCTGGAGGGGTAGCCATAATAGTCTCTTGCAGAAAAAAGAACAAAGAGTCTTATGGAACCTTAAAGACTTTTCACACCATTGTGGCATAAGCTTCCATGAACTATTTTCCACTTCAACAGCTGCGCGAAATGTTCTCTTGACTTACAGGTGTATAGTGTATATAAACAGACGGGTGCCTCGGGGGAATGGTAAACGTTGAGCTACTATATATTAGGCAGGATGGAGTTCAAGGAAACCTGCTTTCTAGTAAATGTGCATGGGAATTCGCCTTTGTGCCATTACATGAACACTGACAACCTACTGTAGTAGTGTATGTGCAAATCAGCTAACTGCACTTATTTAGTAAAGGCTAAGGTCCTCTAGGCTTTCCTACTGCAATGAACAGTGATGACAATGTTCATATTTACTTGTGCATTCTAAATAAATAAAAACATTGCTTCTGCTAAATGTTATTGCCAACAGTCCAGTTCCTCTCCTACCAAAGGGGATTACTATTGCAGCAACACATCGTTAGTAGGAGAAAACTAACCTGTCTCACACCTGTTAGTTTTTACATGTTTTGTACTTCCCATAATGGCTAGTTGAACATAATAAGTAAGGGAAATGGCTGGCTGACTGCTCCAGTCATGACTGTCAGTAATTTGGAGAAGGTTTGAATATAATGTTACTTTTTTCCTGTCTCATTCTTTAGTCTTACCTCGAAGCGTTCTATACATTCTGCAAAAACCAAGGTGGCACTACGGCAGATATAATGTGCCCACTCTTAGAGGTAAGGAAAACATTATGGCTAGGAATGAATCAGTCATTCTTTAGCCCATGCTCCTTGTGTATGCATACATTTTTCAGTCAATTTGTCCTGTTTCTGCATTGAGCTACATTTGTTTTCTTTCCAAAATTCACCTGCGAATGCTTCTATACCTTGTCATGTTACAAGGTGATTCAAGAGCTGCCTTTAAAGTTTTCCAGTCTGCCCCCTGCCGACAGGGAAAAGCTGCTAGTTTCTAAGAAACTACAAAGCCTGACTGCCACCATAACCAATACACACATTTCTGATATTACAATATCAAAAAAACACACAAGCTATTAGTCTACAATATCTCGATAGTTAAAAATAAATGAATAGGGCAAAAGAAAAATATCAAAATACTAGATGATCCATTACGCATTTCACCAAAACGTACATAACCATTATTTTTCTATTTGTGAATCACTTCCTATAAAACATCTGAAAGCAATTTTAAAGCATCATCAATGAAGACACATATAAGAACAATTATATCAATTTCATACTATTCATAACAATATTTCATTGTTCCTAGTTGATAACAACATTTCAAAACAGCTTGAAAGCAGAAAACGAAAAGCTCATATATTTCAGCAGTTCAAGAAATACTCAATGCAGATCATGGGAGAATCAGTCAGCAGGCTGTATCAATCCCACTGTTCACATGGGCAGGTCCACGCCATACATTTAAAGTGCATTCAACGCACATTTAAAGCACATAGCTTCCCCAAAGCATCATGGGAACTGTAGTTTATTAAGGTGGTTGGAAACTGTACTTCTGTGATGGGAAAACTATGGTTCCCAGGATTCCTTAGGAGAGACTTGTGCTTTAAGTGTGCATTGAATGTGCTTTAGACTTCAAACAGACCTACATGCATATATGGTATACTGTATATATCTGTTGACGACTGGGGCCTTTGTATACAATTATGATAATTTGGGGAGCAAATCTAACAAATTAAACCAGAAAGTAATATTGCAGCTTTGATGCTTTTGATCCTGCTTCAAACATCCTGCCAGCCACATTAAAAAATGGCTTCCCTTTCAATTAATTTGCTGCACATTAATTCTGGGCCAAAATACTGTAGTTTGTTCTCACTACATCTGCAACCTCATGGTTGTTTTATCCCCTTTCACATCAAATCACCCCTTGTGATTCCACGGTGTCCCACAATTTCCACAGACTTACGAGGAGAGCAATTTGGGGTAAGGAGGATGAGAGAAGGCTCCCATCACCAGCAAACCCCTCCTGCGCTCCATAGTAGATGTCTACAAAATATTTTTTAAAGGCTGAAAGCTGTCGTTTGTTTTTGTCTTATGCAGTTTGAAGCAGACAGGCGCGCCTTCATCATCACCATTAATTCATTTGGCACTGAATTAAGCAAAGAAGACAGACAGAAGCTGTATCCAACGTGTGGGAAACTGTATCCAGAAGGCTTAGATATGCTTGCCAAAACAGAAGATTATGAGCAAGTGAAGGGCGTGGCAGACTACTATGCTGTATGTAAATACTAAATAGCTCCTAACAAAAGCTTACTGTGTCTACAACATTCCATGGCATGTACCACCAAAGAAAGGGCATTAAGTACTTGTTCAGCCAGATTCTAAACAAAGTGAAGAGTGCTGATTCTCAGCGCCCCTCACTAAGGGAAATACATGGGGCAATTGCCAAGGGAGGAGACCATCGTCTTTGTCATAGGCGCCAACTCCTAAGGGCCCAGGTCCCTTCGGGGGTCCCCCATAAAATACTTTAGGGGGCCAGACCCCCAAAGTTGATGGGCATTGCTGCCTTTCATTTTTTTCCATGTTTGGATGTCATTTCTCAACAAGCCCTGTAAACAAACTTGTGAAAGGGTTCCTGGATGGCAAGGAAGCTAGGATTGGGTGAAAAACTAGGTGCCTAGAAACTTAAGCTTGGGGAGAGATGGGTTCAAGCCCCTTTTTAGCTTTAAGAATTCAGAGTAGCCCTGGAGCAGTCAACCCTGTAGATCTGTTTTGGGGATAAAAAGTGGGGCGAGGGGGGGAATAAACCTTCACCAGCACTTGGTACCTTCATTACTAGGATCTGGGGCAGGGCTTATCTGCCCCCTCCCAATATTTTATTCAAGTTGGCATCCCTGGCCTCCATCTTGTCCAGTTCTGAATGGGTCTGAATGGGTCTTGATTGGTTGCGATGAAGTCTCATTGCCCCAGCAGATGGACTGTCCACTATTCACAGCATCGCTGGTGGCAGAGGTGAGTGGGGTCCAACCAGTTGCCAGGATTAGGGTAGCCTGGTGGGGGGGGGGCTCCTGTACCTTAAATTGTGTAGGAAGTCAGTGCAGCTAATCATTAAAGGTGCAATAGTTCCCAGACCATGCTAGCCAGAGCCCAGCTCTTAGATGAGGGTGTGTACTGCCAAAGAGACCCGGTGAAACCTTTATAGTTGGGACCAATTGATTTATGAAGGTTAATTGCACAATGCTTGAGAAGCTTTAGTGTAGTGTCAGTCACTCAAGAAAAATGAATCTGTGTGCTTTCGAAAACTCATTTTAATCAGGAGATTGCATTTTCTGTAATTTACTGCCTACACATTCTTTAAACTCATAGCCTAACATGATGCAATAAGGATGCAATGGCAGGCAATCCCATGCCAGGTTTCAACAAATACATTAAATAGGGATGGTTTCTGTTTCACTGTGTGTGGGTGACTGGGAGGTGTGAACAGCCCTTGAAAAATTTCAAGGCTGTGTCGTCTTGTGGTTATGGTACCTAGCAAAAGTCTTCAGAACACAAACATTTCTATGTACTGTATTTTTCGCTCTATAAGATGCACCAGACCACAAGACGCACCTAGTTTTTGGAGGAGGAAAACAAGAACAAAAATATTCTGAATCTCAGAAGCCAGAACAGAAGAGGGATCACTGTGCAGTGAAAGCAGCAATCCCTCTTGCTGTTCTGGCTTCTGGGATAGCTGTACAGCCTGCATTCGCTCCATAAGACACACACAAATTTCCCCTTACTTTTTAGGAGGGAAAAAGTGAGTCTTATAGAACAAAAAATACGGTATATGAATCTGCCCTTTGGTAAGTCCATGAGGTTTAGCTGCACCACTCTGGCAGCAGCTGTCTAGGTTTTGAGGCAGGAATATTTTCCAGCCCCACCTGGAGCTGTCATGGCCTGAACCTGGGACCTTCTGCATGCAAAGGATGTGCTCTGTCACTGAACTTTGACCCCTATAAAGTCACTTTCAGGCAGTGTATGAGTGAGGGGAGTAAGAAATACCCTTGAAACTCACTGGCCATACATTCTAGAGTTGTGTACCTAAGGAACCTATTTACAAAAAAGAGATTAATTTTAAATACACAGAAACATCACATGTAAGCGAAATAAAACCAGTGATGGTTTTTTTGTACTTTCAGCAATACAGGGCTTGCTTTGAATGCGTAGGAAGTGGTACAGGAGGAGAAAAAACGTTAGAAGATGCTTTTTTTGAACATGAGGTAAGATGCTCTTTCTCTGGTTCAAACCTTTATCTTTGCTACATTTGTTTTTCTTCGACTTGCTCAGAGTCAACTGTGACAGAAAGTGGTGATGGACTTGCAGGAGGTGACATTGCTCACTCTGAATAAACAGCCAGTATCTTCCTAAAGCAGGAAGAGGGAATATGTAGCCCTCCAGATATTGCTGGACACCCATCATCCCTGACCATTGACCATACTAGCTGGGGCTAATGGGAGTCCACTAAAATCTAGAGGGCCACAGGTTCCCCATCCCTGTCCTTCAGTATTATGAAGCCGCAAAGTGCTAAAAATGACTACCACCTTTTGGAGAAGCGAACTCAAAAGAAAAAAATGCCCACAGAGCCATTTGTAAGTAATAGAGACATATGGTCAAATTCCATTCAAAGCAGCTCTGAATCTTCCAGCGCTGCAGCCATTAGAGAAACATTAATTTCCGTGTCCTAACCTATTCCTTTAATGTTCCTGCGGCCTGTTAAATTGTCACAAAAACCCAAAGATAGCTGCACTTTGACCCAGCTCCTACTGAGAAAAGTACTTGTAGAAGAAAAGGTTTGTAAAACTCTTTAGAATGCTTGAGAATGAAAGATGTAACGTACAAGTAACTGATTATTTCCCCTCGCTAATAAAATATTTCTTTCTTGCACTCTTTTCTCCAGGTCAAAATGAATGTGCTGGCATTCAACAACCAGTTCCATTTTGGGGTCTTCTATGCCTATGTAAAGCTGAAGGAACAAGAAAGCAGAAACATTGTATGGATTGCTGAATGTATTTCCCAGAGACACAGAACAAAAATTAACAACTACATCCCTATTCTCTAAGCTAGACTTTAGTGGTGTGTTTTAATGGTACATCTATTTAATCTACTGGGTTCTTTACTAAATTACTCATCATATTCCAAAAAGGGGGGTTAATTTGCACATTATAGCCACCAATAACATTTTATAATTATGATTAGCCAATTTTATGTTTGGGGCACTTCCATTTCCTCCTGCCCTCCCCAATCTTTTCCAGAGGTTCTGTCAGTAGATCATCAGTAGACCGATGACTGCAGAGTTTTCTGCAGGAATAGTGGAGGGCTCTGCAGCAAATATGCCTTTCTGACCCTTCTAGCCAGTGGATCTCAGGGTTATGACTGCTCTGGAAAATGTAAAATCTCCCTTCCTATCTGATTCCTTTAATTATCACTGCCAACAGCTGGTGCTTTTTCTTTTTCTTTAAAAGCATGCACCTAAAATGCAAATTGCATTTCACTTCACTTCTGGTTGGGCCCCAAGAAATGTAAAGTATAGAGAAAGAAAAGCATTACTTTAAAGCATTAGCATTTCATTAAAGAATACTTCTCATGTATCACATGCATGGTTAGATTTAAATGGCAAGACTCCTATAATACCACTTAAGAATCATAAAGGCCGACAAGAAATTAAAGGAACAGAAGCAGCTCTACTACCTAGCAATTAAAAACATGTTGCGAAGGCAGAAGAGGGAACTCCCTTGGGCTGTTTTGGTGGGAAATAGACCCGTTGTTGTTTTTAAAAATGCAATAAATGGGTTAAATAAAAATATACCGTAATTGTTTTCCAGAAATTCACTGCGAATTTATAGCCGCCATTCAGCTAAGAGTCATCAAATAAAGTTTGTCATGACATGTGATGATATATGATGAGATGTAAGAATGTTACAGAATTGCTTATCTTGCTGTCCTGCTGAAATAAAATCTATTTCCTGGCCTATGCATGTATACAATTTCTAGTTTGCTTTACCGGAAGGACAGAAGGAAGGGGAGCAAGGTGTCTGCTCTTAACATCTTCCATGCTGTTTTGCTAAGCAAACGTAAAGGATTTTCTTTAATTACATTCTTCTCATAAGGAGTAAATGAATGGGCTTGAGAAAAGCAACAAACAAAATTACCTGTATGAAAAACTCAAATCCATATTATCTGAATAAACCAGCGTTGCGCCTGCAAACATTCTGTAGTGCAGGGTCCTCTAAAATCTGTAGGCCCTCTAAAATCTGTAGATATTATTGGACTCCAACTTTCATATGCCCTAGCGAGCATTACCTATGGTCAGGGATGAAGAGTGGTATAGTCCAATGACACAAAGAAGGCCACGTTATGGCGTCGAGGTAGTGCCATCAGTTTACATATATCAAAATTATGAGCCAGGATAGAACTCTTAGAAAGCAAATGAGATTTTGGAATGCTTGCAGGAGATTAAATCTGTTAGAATGACCTTGCCAGAACTGACCAATGTCTGTCTGGCTCATCATTCTTTTTTGCTCACAGCAGCCAATCAGATGCTTCTGCAAGCTCACAAGCCATTCATGAAGATGAGGAGCCTCTCTTGTGTTTGCCCTCAGAATCTGACATTCAAAGGTATATTGTCTTTGTATCTGGCAACAGCTTTTCCCATCCCAATGGAAATGGTAATTAATTATCTGTAGCAGTTTACTTAGTGATGTATGGAAGTGAGAGCTGGACCATTAGTGATGTATGGAAGTGAGAGCTGGACCATAAAGAAGGCTGATCGCCGAAGAATTGATGCTTTTGAATTATGGTGCTGGAGAAGACTCTTGAGAGTCCCATGGACTGCAAGAAGATCAAACGCATCCATTCTTAATGAAATCAGCCCTGAGTTCTCACTGGAAGGACAGATCGTGAAGCTGAGGCTCCAGTACTTTGGCCACCTCATGAGAAGAGAAGACTCCCTGGAGAAGACACTGATGCTGGGAAAGATGGAGGGCACAAGGAGAAGGGGGCGACAGAGGATGAGATGGTTGGATAGTGTTCTCGAAGCCACAAACATGAGTCTGACCAAACTGCGGGAGGTAGTGGAGGACAGAGGTGCCTGGCGTGCTCTGGTCCATGGGGTCACGAAGAGTCGGACACGACTAAACGACTAAACAACAACAGCAGTTTACTGGTGAGCTGAAAAAGAACCTCACAGAGATCTTCAAGCACACACATGCACATACACGGTAACTGCCTCCTTGCGGCATTGTCTCACGCAGCTGTGATCTATGAATATTACAGTCATATGAGTGGAGATTATGACTTGGGCTGTTCTTTCACCCAGTTGACACGCTGCCAGGAAGAAACAAAGAAGGAAGTAATGTTGCTCACCACAAAAACAAGAGAGAAAACAACAGATTTTCTCAAATTTTGTTGGTGCATGACATGCTTTGGACAGAAGATTTTCCCCCTCCCCTGAAGTTCTCAAGCAGACTTTTATTTTAGGCAAATCCCCTATCCACATTTGAATGACAAACATGTATTCCACTCATTACGAATGAGAATAAAATGGCTCTTATACCTTTGTCACTGGACCTACTTACTGAAGACTCATTGGGCTCCACAACACAAGGTGAATTTAATGAAAACTTTAAAAGGCAAAAACGAAACACTCCCAAATCTTGATAATACTAGTCCTCAATAGACTTCTTCACTCAGGGTCGAAATGGAAATGTGTTCCCAAGCCATCCTTGCAAACAGAAGAAAGCCAATCAAGTGGGAAAGACCCATGAAATCAAGCCTGAAATATTTTCACACACACATCACAGCCACGTGGAATTCTTCCTCATAGGGCTGGTCCAAACGTTTCATGGTCTTAGGTCAGTGGTGTCCAAACCTTTTTTCAAAGAGGGCCAGATTTGATGAAGTGAAGGGCAGTGGGGGCCGACCAAAGGACCAAGCAAAGTTGTTGACCTTTTTTAAGGATTGAAGTTGTTGAGCATTTTTTAAGATTTTACCCCATGAAATAAACTGCCACAGGGGCCTGGTTGAACTGACTAGCGGGCCAGATTGGGGCCCCAAGACGGACTTTGGACATGCCTGTCTTAGGTGAATGACAAGGTGGTGCTTCCTCCCATTCCATGTACAAAGTTGACCAAACTGGCAGCTGAAACCTACTGCGATGCTGACAGTGGGACAGCAAGCAATATTGAGCTGGTTGTTGTTCCACCTATATTCTGCTATTCCCTACTCAATTTATAAACAGCCCACATCTGTGGACTGGGGTCAATTTTATCCATGTGGATATCTTGTATTTGATCTAGTCAAACATGTGCAAAACAGAGAAAATACCAGATGACATGTATTAGGCATGTGTAAAAAAAAACCCTTTAAGCTTGCACTTTTAAAATGACCTGTAAAAGACCTTAATGTAGCATATACCCATGCAAATAATTTGCTGTGCTTCCTTCTTGATTAATGTAACAGTTAGTTGCTGACTAATCTTAAAACAAGGGATAATAGAAAACATGAATTCAATAGATTTTTTAAAATGTAGACAAGTTATGGCAGTCTGCTATTTGTGATTGCAGACACTCCATTCTGTTTTCCCTCCCTGTTATTTCTACCCCACCCCTGCACAACAGACACTTAGCATTCTGTGATTCCCAAGTGCAGTTAGGGTTCTCCTCTCTTTTCCAAAGTTTTTTGTAATTCTCCAAACTTGGGATTGCCCCCAGTGGCGAAGCTGCGTGCTCCGGCACCGTGGTGGAGAGCAGGCAGGGGCGTGGCTGGCGTGTGTCCTGGGGGCGCGGCACGTCACTCATGGGGGCATGGCACCTGGAATGGTGTGTGGGGTGGTGCGCTGTCAGGAGTTCAGCCTACACTCGAGTAGGACCCTGGCAGAGACACATGGCCGACTGGCATGTTCTCTCCCTTCTGGTCTGTCATTCGGGAGCTTCAAAAGCTTTTTTCAGCCCCAACATCACAGCGACCGATGCCAACAGACATCGGCACACTCAGGGATCCGCAGAGTTTGCGCAGTTGCATAACAGACCCCAGCAACTCAGCATTTTGGCTAATCTACTTTATTTACATATAAACACACACAGAGCACTGCAACATGGCTCTCTCTCTCTCTAGCATCAGACAGCAAAGAGAAAAAGAACAAAGGACAATAGTCCCACTTCACAGAACACAGTAACACAAACATCCCATCTTCGTCACTTCCCACTCTGTGGAGTCAAAACATATACTGTCATGTGATAGACAACAATCCTATGACTGCAATCACGGAGCAGGAATTCTAATGGTGCCGGTGATTGCCAGTGAATCCGCCAGTGATTGCCCCATGCCTGCTAATACCTCCCCCCCTCTGGTTGGATGGGGCCGATTTGGGTTTTGACTACATGAGCAATGGCACTCACAGCCCAAACATCAGAAATAGAAGGGAATGATGTCACCATATGCCACTGACAGAGGGGGGTGTTTTCCTAAAGTCAGCTCAGCGCATGACTCATGATATGGGCAGGTGTGCCAGGCAGATCACTCTGCCTAGCATACCAGCATGTCATGAAGCTTTGAGCAGCTGGCCAGGGAGCATAGTGTTTTTTTAGAATATCGGAGGCTGGTGCTATCAAGTTCTTCTCATGCAGCCTTCAAGTGCACTTATGGTGAGAAGAATCTGTAACTAGGAAAAAGCTGCTGCTGTTACGCAAGATTTTCTAAGTCAGGAGGTTGAACTTTATTGAGGAAAGCTGCTTGACAATCCCTGACAATCACCACAAAATTCTTTTGCTATTTTTCTGGTCCTCTCCACTCCAAGTGAGCTCTCAATGTGATCACTTCAGTTAAGTAAATGCAATTTCAAAGAATCCCCTGCTGCAAAGAGAAGGAATCCAAACAATGTTAAGGCTCTGTACTTTGTGGATTTCTCTTACCACATAAATACAGAGAAATGACTAAACCAAGTTAGAGACAACTTTCCATCCAGGCCTTTTTCTAAAACACTCCAGTTGCTGCAAATGGATAATACCCATATTTCTGTCTAGTAAAGTAGGTTAACCTTTGCACCTACTTGTTGGAGAACTCTGAAGTGCTCTTGATTATTTGTACAGTAGCTGAAAGATTATATGGCCCCTCTCAGATAATTTGTTTAAGCACAGCAACAGTGGCCCAATTGCTCCGTTGTGCCAAAGACAGGATCAAGATGTCCTCCGTCCCCCAGGGTACACTTCTGTTGCAGGAATATTTTGTGCAACCTTTGCAATTGTGATTGAAGCATGGAATGTGGTTCCATGAGTGCCAAAAAAACACCTATGGATTATTGTAGAAGCAGGGACTCTTTGACCTTCCTAATGATGTTGGACTCCAAACCCATGCGCCCCAGCCAGTATGACCAAAAGTAAGGGATGATGGGACTTGTAGTCCAACGTCAATCACAAGTGATGGAGCTCGCTTCACTCAGTGAAGGCTGATCCAACCGCAGTCCATCTGCCTTCTTGCTTACAACCAGTCCTGGCTGCCTGCTTCATTCTCCTTAATCTCAGTATCGCCACTGTAGAGCTCAACAGGGAGGAAGAGGATGGGAGACAATACCAGGACTGATTGGCTCTGCCTGTCAGTGGCTCTGGCTACTGCTGACATCCTGGCTTTCTGTCCTACCTGATCCAGTGGGCACCAGCCACCACTATCTCCACCCCATCATATGCTCATACTTTCCCCCCTTTTATTATTCTTCTATATTCTCTAGATACTTAATGCCTCAATGCAGTACCACCTTACAGCCTCTAGTCAGGGTCTCTTCTCAAACTTGTCACGTGCTGATTCTTCACACACACAGTCCCAGTTGGAGGGAGGCAACTTTCCCCCAGCGCTGATGGTTATCTCATTCAAAAGCAGAACAACCATTTGCAACAGGTTCCTAATCATTACCTCCCATCAGCCAACTGTCTTTGGGCTGTTAACCAGCAATCTGCCTAACAAATGAACGGTCAGCCAGAAGCTGTTTTAACCAGCAACTTGCATGGCTTTAAAAGAGAGTTTAGACACATTGACTTCATTTGCTGTGTCAAATTACTTGGCTTGGGGGTGGTGACAGCACGAAACGAGGGATTTGAGGGGTTCGTGGCACAAAACAGCACTAAACTAGCACTAAACGTTAGCATCAGTTTGGGGAGGGATCCAGAATTTTGGGGTCACACGTTAATGAAGCTGAGTGAAAGGGGTTATCAGTGGTTACTAAGCGTGATGGTCCTCTACCTTCCCTATTTGGGACAGTGTGCCACCTCTGAGGTGGAGAGAGAACCCTGGCATTCAGTTCCTGCTTGTTGCTGACCACTCTGAAAACAAGAGGCTGGACTACATGGGCCTTTGGCCTGATCCAGCAGGGCTCTTCTTATGCTCTTACTTTCTTATAAGCCATAACAATATGATATGATTGTTTTACAAAACCACCTTCCAAGGTCCAAAGTGTTGGAACAATTATGCTATAACATTTGGCACTGACAAGGCATTTAGTACAGCTAACGCCCCTGACTTTAATAGCTTAATGTTTATAATTTTAACACCGCACACTTTGACCATTATTTGCAAAGCTTATCTATTGATTTGCAGCATGTAACACAGCAATGAGCAATTAGTTCCCCATCACCGTGTATTCCTTTTAGTGCAAAACGCTAACTCCCCCACCCCTGCTTTATAGCCATGCTTGATAAACACACACATGTATGTTTTGACCCCAAGAGGAGGCATGGCAGGAAATTCATATTTGCTAGAGTCAGCCAGGCAAGAGGCTATTTTCAAGCCAGTGATGCAGTAAATACAGGCTATTTTCTGCATCAGTAGAAACTGCTGTACCCCCCAGTGAAGTGTATCGTTTCCAGAGAGAGCTCAGTCTCAAACACACCTGGAAGCCAGTGCTGCCCCCTAATCCTAAGCAAGGATGGGTTTTGTTTACTTAATAGTGAGAAAGACACTGGGTGGTATTAGACTAGATCTGAAATCAATGGACTCAAGTTAATTGTGCTTATGGCTTCGGCAAATACAACCTACTCTGCACATGTTCAGAGGCCCTTAAATATGTAGAGACAGCCACTCTAGATATTTCAGGAATCTGCTGAAAATAGATTATTGGTCTAAACCTGGCACAAATTAAGCTCTTCCCAAGCAAGAATTAAAAGTCTGCATTTTGCACAACTACCAAATACAGCGTGGGGGAGTGGGGAGAAAATTATTCATCAGACTGATGATTCTCTGCAGAATACTAATCCATTTCTATATCTTCCTCAGACTATTAAGGGGTGTAGTCTCATGTATTATTCAAACTGTGTTTTTCAGGAGACCAAAACATTGGAAAGATCAGACTACTGTGCAAGCACCTTTCTTGCAAAGTTGAAGAACATTTTGAGGGGAAGCAACGACAAGATCACAATATCCTTGCAACAGAATCCTTCCACCTGCAGCAAACAAATCTGCCTGATTGGAATCCAAATAGAACACACAAAGCAAATATGTGGTAACATTCTGAACTGATACCGACTCCATCAGCTTCCTTGCAACGCTCCAGGCTTTAAAAAATAATAATTTGGCAATGTATAAAATACATCTCCTTGACACTTGCTTTACCATTACATAACACTGTAGTGTAGATGGAGCCATAGCCAGCATCAGAGCACTGCTGGGTGCCTTCTGAGGCCCATATCCCTGCAGGGCCTGGTGAAAGTGTGAAAAGCAGTGATAAAAGGGAGGTGATGGCAGGGATGCAGCATGGGGAGGAGCTGCCAGGGCAATCGCCTCGGGCACATTTTTTGCGTGGGGGGGGGCTGAGCTAGCCCTTTGCCACTTTGGAGGGACACCAGTTGGATATGACCCAATAGAAGTGTGGGGGGAGGTGTATGAGAAGAGAGGTATTTGCAGCTCAGCGCTCTAGCTTCACGCTTTTCTTACTTCTTATGTTGCTTTTGCCACGGTCTGCCTGGCTAGTTTATTTCTTCTATGTATGCTTAATTAAAGCCAATTGTTGAACTGTGTACACACACACACACCCATAACCAGTACTCTGTTGTAGAGATGAACAGCTCTAGTGTACCCCTCCTCTTCTCACATGATGAAAAATGATTCACCGTATCTGCAACATCTGTTAGGTTCTGGTGGAACGCTGGGAAGTTAGTTAGTTGGAAATGATGTTAGGAAAAGGCATCTTAGGTGTTACTCCACTCTTGTCTATCAGTTGCTGTTGTCTCCAATATAATTTGTACATAGAAATATTTATATACCACCAATCCATACAATATAACATGCTGGTGTGCAACAGTATATACAATAAAATATAAAACACCATAAAAACAGTAAAAAGAAAGAAAAGTTATATAGGCATGTCTACATACAAAAGGTCTGAAAGTCAAAAGTGAGAGTGCCTGCTGGATGAGTGTTCCACAGAATAGGACTGGTGACACTACATGCCCTATTTCTAGAGGATACCAGTCAATTCTTTGTAACCCTGGGGACAACTAGTAATATTCCTCCCAGTGACCTCATGCTGGACCTCATCATTGTCCTTCCAGATAGCAATCTTACAGTTCCAATTCTTCTTAGTTTCATGATTCGCACTTGGAAAGAAATCTAAGGCCCCACAGTTGCCTAAACTGTACCAGCTCAGAGTTTCACTACTTCTTTTTCAAAGCTCATCACATCCAATTGATGCAATGGTCAAGTGAGGGTCAAGTAGTTGGCTAATACCTACAGCCTTCTATGGAACCAGAGATGGCTTGGACAGCCCAAAATATAAAGGAAACTGTTTGAATGTGGAATGCTGGTGGTTTAACCTTTAACCTTTGAATCTGTGGCTTTCACCAATATAGAGGGACAAATAACTAGCTAGCAGTGGATATGTTTGCACACTGGGTTAATAAATCACACTGTGCACAAGTTGTATGCTAGAGTATGCAGCCTGATCTATCCTGCTTCCCTTCTCCCCCATATAGCTTAGCTTTATGCCATAGCACAGCCCAATGTCATAACACATTGGCACTCCAGCAACAAACATGGTTTCAGGCTGGGTAGTGATTGTGGCCTGTGAGGGCAGAACATACCATGAACCTCAGTGTGGATGTAAAACCAATGCGATTTGTTGTTGTTATAGCTGCCGCCGCACTAGTGGTACATAGTTATCTCCCACTTGGACTACTGCAATGCGCTCTGCACGGGGCTACCTTTGGGAGGAGACTTGGAAACAACTACAATTAATCAAGAAAGTGGCTGCTAGACTGGTGACTGGGAGCCACTGCCAGAACCACATAACACCAGTTCTAAAAGACCTACATTGGCTACCAGTACGTTTCCAAGCACAATTCAAAGTGTCGACTTTGCCATTTAAAGCCCTTAATGGCTTCAGCCCTGTATACCTGAAGGAGCATCTCCACCCCCATTGTTCAGCCCAGACATTGAGATCTAGCTCCGAGGGCCTTCTGGCAGTTGCGAGAAGTGAAGTTACAGGCAGAGGGCCTTCTCAGTAGTCACACCCACCCCGTGGAACCCCCCCCCTACTGTCAGATGTCAAAGAGGTAAATAATTATACTACCTTCCGTAGACATCCGAAGGCAGGCTTAAATCCGGACGCTTTTAATGTGTGATGTTCTGTTGTGTTATTGTTGTTGTGTTTCCGTATATTATTTTGGGAAGCTGCCCAGAGTGGCTGGGCAACCCAGTCAGATGGGCGGGGTAAAAAATAAAAGAATTATAAATTATTAGCCCAAAGCATCCAAAATGTACCATTGGTGAAGGCTAACACACACTGCACCTCATACTCTTTTAAATTTGGGAGTTGCTTTTAGGTTAATCTGTTTAGGACCCTGCTATAGGGCAGATGGGACGCGGCGCTGTGGGTTAAACCACAGAGCCTAGGACTTGCCGATCAGAAGGTGGGCAGTTCGAATCCCCGTGACGGGGTGAGCTCCCGTTGCTCGGTCCCGGCTCCTGCCAACCTAGCAGCTCAAAAGCATGTCAAAATGCAAGTAGATAAATAGGTACCGCTCCAGCGGGAAGGTTAACGGTGTTTCCGTGCGCTGCTCTGGTTTGCCAGAAGTGGCTTAGTCATGCTGGCCACATGACCCGGAAGCTGTACGCTGGCTCCCTCAGCCAATGAAGCGCCGCAACCCCAGAGTCGGCCACGACTGGACCTAATGGTCAGAGGTCCCTTTATCCTTATAGTCCAGATGCACTACAGGAAGAATTGACTTAATGCAATATTGTGATACTGCATGGGCAGAAATTGACACCCCCCCCTGCAAAAAAGAAAGAATTGTACACAGTTTTGTATACACAGCTGCACACAGTACACTTTGTACACAGCATTGTTGAAGCAGCTGACCTCTTTCCCTTTTGGCACTGAAAGCCAAATCAATCAGTCCAGCCAGGTGCAGTCAGGGAGGAAAAAACCTGCTCATCATCAATAGATGCTGGCAACTGTTTTCAAGTTCCCCAAGCCTTGGGGGCAAAGTTTTGTTTTGGTATCATGAAATTAGATCTCTAAGTGATACCCACATTTAGCACATTCTTCAGGTGAGGCTGTCACTTCATCTCCATTTCAGAAAAGCAGGTCTGCTTTTTACCAACTACCAGCTATTTTTAGGCAAAGGAACCCACTTAAAATGTGCATGAATTTAAATGAATTTAGATGGGTAAATGAAAAAGTGGTGTTTGCTTATTAAATTTGTTCCCAGTTAGGCAGCTTAAATGACTTGGCATATCAGTGGATGTGAAATTTTTGAAATAAGGTGCACCATGCAGAAAAGAGTAAAAGCACAGCATAAAGTAGGCTAAAAAGAAAATAATTTGCATGTAACTGAAATCTGGTGGGTCATGAAGGTGCACTAGGCAAGTGAACCCCCGGGTTGAGTCATGAAGAGTACTGATTCTAGTATACTTAATAGTGAATTGTATGTCAAATCCCAATTAAATAGCATATTTCCAAAAATACTAGGCATGATCCTGACAAAAGAACAAAAGTATGTGCTTAGCTCTCCCATATTAAAATCAAGATGGCTTAAAAGGTACTTCTATGTTTTATGGATGTTTAAATTTTAATGTATTAATGGGATTGTTTTATTGTGTTTATTTTGGAGGTTTATCATTTGTGATGAAACTTTTTAGTGTTTTGTAAGCTGCTTATAAGCATAATTTTGCATTAATTAATTACAATAATTTGACATATATAAAATTTATTGTTGTTGCTATGGTTGTGCTGTTGTTGGTTATTGCTTACCTTTATCTTGATCATGCCCCAAATGCTTTATTAGCAGAGCGCCATCAGCTGAAACTCTCTCTGTCCCCCTTTCTCTCCATTTCCTCCTCCTCCTCCTCCTCCTCACCCCTAAAGTTTGTAGTAATATTCCAAAGACAAATACTGAAACATGTTTGGGAAAACTCTAAAACTGTATTTGGTGAAAAGGATTCATAGTTGTGAGCACATGCCTGGTTGAATGAAAGTGAGTTCAAGACACTGAGCCATTTTGTAACTTTTTGACCTTCCAGGTTTCTACCTTCCAAGCACGTATCTGTAGATAAGACTATAATGTTTCCTATATGAAAATTCTGGGGGTTGCAAAAAGCAGGAAATGACTAGTCATTTTAGTATTCCACACTTCAGCATTTTCCTTCTCCTGTTTTTTGTTGATCTGCAGGCTCGGCACACTTCCTCTTTGGGTGTACTGTACTTTTTCGGTGTAATAAAACAAATGTAATCATCAGTGAAGACACCCTTCTTCGAAAAACATAACATGAAACCTAGCTTGTGGCAGTCCTCTTGTTCCCTAATTGTCTCCCATTTCAAATAACTACTGAAGTGAGTGGATTTTGCCAAAAATCAAAAGGAAAAAAAGATGCTGATGAAAGGCATTGCTCTTGCGAGACATAATTTGAATCAATGTATTTTTGATGCCATAGAAGAGGTAAAACCAGATCTTGACAATCTGTACAGTTACTGACAGCACAAGCCTACGCATGTCTACTTAGAAATGATCCCCACTGAGGTCAACAAGACCTATTCCCAGGTAAGTGTATACAGGACTGCAGTCGACAAAGCAAAAACTTAAGCATCCTAACATTTTATCAACTACATTTATGTAAGCTTTATTCTTTCAAATAAAGCAGATGTCAAGGAACACTTGGGGATGTTAAAGCACATATCAGAATTTCACTTAGGTCCTGCCTGCAGGCTTCCCACAGGCATGTGGTAGGTCACTATGAGAAAAGGATGCTGGAATAGATGGGCCTTTGATCCAAGGAGCCTCTTTTTATGTCCTTAACATAAATTTCAATGGGGTTTTGGATTTTCTTCAGTACGAGAGATTTATACCACTGTCACAATATTCCAGATATCTTTGAGTCTGTGTTTTCATTTCTTCTCCTTCTGCTGGCAGCACTTATCATTAGAAAGCTGAGAGGGAGAGGGTACTAGACTCTGCTTGAGCAACCTGTGACTTCTTTACCTGGAAGAAAATCCTAAGACCATGACATCCTACTTTCCAGAAGCAGTAAGGAAAAGCCTCTCTCAGTGCGCCTTTAAAGGCTACTGTGACATCAGCAGGCAACAAATCTCCTTTAGTTTATTCTGCTCTCTGTTTTGTATGCTTGAAAATTAGAAGTTCTCAGAGGCATGCTGCGCCATGCAGCAGATTTGAAAACATTTGATTAGCACAGCTACTGCTTTGGACAAATTTGGTACAAGCTATATGTTGTGGATGCAAGTTTACACTTCTCCCCTCCTGTGCATATTAAGAAAAGTCCTTTCTACCCCAATTCAATTTTAAATGTACATCCTACCACTTAATTGGCATCTTGCTAGCACTTAAAAAGACTACAGAGAAACAAGTACTGAATGAAAACAAGGATTTTTGAGCAGGAACTCCTGGGCTACATCCACACTAAACATTTAAAGCACCTGGCTTCTCCCAAGGAATCCTAGGAACTGTAGTTTGTTAAGGGTGCTGGAAATTATTGCTCTGTGAGGGTTCCCAGGATTCTTTGGGGGAGGGAAGCCGTGAGCTTTAAATGTATGGTGCAGATGTGACTGTGTTGGTTCCTTTATTCCTTCTCCATATAGGTATTTCATCATAACAGCAGCAAAAGAGAGGGCACACAGAAGGGACATTTTATCATCTGGACCAAAGCAAAATTTGACCTGGGGCATCAGATTAATGTGTGGTTAGAAATTGCCAGCAGCAATTTGGCTGCTGCTAGTTGAAACTGTAGGTTAGAGAGCATAAAGTTCCTGACCCAAGCCTCCCAATCTTCATACAAACAGACATACAGTGACACAGATTCAAGCAGAGACAAGGAGTCCTGCTGCAGAAGAGCTTATTAGAGAACTGACACTCTTAGAACGAGCAACTGAAAGGTGCAGTTATAATGACAGCCTCAACAAATTGAGATGTACAGTTTCAAACTGTCCCTATTTATACACTTACAGAGAGCTGCTGCTCTATACAGCAGAACTCAGGGATGTCTTCTGAAGGATAGATAATGATATCTCCACCCTTCCAAGGGGACCATGTTAGAAAACTAGAACTGCATGTGCAAACCATGATAATCTCAAGGGGGGGTTTGTGTGTGTGGCCATGTGAGCCAGCATCTGCTGGAAAGTTTCATCTTTTAAAGCCAGCACACACAGTTGTGCTCCCCAACCTACCCATTGGCCAGCACATTTACTGAATCGTCTCTGGCCAGGGGTGGGGAACCTCTGTGATGCTGGTAGTGGAGTTCATTGGGGCTGGCCCTCTAAGGGTCACATGCCAACTAGCCCTAGAAGCACCATTGATTCTGTGACACTGCCTGCCACAAGTAATTTAATCTATGGGTGATGACCCATAGATGAGACCCATAGATGACCCACTAGCTGAGACCTAGTAAAAGAATCCCAATAAGAGGGGTGGAGAAAAGAAAGGAGAAACACAGAGCAGGAGTAGAGACAAGATTCATCTACTACATATCAGAGTCGTCACAATACTATAGAACAGATGTTATGAAGTCAGTAGCTTCCTATATGGAAACACTCATGGATAGAAATGTCTTGTAATAATAATAGCTTGATCAGGCCAACGTATGTCTTGAAGTTGGATAATGGCAAGTTAAAATCTGCAGCAGAGATGAAATTTTACAGAAAGTGAAAACTGAAAAGACAATGTTGAAAAGTAGCCGCAGAGGCCTACCAAAGTTTGGGGAACAATTATTTTGGGATCAAAACATGTCTATGGCACTGCTTCAAACATTTTCTTTTGCTATTAATTTACTATGTATATTTGACATGTTTGTATTAAAATTAAAACTATGAAACTTCTTAAGCATTCTATATGACAGCTAGATCACTCAAGTCTGTGAATGATACTGCTGATCATAATGTTCTATAAAAGAACATTACCACTGTAGCTACATTTGTCTATGATTTATTGCTTATTGTAGGCAGGGGTAATATGGCTGAATGCCCAGGGAGGCACTTGGCCATAAATCTAACCTTTTAAAAATCTTAAGACTGGGCTGAAAACTGAACATCCTCAGTAACATGATAGACCATTGAGAAATCAGTGCTCAGCTCATGGTGTAGCCAAAATTGAGCACTTTTGCATTTCACTGATTTCCACTGGGATAGTTATGCATAACTGTTTTCCATTGAAATCAATGGACCTAAAAGTACTTAACTTTGTCATGTTGTACGTGCATAATACTTCAGTTGCACAAGACATTTTGCAATCTTCTGAACGGCACTTTCTCCATAATAGGTATTTCTAACATACAGTAAAGAGGAACTGATTTTGAGTTTTACTAGGCTCTGATCAGATGTAGGGAGTAGAGCATGCTGACCGGACTTCCACCGTTTCTCTAAAGAGCTGCCAATTGCATTCATTTTGTTTCAACCACAAGTCGGACTAGACTTTAAAAACCACCATTGATCTATTTAGTATGGATTCTCCTTTCCCAGTTCCCAGTTTGTAATGTTAGAGCAAGGATGAATCTTTGTTTGATGCAATAAAAAATTGTAAATCATAGAATTGTAGAGTTGGAAGGGACTCTGTGGACCATCTAGTCCAATGTGACGAAAGTTACATATTCCAAATAATCAAGCAGCAGCTCTACGACCACGAAAGACAGCACTTGTTACCTCATACTCCGAGATCCTGTTCTCTGGAGGCCTTAGGTATTGCAAAACCCTACGGAACCTGTGCCAAATATCTAAAGGATCTACTACTCCCTTCCCATTGAAGAGCCTTTATGCTCACAAGATTAAATGCCTTCCCCTCTGCAGTGACCAAAGGTAGATTCTCTCATACCCCATATCAAGCCTGTCTGTGTGCCTGCAACCAAGTAGTACCTGATTCAATGGACCACATTCTCTTAGACTGCTCTCTACACAGTAGACCTTGCCAACTGGTGCTGAGCAAAATGTTGGACCTCCGGCTTGTAACACCAAGAAGTCAAATGAGGTTTCTCCTGGCAGATTGGGGAAAAAATATCACTGTTTTAGTAGCTTCCTTTTTAGCCACAATTTTGCCCGAAAGGGTTTCCAACGAACCATCCTTTTGGGGGACAGGGCAAAGCAGAATATCTAAGTGCACACGATCACAGTGTGACCTGATGATCCTCGACAGCTTCACCCTTGTCCTTTTAATTATCCCAGTGACCTGAAATGTTTTATACTGTGATGCCAATTTGATTTGATTTTTATTTTAGTCCAACCCCCTGCAATGCAGCTGTTCCATATGGGGATCAAACCTGCAACCTCAGCATTATCAGCACGATGCTCTAATGAACTGAGCTATCCAGGCTTTTTGTGATGCTGCCAGTTGCCCCATGCTGGCATTTGTGCCATTAGAGTACATTATCAAATCAGAATTACTTGAGGGCTTGCAAATGTTGGGATACTAGATAATAGGCTCGGAGGACTGACATTTACTAGATAATAGGCTCGGAGGACTGACAGGAGCATATTCAGAGGCACATAGTCTCCTTTTTGTAAGGGGTAGCTTGCTGAAAGCATATTGCACCAGTGTTCCATTATTTGCCCTGACTCTGAATTAATCCCAGGTTCAAGTCTTCTATGTACATCTGAGAGACAGTGAATAGCTCAAAGTCACTTGGTATGCTTCATGGCTAAATAGTTGAATACTGTACTCTTACCAAAAGCCCACAATGCCATAACACACAATTGTGCCAGGATCGGAGTTATATGATCTTCCGGTTATGTACCCTCTGAACAGCATTATTAATCATTATTGTTTGCATTGATGCCTCACCTTATGGGCAAAGCAGTTCACAAGGCAAAATTCTGTATACAAAACAACATCGTGCTGGAGCTGTGTGGAAAGGGAGAGGCTAAATATTTGATTCAGGATAACTGAGCTCTCATTCTGTTCTGCTGTTCTGTTGTAGGATAAGCAAACAATGGCCAATTCAGGGTAGAGCGATGAGATAATTTTACTATGGCCAATAGAATCAAAAACATCCCTAAGAGGCATTTATTAAGGCATTTATTTTCTAGAAAATACTTTAGGACAAAACAGGATCTTATCTCTATGTAAATCTGATACCGGGCAGAGAAAGACTGACAAGGTAAAGAGAACTGACAACAGTAATTCTGTAGCAGGAGAGGACTGGAAATACCAGGGCTGATCTACCTCTCTGTCATGTGAGAATCTTAAGTTTTTTATCCACTGATCTTTCTTCTTGTTCACCTTACAAAACTAGTTGAAGGTAACTATGCTGTTTTATGGGGGCAGGACTGGGGATCCAAAGGCAACACTAGCATAGCATGAGGACTAATTGGAAAACACCATAAAGAAGCAGGGGGACTGTACAGAGGACTGGCCTCTACGAAGGACTGCTTGGTCTAAGCCTGGTTTAAAAATTAAGAACCAAGGGCAAGCAGGGGCTTTGAAGTTGCCACTTAGCAGTCAGCAACAGGACAGCAGACTGAGCAGTTCCGGGCATCACTGGGTCAGTTTTTCCCATGATGGTGAGATGCATTTAAATTATAGAGATTCTTTCAAATTTTATATCTCTACATTGGCACAGGCACATTTTGTGCCAATTTGCTTCCTCTTTTTTGGTGTTGTGTAGGTGCCTATGATCTAATGTAGTGAGAAAGCTGTTGAGCTCACCAGAATTCTCTTCTCCAGGCTGGGTCTTCTGCCAAAAGAAAAAAAAAAGAAGTGGTGGTGGTTGGTTGTGGCAGAAACAGAAAGAATATTTGTGGGCATGTTGGAAAAGGCAAATCTGCAAATTGCAACAGTGTCAAGCCATAGCTATGGGAAGACATGTTGATCTAAGTTGCTTACAAAGCAGGTAAGTATTTATTGCTGTTTCCTAAACAAGAGACAGTAAACAGAAACTAGATCAGCATGGAAGAGCTGACTTGCTAAATGAAACCACAGCTCTTTGCATGTTAATTAAGGTAAACTTGGGAATATGGCACTAATTTACTCTTATTTAGTCCTACCCCAGCATAGTAGGGCTGTATGTGCAGCTGATACAGATGTGCATCAGAATGGTCATCTAGTTCTATTGAACTAGACTGATGTGCCTGAGTATGCTCATCCCATAGGAGCATAATCACACATGCATCAAAATATTATTAGATATAGACCAGGACGACAATGTGCAAGGAAAACAGAACATTAATTTGAATACTGTTTAGCCTTTGGGACAGTGTATATGATCAATTAAAAACCATAAATGCATGCCGCTTATTGTGCTGCTATTGTGCTTGTTTTCTTTCTCCTTTTTAAAAATACCTGCTTGCTTTAATTATTTGCATTTTATCTTGTTGCTGTTTTAAAATTTGTTTGTATGCTGTTTGAAGATTAATTGGTCAAAAGGCTGAGTATGTGTATGACATGACAAGGTGCTTTCCCATCATTTCTCTTTTCTCATTAATTGGAAAAATGTAGTCTAAACAGATGCATTTGTTAACATGCCTGACATAGTTTTGGTTGGTTTGCTTTAAGCATGGATCAAGTGAGCCACGATTCTAAGAAAGGGAAAGGACCTTCATCTGCCTTATCAGATGACATGAACTGCAGTTATGCCATAATAAATGTGTTATATCTTTTAAGTGCCACAAGTCTCTTTGTTGTTTTTGCTGCAACAAAATAGCAGGCTGCCCCTCTGGAAATCTAGTTCAAGAAATATTTTAATCAGAGGCACCTTTTTAATTGATTCATCTAATTGATATAGCTTGCAGCCCTACTGGGGTGTAAACAGTGGGGTCAAAAGATCATGAAATGAAAAGAGTAAAAGATAAAGGTAAAGGACCCCTGACAGTTAAGTCCAGTCGCGAAAGACTGTAGTAGTGGCTTATCTGAAACTTGTAGGGTATTACTACTGCTACTAACTTCTATTCTTTTCTTTTGGGTATATGCATACATGCACATATGCCCCTGGCAGCTGAAGAGGCCACCATGCCTGTGATGAAGTGAAATCTAGTCCACAAAAATTATACTGCAAGACAATTGTTACCTTGTCTTACTTATTTGCTATATTTATATCCCGCCTTACTTACAAGGCAATGGCATATGCCATTCTCCCCTTCTCCATTTTATCTGCACAACTGTCCTGGAGTTAGGCTGCCTGGCCCAAGCTCACCCATCCCTGGCCCAAATTCACCCCTGTGGGCTTCATGGCTGAGTGAGAATTTGAATTGGGCTCTTGGTTGTTTATACCTCAAATAGTTGCTTAATAACTACCTATTGCAAAAGCATTTCATGTTAATCCTTGTAAATGCTTAATCTGTTAAAAGAAAAGCGGTGCGGCAAAACCTTCCAAGCTTTTGAAGAGAGTACAGAATGTTATTCTCTCACACACTAAAGGATAGCTTGTCTTTAAAAAGTTCAAAATAGCCTTCCCTAAAAGTGATGTATTGAATGGACACTATTCTACTTTCAATATCTTGCTCTTTTCAGTATTCGAATCCACTTGGATGAAAAACCTTTGCGGAGATATTAAATATGTTTTGATTTATGGCTTGGCATATAACCTTTCTAGAACCTTGAGGTCAATTTAAAAAGTAAGAGTCCTGCATGAAGCATATTACATTTCCTTCCAGCATAATGAAAAGGTATATCCTGCTGAGATGATGGGTCCAATAGTATATGGAGTTTTAATTTGATCCTGCTAACTTGAAGTATTGCAAGCTAGGATATGCAATTGCTGCATGTCACACTGTCACTGGAATATGATTCTTGTGTGTGCCTTATGTAATTTCTTTTAACTTAAAAAAGTTGGGCTAAGGTTAACATATAAATTTCTGCCCTCTGAAAAATGTTAGTGAGGACAGGAAGTTTTTCCATGCAATTTTCTTATGCTTCATATATATATATTTGTTGAAAACTACTTTTCAGAGAACTTAATATGCTATATTTTTCCTGTGTGTTGTTCAGAGTTCTGGAAATGCACACAGGCCCTACAATCCAAATGCTTGTTATACAAAAAATCACTTATCCAAACACAATGAATTAGTACCCCAACCTTGCTATACACACTGCAGATTCATATATCCAAACAGCCAGAGATGCATGTAGTAATGTAAACAAATAAGTGCTGGTGGTGCCATACTGGAGAGCTGTTGGAGTCTAGGGTTGCCGTATGTCCAAAATTTTCTGGACATAGCCAGGAAATGTATCTGGATTTTAACCTTTTAAAATATGACAATCCTCTATGAGTCATACACCATGCTGGTTAAGCCAGACTGCTGCTCTCAGGTGTGATGGAAGTCACTGTCCCTTTGCCAGTGCTGAAGTAAGATCCAGCTACCCTTCCAGCCAACTCCTGCCTCGGGCAGCAAATTGTCTTGGGGCAAGCCTTGTGCATGCCCCCAAGTGGGATGATGCCTTAGTATGTTTAACATTGCAGACTTTAGTTGCTTTACAGGGTGATGCTATGCATGTTTTCTTCAGAAGTGGGTCCCACTGTGTTTATTGGGGCTCACTCCCAGGTAAGTGAACATAGGCATGAACAAGGCCGGCCCACCCATGAGGGAAGGTGTGGCAACTGCCTCAGGTGGCAGGACCCACAATCCTGCTGTATATATTTACAACCCCCTTGGTTCCTGATGCAGATCTTCACTTCTACCCCTTTTTCCTTAGTAGGGAGGAGGTGGCACCATTTTGTGGCTTGCCTCAGGTGCTGAAATGTCTTGGGCTGGCCTTGGGGTTGAAACCTTCGACCTTCCATCAGTTTTGCCTCATCGGCTGACAAGCCACAAACCTGCTCAGGTTACTCCATTCATGGCACAGAGAGGCTTGTTGAACAGGCTCACCTCTTCCTATCGAGCCCTAAAAGCTTATATATATGCACAAAACTGCCTAAATATAATAATATTTTGTTTTTATTTTTTTAAATAAAAACTCAGTCGTGTCCTCTTGAGCAACTCTAAAAACGCCCCCACTCGGCCAGCTTTTCCAGTTAATTCGGTATAATACTCCCCCTGCCACCCGTCTCGTTTTCTCTCCCACTTGGTTCAGCCCGGGCCAAACGGCGCGCCTCTTTGAAGACATTCTTCCTCAGTTCCCACCCCCTTACTTTTCTCAGCCAGTGGTTCAGCCCGGGACCTCCGCTCGCCGGCGGAAAGCGGTACTACTGTAAATCAAACTGCTGCTCTTTGCTCCGACAAGTTCCATCTCCTCAGCTCCTTTTGCGTAGTAGGGCTTGAAGCGCCATGTGTGCGCGTGCGCAGGGCGGCCCCGCCCCGCCCCCCTTCTCCTTTCGCCGCTTCAGTCGCGTTTGGGTTGCCTCGCGCCGGATCCTCCTCCTCTTCCTCCCTCCCTCCCTCCCTCCTTCCCTCTCCACCTCGACGGTTGGGGCGCGCGCCGCCAGTGGCAGGCGGGAGACGGGGCGCGCGCGCGCCATCTCTGCCTCTCTCTGTGTGTCTCTTTTTTTCTGTGAGCCAGGAGGAGGGGAGCCTCCAATGCCGCTGCTGTGAGATGGCATCATTTTGTTGCGCTGTGGCGGCAGCGGCGTTAGTGGCAGCGGCGTCTGGGAGCGGTGCCGAGGGCTGAGGCGGCGGCGGCGGCTGGCGTGGAGGGGGAAGGACAACCCTCCGCCACAGCGAGGCGGCGGCGGCACCACAACGCAGCTGGGCTCAGAGCCACGGTAAGGCAGGCACCGAAAAGCAGCCAGCTTGACTGGACTGACTGACAAATAAACAGGCTGCGCAGCCAACGCCAACTCTTCTCGGTCGGTTCCTGGCGGTGGTGGCCTGACGGAGACTCCTGAGGGAGAGAAGCGTCGTGGGGGCCCTGCATTTCTCGCCCCCTTTGGGGGAGGGGGGTGCCTCGCTTTAGTAGGTGGGAGGAAAGGGTGCGAAACTGCGAGTCCCCCCCCGCACCCACTCACCCACCCCTTCTCTCTCTTTACGGGCCCTCCTGCTGGTTCGGGGGGTGGAGGGCGAAGGGTGCCCCGTGTCTTCTTGCTTTGCCTGCCTCCCCCTTCCAACCCCTTTGCCACTCTTGCCCTGGTGTCACCTTGTTTATTCATTTCGTGGATCTTTAACTGGCGGCAGGGGCGGGGTAAGGCAGGCCGTGGGAGATGGGCCAGCTTGAGCCTTGAACCCTGTTAGCAGCGCTGAGTGGATTGGCAGAGCCGTCAGCGCCCTGGGAAGCAGTCCCGCCAGGGCGGCCCCCTGCCTCTCGATCCAAAGGGGGAGGAGAATATTAGTTACATTTTGATTGCTGTTTACCTTCGTTCTTGGAAAGGGGGTAGAGGAAGAAGGAAGAGGCACTCTCACTTTGGGATGACCTACTGTGACTCTGCAGCCTGTCATTCTCTCTCTCCCCCGCCCCCCAGCTTCGTCCTACCATCCTCCCTCTTTTTGCCCAAAATACTGCACAACATTGCTTTTCTCTATTGCTGCAAAGGGAATGGAAGGCCTGCGACGGTTGATCATACCTTCCTACCAGAATACCGCGTATTCCACCACGTATCTGAAATAATATTGTTTGCAGCTGGATTCTGTTGTATGCTTGGTTGAAAGTTAAGTCGCACTGAATCTGATGTGACTTGCTTCCAAGTAAGTGGGCATATGATGTAGCCTTAACGAATGCTAATAATAAAAAAGATAGTGTTATGCAATAGGACGGTAATGGGACTCTTCAGAAACTCGATCAGAACAAGGAAGGTCCTGCATAATAGAGGCTTACAATACTTCAGTGTTGAGGTGATGTGATAGTGTCTGCTCTAAGTCTTATGCAGCTGAACTCTCCCAAAATGTTAACAACTCTACAAGTTATTACAATTAGTGCTCAAGTACTGTGTGTTTGTAAATCTACATGGCTGAATGTGCACTGTTGAGTATTTTATTATTAAGTTTCTAGTATGAATCAAATATATCATATTCTGTTTTTCTGTTACGAACTCAAGGGTTTCCAGGGTATTCATGAGACGCCAGCTATACTCAGACATGTTTTTAGTGCAGTTGCTACACTATGTGCCTTAGACCATGGCTTGAGACCGAAATACTGTACATGTTCAGATGTTGCTTTTTTGACATGCAGGTGTTCTACAGCAGTAGTTTTCATCAGATTCAGTACCCATCTTTAACCCCAACCTGCAATATGGAATCATTTTATTTGGACTTTCTAGGACATATTTAGACATCACACTAAACAAAGGTTTTCCTCAACACAAGAGCCACAGTGAACCTCAGGCTTGAGTGCTCCCCTATTTTCACCCACATGGCCAGGAGAATTTTGGAAGCTTTTATTTTAATTTCTTTTAACTATAACTTTACACTTTGTCTAAATGGTAGATCATAGTTTAACACCAACAGTGCTAAACAGTCAGTTTAAATAAGAATAATTATTTCCAGTTCAGGCAAAATAAGAAGTCATGTTTATAGGAAACAGGAAATAAGTTTCCATAGTCTTTCTATTCCATCTGTGTAGGAGGAGAAAATGGAAGAAGGGGAGTGGGAGCCCAAGGTTTGCTTCTTTTTGTGCATGTCTTTCTAAACCATGATTTAACACAGGATGAGAAACCTTTCTATTTCCTGCAACATTCCTTTGGAAATGCTAGAGACAAAAGCGTTCCAGATTGAGTGATCCAAAATAAAGACTGCCCTGCTTCAATTTTCACTAATGTTAAATTTTGCAGGCCTGTTCTGCCCAGATGTAAGCCTCATTGGATTTGATTGGTTGATCTCAAGTATATAGAGGTTTTTAAAACATACAACAAACTAATACAGCACTGATCTGAATGCTTATTTCTCTCCAACTTTAGTATGCCCCCCACCCATGCATAAGTTTGGCAGAAGCTTACTATTTTTTCCTTAAGCAGCTGGGGGGAAAACTTAATCTCTCCAAACCATATAATCAGAAAGAAGAGGTGAGGGAGAACATCAATCATTTTTTTCTCAAGTAAAATACTCCCCTTCCACTTGCTCAGGAGCTGCATGGAAAGATCAGGAAAATGCTTCTTTAAACACCCAGGAAAATTAAGGAGTAAATAAAAAGGAAGCAACTCTGTTGGGATGGAAGAATAGAGTATTTGGGTCAGGGATTACATGTCTGGGTTCAGGACAGAAAATGCATGTGTGAATGACTTGTGCTAGAGAATGGGCATGGGGGGAGCACAATCTCCTTGGTTCTGGACCTCTCAGTGGTTTTTTATATCATTGACCATGGCTGTCTGTCTCAGATGTCACTTGAGGACACTGTTCCTGCATGGGGGTTACAGTTCAGAAGATGGTGCTGGAGGACTTATGTTCTACCTATTGTCCTTTGGCATTCTTCACCGTCCTTTTTTATTTCCCATACTTTTTAACATACATGAAACTACTAGTGAGGTCATGCAGCTCCATCTCTCTTTTCCACATTCTTATCCTAAGGAAACCCTGAACAGATACCTGGGGGCAGTGTTTGGGTAGATGAGGTTAAACAACAAGACAAAAGTGCTGTGAGTTGGGGAAAACTGCACATCCAGTTGGCATTGTATTCCCCCTAAGGGGCCAAGTGAACATTTTGGGAGTGCTCCTGGACTTGGTGCTATCTGTGGAGGCACATGTAACATTGGTGGCCCATGTGTTTTAACTAGTTTGAGCTGTTTTGTCTTATCCAGAGGAGGCAGATCTTGCCTCAGTGTCATTTGTGTTGGTTACATTCAGGTTGGATTACTTGAATGCACTCTGCATGGAGCTTCTCTTAAAGATGATACAGTAGTTTCAATTACTGCACCACGTATGTGGTAGCAAGAACACTTCTAGGAGTCAAGCGTTCTTATCTTATTACAGCGCTAGTTACACTACCTGCCTGTTCACTTCTGGGCCCAATTTAAGGTGATGGTGTTTAAAATAGTAAAGACTTTGGGTCTAGACTGTCAGAAGGACTGCCTACATTAATAAGTACCTGCTAGAAACCTGAGATTGACATCCGAGGCCCTTCTCTGTGGTCCACTGATAAAAATGGTCAGGTTGTTGAGTACAAACCCATATTTCTGAAATGCCGTCTCTGAGGGAATTCATATGGCTCCATTTCTGCTGATCTTCAGGGAAACCCAGGGTTGTTTTTTGTTTTTGTTGTAATTTGGTCAGCTTTTGGATGATTTTAGGATTTTATCTATTGCTGTTATTTTCGTGTTAATTGGTTTTACTGCTACTTTAAATTTTAGATTTTTAATGTATAGCATTGATTTGTTGGGAAAGTATACACACTAAAAGATAAAGTAGAAACATGCTGTAGCTGTCACAATGCCTTCTTCCACATAATGGAGTTCCTTTACATTTGGTCTCTTCATATCTGCTTTTTCTGTTAAAGCTAAGCCCTAAAAATAAATGGTGGTGGCATGATTACTTTTGGATTACAACACTTATGGGTTACAACACAAGGAACTGAAGACCAATGTTCTGCAATAGGAAACTGGATCTGAATCCTTATGTCTTCTAACCCTGCTCCCCAGGCCTAATTCAATGGGTGGATGGGGCTGTCCTCTGCCAATCACCTGACTTCACAATGACATTGGGTGACATGACACTTTGAAAAGGCAGGTATGCTTCAGATGCCAGGTGTGCAGATGATTGATGGGGCTTTAAAACTCATTTTGGCCCATCTACCTTTTTATCAGCTCACACCTGACATATAGGACATCATGTGACTGGCAGGTAAGCATGGCTTAGCCAAAATGGCTCAGAGGTTTCTCTAGCCATGTTCTACAATGTGTGTAACTTATGTAATATTCCTTTTAGGCATGGTCTAGCCAAAGCTAAGCACCTAAGATTGCAGTATTATGCATACTTTGGAGTATTAAGCATAATTTGATTTACTTCCATAGCATGCATAGGAGCAGATTGTAAGTCACATTGATTTAAATAAAATAGATTTAAGTATGCTCAGACCAGTGGGATTTGTAGCCCCTTTCTTCACTTGAGTATCAGCATAAACTTGGTGCTTAAGATGATCCTCTAAATAAAGTGGTTAAAGTGTTAATCTTTGAGTTTCTTTTTAAAAAAATGAAAAACAGCTGAGTGTGTACACAGGTTGGGGACAGTTAGAACAGGGCTAGGCAACCTCAGGCTCAGGCCAAACATTGCCTTCCAGACTTTTTGCAGGCCACAACCCCTCTCCCCACATCACACCTTTCACTGGTATTGCTTTACCATATTGCTTTATATTTGAGTGTTTCTGCCTTGCTGAAATGTGTCCTTTGCCTCTGATAATGACTCTTCCTTGCCTGGATAGAGAATAGAGAGGGGTATGTAAATGTGCATGGAAATAATCCTATCATACAAAGGTGAAATGTTCACTGCTCTTCTCACTTTTGCATGTGGCCCCCAGACGGTTGCCCAGAAGGGAGTGAGGCCCTCTGCCTGGAAAAGGTACCATCCATCCCTGAGTTAGTGGTTAAGTTGAGTTCTCATGTTATTGCTGTTTAGGTGTAATGGGGCAGTGGAAACTGTGAGTAAGATAATGTGGTGTGTCCTGTGAGTTCATCATATAGCATGGTGGATAAAAATCAATGTTTGATATACTTGGGTTTTAAAAGTCATTTATTAAGAATTTATGTTAAAATAAATTGGTTAAAATGAAACCTTGCAAGTTAAACTCCACTATTCTTAACTAGTAGCCGCTGGTGGAGTGGGACAGTTTAGCTTACCTGGCTTTTCAGTGTGGAGGTTGCTTCTGAGAACCAACAGGAGGGATGAGGCAGTGGGCAACGTGAAGGTGAGGCAAATTAACTCTGCTGCTGCACCCACATCATACCCACCTTCCTGCTCCTTACTTTGTGTTAGGAGGTCAGGTAAGCAATGCCACTCCATTCCACCGCTTCTGCTCCTTAAATTTGAATTGGTTAGCTGCCTGATTCACATGTAATAATGGCTCTGTGGATGAGCCTCCAAAAGATCGCGTGAAGTATAGGGCTCACATGCTCCACCTTCCTTCTCCTGTGGTACGGCTAGGAGGAAGACTTCTGCTCTGTTCAGTTGTGCTTTCAATGGCTTAGTGTTGCATATAAAACAGGGTTCATGGCTTAAAACACACAAGGATAGTTAAACAAGTCAATTTCATAACTCATAATTAGCTTGAATTTAACTCATGAATTTATTTGGTTATGTTTGGTTATTCAAAAATTCTGGAGAGTAATCTTGGTTTTAAAAAAATCACAGGATAACAGATCATTGTGATCCAAAGAAAATATTACTAGCCTATCTAAAGTAATATGTTGAGAAAGATGATTTAGATATACTGCTGACTGTGTTAGTAGCAAACGCCTTGGAATGGCTCAAAAAACAATTGTGATATTGCTTGGATGTAGTTCTGTACACACGTAGAGGGAAGGACCATTGAATTAAATTGGTGTTACTTTGTGTAAACATGCATAGGATTTAGCTGAGGAGGGTCCTATTTGGAACTGATCCTCCATCCTGGGATGAAGCTGAGAAAGCTGATGAAAATTTAAGTGGACAAGACATAGCACCAGTGCGACATGGTTATCTCTGGCTGAATATAAAGAATATAAAAGGACAGGGAATGACATACTGGAGGTGGTGTCACTCTGGACATCAAAGAGGACATTAAGACTAGCAAGCTAGAAATCCCTGAAGGGGCAGGTCCTTCCACAGGACTCTTGTGGTTGGTGATACTGGGCCACTTAGTAATTTAGTACAAAACATATTATCACTCCCCTGATCAAAATGCTTCAGGATATCTTGAGATGAAGAATAAAATCAAGGAAGCATCCTAAGGATTCAGATGTTGTAGTGATGAGTGACATCAATTACCCATACATAGACTGGCTCTATATGTGTTCCAGTCATGACCAAGAGGTAAATTTTTTATATAGAGGCAGCCCACTGTTTGTGCAAATTCTAAATGTTCATGACTGCATATTGCACCGAATCCAGAAATATCATAAAGACATTACTGAAACATCACTGAAATGGTGGGGTGTTTGCAGGCTTTTTCAGTGGGTTTCAGTTATACGTGATTTCACTGTTGCTCATGGTGCCTTGGAATGTAACCCCACATAAACAAGGGGCTGCCTGTACACTAAATCACTGTGCCCTAGAACAGTTGGTCATGCAATTGATCAGAGTGGTGGTGATCCTGGAATTAACCTTGAGTGGTGCCCAGGATCTAGTGTGAGATGTAAGTGTTGTTGAACCAATTGAGAGTGGTGACCATAGTGCTGTTTAATTGAATATACATGTACATGGCCAATTGCCAAGAAAAATCTAACACAGTCACATTTTACTTCAAAACAGGAAACTTCCCCAAAATGAAGGGATTGATAAAAAGGAAATTGAAAGCCAAATATACTAAAATGCTTGGGAGTTGTTAAAAAACACAACATTAGAAGTTCAACTGCAGTGTATACTGTAGCTCAGGAAACATACAAGAGGATAGTAGCGTGGTTAACGAGCAGAGTCAAAAGCCATATTAGAGGCCAGAAGGCTTCCTTCAAAAATTTAAAGTCTTGTCCAAATGAAGAGAACAAAATGGAACACAATCTTTGGCAAAACAAATGCAATCAAGACAGTAAGGGATGCTAAAAAAGAATTTGAGCAGCACATTGCTAAAAACCTGAAGACCAACAACAAGAAGCTGTATACAGTAAATACTTTAGTAACTGAAGTATAGGGGAACTGTTGGGCCCTTGGATGAATAGGGAGTCAAAGGTGTACTAAAGAAGGATAAGGAGATTCTCGAGAAGCTGAATTACTTCTTTGCATCTGTCAGTGGAAGATAAAGGATAGATCCTAGTGCAGGGGTCTTCAAACTAAGGTCTGCAGGCCAGATCCAGTCCACCAGCCTCCTAAACCCGGCCAGCCCGAGATGCATGAGTACTGGCAAGGAGAATGTCCAAAATATTACTGAAGGCACAGCCATGTTGATACTAAGCTTAGGCAGCGGTTTAGTGCCCTTGTGCATGCGGAAAGCGAGGAAAAGCTGTGAGGCAAAACAAGCACAGCGGGCAAAAGTGGAGCTGAGCCTTTGCGGTGGGAGAAGGCGGATAATATGGTGGCCTGGTTGGTCCTTTCGGCGCGTGCGCACTGCGGTGTTTGTGTATTCTAGCTGCGTGGTGTCGGCAGCATCAGCAGCTCTGAGGGAGGAGGGGAAGATGGCATCGTCCTCGCTGGAGCAGAAACTGTCCTGCTTGGAGGCCAAGCTGAAGCAGAAGAACAGGGAAGCCCAGATGTGCATCAACCTCAACTTGGAGATCTGTCTGACCTGGACTTGGCCTAGTAAGGGAGGCTTTGAGGGGAGAAACGGTGGTGGTGGTGGCGGCAGCAGAGGAGGCTCCCTGGAAGGCCCCCCCCCCCCGCTTGGGTGACGGACACGGGCCTGCCTGGCACGAGATGCACCTGTCAGGTTCCCCAGCCCGGAGGGAGGATCGTGCGTGCTTGGAGAGACGGAAGCGAAGGCAGGGCTCCAGCTCCGCCCTGCCAGGCTGCTCCTGCTTTTCCTGGAGGCCACCACCACCGCGTCTTCCCCTCCGAAGCACCTAAAGTTTCTTCTCCCCAGTAGAGCCGTGGGGACTTCGCTATGGTGGGGAGCCTTACTGCACGTGGCAAAGTGCCCTTGCCGTCCTCTGCCGGGCCATGTGGCCAGCGGTGCCCTCTCTTCTCCAGAGCCCACACGCCTTTGTCCAGCATGGTGGTCTGCCCACGTCTCCAGTCCTCGGCCACCGCCACCTAGGGCTGGCCACTCCTCTGGCTGCTTCTAGCTGCAGCTGCCGCTGCTGCCTTGTTGTAGCTGTGGGAGACTGCCTTTGGGTCACTTTCTGCGGGGTGGGGGAAATAAAGGTAAAGGTACCCCTGACCATCAGGTCCAGTCGTGACAGACTCTGGGGTTGCGCGCTCATCTTGCTCTATAGGCCGGGAGCCGGCGCATGTCCGCAGACAGCTTCCGGGTCACATGGCCAGCGTGATTAAGCCGCTTCTGGCGAACCAGACCAGCACACGGAAACGACATTTACCTTCCCGATGGAGAGCAGTCCCTATTTATCTACTTGCACTTTGAGGTGCTTTCGAACTGCTAGGTTGACAGGAGCTGGGACCGAACAACGGGAGCTCACCCCGTCGCGGGGATTCAAACTGCTGACCTTTCCGATCGGCAAGTCCTAGGCTCCGTGGTTTAACCCACAGCGCCACCCGTGTCCCATGGTGGGGGAAATAGAAGCCTGCTTTGTCATCAGTTCTGGAGAGCTCGGGGTTTAATTTTATTATATTTCACGGCTCTTTACCAACTTTTCCAGGGGAGCTGTCGCTTTTCTCTCTCTTCTCTCCGAGGTTTTGCTAAGAGCTTTCAGCCAGCAACTGGTGTCCTTGGACATCCCCGGGGCTTTACTCGCCGCCTCCTCTCTCCCCGACCTCAAACTTGCATGTCAGCCTCCTGGAGTTCAGGAGGCGCGTGTGTCACCACAGAAAGAATTGGGGAATGGGGATTTGTGTACAGGAGAAAGATTTGTCCCCTGTTCCCTCTCATTCTTTCTCAAGTTGTTGCTTGTGTGAGGCTGGGGGCGTGTGGCGACGGCCATGGGGGGAGAGCTGGGGGGAACTCTCCAGTGAACAAATTGGCAAAAAGCTGTAGCCTTTTATTACAACCCCAACACACACACTTTAATTGTAGTTGATTTGCAGGGAATCTGGGTTCCTGAGTTTTCCAAACACACTTTTCAAAAGAGTCCTGGATTCCAGACATCTCATTCTGTCTTTAAACAACTTCAGTTTCAGCGCAGTTGAAAAGTTTATGTTGTTTAAAATCATTCTTCATTTTAAACATTCTATTGTTTTTCCTGCTTTTTGTGCACTGCAAATAAAATCTGTGCAGTGTGCGTAGGAATTCGTTCATATTTTTTTCAAACTATAGTCCGGCCCCCAACAGTGTCTGAGGGACAGTGAACCGGCTCCCTGTTTAAAAAGTTTGAGGACCTCTGTCCTAGTGCCTGAACTAACTCTTACAGGGAGGGAATATGACGAACTGAGGCTGATAGTGGTGACGAGAGATGACATTCTAGACAAAATAAAAAGTCGCATAAATCATTTTAAGATGCATTTAAATGTAAATCATTTAAAGCAAGCAGGAATCTTTTACCCAACATGGAGCTCGAACCCACAACCCTGAGATTAAGAGGCTCATGCTCTACTGACCGAGCTATCCCAGGGGTTCATCTGACAACCAAGAACATAAGAACTTGCTGGCTCATCTATTACAGCAACCTGTTCTCTTTCAGAAACATTACTGCTTCCAACTGTGGAGTCAGAGTATCGCCATCATGGCTGGTAACCACTGATAGTCCTCTCCTCCACGAACTTGTCTTTTAAAACCATCACTGCCTCCTGTGGGAGTGAGTTCCATAGTTTAACTGTGCTCTATGTGAATAAGTAATTCCCTTTATGTGTTCTGTATCTTCCAACATTGAGCTTCATTGGATGTTCACAAATTCTAGTGAGAATTCACACATTATGAGCGAGGGAGAAAAAACTAATTTCTTTTCAATTTCTCCATGCCATGTATAGCTTAATGAACTTCTATCATGTCACCTCTTACTCACCTTTTCCAAAAACAAAAAGTCCCAAATGTTGCAACCTTTCTTCATAGGGGAGTTGTTCCACTCCCTTGATCATTTTGTTTGGTACTTTCCCCATCTCTACAATATTCTTTTTAGGTGTGGAAGCCAAAACTGTATACAGTATTACAGATGCAGTTGCACCATAGATTTGTATAACTGCCTTATGATATCAGCAGTTTTATTTTCAATTCCTTTCCTAATGATCCCTAGCATGGAAATTGACCTTTTCACTGCTTCTGCACACTGCGTCTACCTTTTCATCAAACTGTCTACTGTGACCATAAGGTCTTGGTTCTGATCCGCCATGACCTGTCAGACCCCATGAGTATGTATGTGAAATTATGATTTTTTGCTCCAACATGCATGTGTTACATAAAGCGTTAAACTTGCAATTCAGTCAGTTTGGAGATGTATTTTTGGAGCTCTTCGCAATCTCTTCTTTGCTTTAACAACCCTGAACAATTTAGAATCATTAGAAAACTTGTCCACCTTACTACTCAGTCCTAACTCTACATCATCATCATCATCATTACTTTTGATACCTTTTTCATGATCAAACTGAACATCTTCCCCTTTTGCATTTATGAGTGCCAACTGTTTATCTTTCCTTGATTCACTGTGTTGCTCTATTATTTAGGTACCCATACATTTTAGATAATCTTTAAATCATTAACTTACCATACTATTTACCTTAGTTTCTGTGTTTTGTAATTACATTTAGTTCTGTATTTATTTAAAGCATTCCTCGCCCACTCTTCATTGCCCAAAGCCTTTCTCTATAATTCTAGTAACTAGACATAAGTGCCCCAAACATTGCTATTTGTCTGCTTTTAATTTCATTTAGGGACAGATGCATGTGGTTATAGAAAGATGGTAAATCCTCACTATTTTTAATTGGGATAGATTGTCAAGCATAGATTTAGCATAGTCTTTTTATAGAATATGGCCCAGCAACTGGAGAAGGTCAAGGGTAGAGAGCAGGCTAGTGAACAGTCTTGGGAAGCCACCAGGTGAATTTTGGAAAATATTGGGAGGGTGAAGTTGAAATAGGTCTGTTAAGCAACTGTGGTTAATTGCTCAGATATTCTAGTTAAAAACAAACAAACCCTAAGGCTAATTTGGATGGAGGGGTGGGGTGATTTGTGAAGTGGTTGGTTATAATTATATAAACCAACTGCAATTGCAAGTGGTTGGGATGGGGTAACTGCAGTTTCTTGTCCGGCCTGGCCCCACAGGTTTTGTTTTGTTTTAAAATATCTTTGGTGGTAGACAGTGCATAACTTTATAGGGCTCTCTAAAACTCATCATTCTTGATACTCAGTTATTAGAAAGATTTGCTCTCATGGTTATCACCAAAAAATAGATGTTTGGGAAAGCTAGTTTCACACAAATCCTGTTTGTGTCTGTGGTGATATATTTATAAATGATCTGCATGAAATTTTCTTTCGGAAATGGGGAAGACTTTGTGCAGAATGTATACATGTTACAATGTACCGATGTAGATATTTATACTTGGCCATATTTTGGAGCATCTCTTCTGATAAGCATCTGAACTGGTCATTTGTTTAATCATACCAGTTATATCACTGCCGTGTTTATACAGCATTGTTCTGTGGCATTTAGCACATACTTGTACTAATTTTTTTTTGGGGGGGGTACAGTTGTTCCTTATTCTTCTCATATCCTGTTATGTGTGTTTTCTGCAGTCCTCGACATACCAAATTTACCTGAATCGAACATAGTATCTGGAATCAAAAGTACTATGTGTAGAACCTAAGGGGCACTACAGGCCTGCTGAAAACTGTTCCTGAAAGTTTTATGTAGTGTGGGGTTGTGCAAGTGTTTGGCTCTTGTGTCTGTTTTCAATATTAGACTGTCAGATGCTCCTGGAAAATTCGGAAGCATGGCATGGGGGATATAGGAGGAACTCTTGAAAATGTGGTGAGATTTACTGTAAAAAAAAGGGTATATATTTGTATTAATAATTTGTGACATGGATATATGTGGGCAGGTGAGTTGATACACTTTTTGACAATTTGTAAATTTTTGGACAGATTTGAAAGACTGACTAAATTTAAAGTAAAATGTTTCTTTTTATTTAAAAAGAGTCTAGTACAGCGGTGCCTCGCAAGACGAAATTAATCCGTTCCGCGAGTCTCTTCGTCTTGCGGTTTTTTCATCTTGCGAAGCACGGCTATTAGCGGCTTAGCGGCTATTAACGGCTTAGTGGCTTAGCGGCTATTAACGGCTTAGCGGCTATTAATGGCTTAGCGGCTTTAAGAAAAAGGAAACAGGGTTCCGGGTTAGCGCCATCGGCAATGGCGGAATTCCTCTGACTCAGAGGAACCTGCTCCCTGAAAATCGGGTCTTGCCGCCACGGCGAAGGTGGAGACCCCTTAAAAATCCCAGGCGGAGGAAGCCTGGGAACGTGGGATTCGGCTGACACCAGGAGCGCCTCCCCTACTCGCAGGGAAACCCCTTTTTTGGGGATCCGAAGCAACGTGGGGTGAGCAGCGCGGTGTCTTGAATCGACCGCTATTCTTACGGAGTGAAGCCGCACAGCCGTTGCCGGAGAGCGCTGACTTTTTCCTGTGGACAATTGGACTCTAAACAAGTACCCATGAGTAGAATGGAAAATTGGATTAAGAAACACTTTAATTTGGCATTGAAGCGGGAAGGTCTAAACAGGAAGTCCGCCTTCCGCTTTTTGTATATAGAGTGAAGCAAAAATTGTGCAAGCCAAAGTCTGGAGAGTTGTATATAAAGATCTAAATTTCCCTCATTTTTAACCATCAAAACCCCTCTTGGAAGCAGGGGAAAAGAGGGGGAATTTTGATTGTTTAAGCCTGCGGAGAGAGGGTAAAGAAAGATAAATTTCCACCGTCTCAAACCTGGGAACGGGGTGTCAGGACAGAAACCTTTGGGGAAGCCCATCAACTGTGAATGGAATGTTTTTTTGACAGATAGTTAAAGAAGAGAAACAAATTGATTCCAAAGTTATCTTTTGCACTTAGAAGAAACAAAATTTGAAAAATGAAAGTAACTTTTTTTTGCTGGACTTGCCTTCAAAAGATGGATACAAATGGAAATTGTTCCCTCTAGAGGGAGCTTGTTAAATTGTTGCTGGAGTCGGTCTGGGGATTTCACAGCTGTGGAGATTAGGATCGTGAGACCAGACTCTGACCTTGAACAAAAATGGATATAGAAGAAGTTTTGGTGCTTGCTTTTTGCAAGACAAACGCTTTGCTGGAGCAGATGCATGAGAAGATGAATCTGATGACTGTTGCAATTCAAAATTTTGGACAAACAGTGAATACTTATATAGAAACCACTCAGGACCCAACCCAGGAACCTGTTTTGACAGGGCAAGTGCAAATGCAGAAGACAATGGAGGAGGTTGCTGTTGAACCTCAAGCAACACAAATGGATAGAACCGAGGCCCTGCAGGAGCACAAGCCGCTGTTTTTGAAGATTGAACCTGGAGTGGGCCGGGGGGGGGGTCTGGAGTTGTGGGGGTCCTTAATTTTGGAGGGACTTTGAAACATGCATTTAAATATTTTCTGGACTACCCGGTTGACTGTGGGGAATGGGACTGTGGGGAATGGGCTGATCTGATGAGGGGAGAGGGAGATATTTTTGGGTTGGAGTTTCCCCGAGACCTACTCCTCAATGAGAAAGGAAAGAAATTAAGAAAGAGACTAACAAAAGACAAGGCAAAGGACTGGTATAAACAAGAAGAAGAACTGCAGAAGGGACATGGAAAAGACTTAAGAGCCTCGGACATAAGGCTACCAGGTTGATGGACTAGATGGAAAAGACAGTAAGGTCTGACATAACCCGAGACCAGGAAGAAGGGACGTTGGATGAAGATTGGAAGAAAGTTTTAAACATTTATTTTGGGAATTAGAGTAACATCTATTTTGGGAATTAGGAAAAATGGTGGAATGAAATTATTTGGCTTTAGTAGAAATGATATTAGGAGATATGTATAAATTAGTATTAAGTTCTAGGATTTAAGGTATTTTATCGTAAGATAAGGTTAAAATAAATTAAGGTAAATTGAATGACAGAATATTCTGAAAGATGAAAAGGATTTGCTGAGTTAATTGATAGGCTAGACTGTTAAGATAAATTATCCAATAAAAATTGAGAAAGATGGAAAGAATTTGCTGAAACAAATAATTAAATTAGAATACAAAAAGGGAGGTGTGAGGAGGTCGATGAAACAAGTAAATGAAAGACAAAGAGATGGAATATTGGATGTGTGTTTTATTTTTTCTCTTTTTATTGTTATTGCTGTATTTTTCTTTCTATTTTTACTTTTTTTCTTTTTTCTATCTATTTTTTTAATATATTGTAATGTATATGTTGTTAACTTTTTTGCTGTTTGTTGTTTGTTTCTCTTTTTTTGTAATCTCTAAACTCTTAATAAATATTTAAAAAAAGAAAAGAAAAAGGAAACAAACTCGCAAGAACTCGCAAGACGTTTCGTCTTGCGAAGCAAGCCCATAGGGAAATTCGTCTTGCGGAACGACTCAAAAAGTGGAAAACTCTTTCGTCTTGCGAGGCATTCGTCTTGCGAGGTACCACTGTATATATTAAAGTGGTCAATGCCATTGAAACTGGTGGCTGGTGCATGTAGTCAAAGATTTCTTTCTCTCTTTCTTTTTTAATAGGCTGAAGTTGTAGCCTCTGACATGGCTGCAGCCTCTCCAAGATCTGGAAGCAGTAATAACTATCATGGAAGACTGCAAATGCAAGTAACTAGTAAGTAAAAATTTGCAAATCATAAACCTGATCCTTTAAATGCCGTCGTGTTAGCACAGACTTGTAATTTGCCATTATTCACCTTTGGTGAGCAGAAATTGCTTCAAGGTGACCAGTCAGTGCTGATCCAGTCCTTCTAGTTTTCTCTCTTTAAATGGAAGGTATAATTTGTGTATGCACAGTGAAGTGTATTGCCATAGTTTTTCATTGTGACTCTGTTCCTCTCCCACTGAGAGGGGTGGGTCAAGAAAATAGTATAGCTCCCTTTAGTGGTTCTGTTGTGTATACATACAGATTTTCAGTTTTGTAATCCTAAACAAGGATGTTGGTATTTTCCATTAATGGTCTTCTGGGTTCTAATAACAGACTTCCTTGTTACACTTATGGATATTAGTACAGTGGTAATTAACAGTACAGTGGAGTGCTCCCGTTCAGATTTCTTGCCATTCCATTTCTCTATCCTTTCTAGTTTTCTGTCTCATCCAAACCCCCAAATGATCAACCAGCATTACACCTCCACTGAGCCTGCTCAGTCCTGTTTTTGTGGGCCACTCCCTATATTTTTTGCACTTCTGCAAGCCTTCAGGTTCTTCCAAGTCTGCTGATGCCTCCCTCTTGTTTGTGGATGGTGTCATTTTGACTACGTAGGAAGTGGCACACATTGAATAGGGTTAACCATTAGTATACATTTGATTGTTTAGCCACTGATTACAACGAACATATAGAACTATAAATCACAAACTTATTATACATTTGGAAAACCTAACAGAAACATGCAAAGTCATTTTATATTAATTACCTGTGTGGTCTAAAATAATTAAAAATTATCTTCCTTAGAAAGGACAGAATTGATTCCGTAAAAGCTTGATGAGTGTGCATTGCAGAAATGGCAGATGGAGCAATCTTTGTTTTTTTGTCAATCCATTTATGTTGTGGCTTACGGACACTGCTATTTTCCACTGAGCATGCTAGTTTTGAATTTTCAGTAAAATGGATCCCAACTGTTTCCCTCTTGCAAGAGAGCTTGTCTGTAAATTGTGGGGTGGATTGCCACTGCCATAAACACAAACATCTTGTGTATAGGAGTGAAGCAATTTTTCATCCAGCACTGTTGTCTGTTTATATTGAAATCATAAAATTACAGCAATAGTCCAATGTTTAATAGCTGGCTATTAGCTATACCCGTTACTGCTGAAGAAACTGCAGATATCTCATGAGTCTTACAATTTTCCTGGGAAACCAGGAAAGTATAGCTTGTTTGGATGGTTCAGTGGTCAACCTTTAAACCTGAGGTTACTGGAAGATAGATCTCTTAATTAATGTAAGTGTAATAAGTGAACTCTGTATTACTTTTGTATATTACTTTGAGAGCTTATTTAGCTGAAAAATGGCAAATATTTGTATAGCATTTTAGAATAATCAGAGAACTTCACATATATTATCTCAATAGACACAAATGCTTTAAGTTATCTTTTCGAGCCTCAAATCCAATAAGTAATTCTTGCAAAGCCTCAATAGTACTTTAAAACTCTGAAACAGTAACAGTCTGAGATGTCATTTTACCTGGCAATGTCAGCCTACGTTTATTTAGCTCTTTGGTCTCCTGAGAAGCCAAGAACACAGCAACTTCTGAAAGGCCCAGTTGGCTTGGGGCCAAATACCTTTCACTCCTTTGAGCCTTTGACTGGTAACTAACTCCATGTCATTGAAGTTCACAAATGATGTAACAAGGTATGCATGGATGGGCAGGAAATCTAGTTACATTTTTTTTTTCTAGTTTTAGAGATCTCCAACAATCCTTCTTCCTCCCTGCCAATTTCTGCTGAATGACCCTGCATTTGAAATCTTCCATTTTAAAAAGCAATCTAATTTGATACAGAACAGTGGCTGAGATTATAGTTGCTTTCAGGGTTCACCAGTAGTGTAATCCTGCTGTATTTAACTCCAATAGACTAGAACTACTGCTGTCCAGTAAACTGTTGTTATTTAGGAAATGTATATACTACCCTTCATCAAAACGCTACAGTGCAGTTTGCAACATAATAAACAAGATAATGTAAATCCATAATATCCACACAATACAAAAATTAAAAAATTATATAAATACAATTCATAATAATAAGAAATATATAATACATACTAAAATATAATAGATAATGAACAATACATATATGTAGCAGTGTCAAGTTATACATTTGTGAAAAAGGGAAAATGAGAGGTGTGTTCCTAATAGTTTGTAATACCGTACTTTTCCGTGTATAAGACTAGTTTGTTTTCTTTAAAAATTATGCAAAAAAGTGGGGACCATCTTATACATGGATAGTGCATAGGGTGGACGTTTGATTGGTTGCTGCTGTGGCTGTCAGTGACTGTTAGGCGTGTTATTGGTTGCTGCGTCAATGGCTGGTGTTGATCGGCTGACGCTGTGGCAATTGGGTGGGCGATTGGCAGTTTGTTCCGGCGATGGGACAGATGTGAGGCAGATTTTGGGATGCGTGTGGATTTTCGGCAACCCCCCCTAAACAAAGCTCAACAACCCTACGTAATATCCCCCCCCAAAAGCACAACAACTCTGGGCAATCCTCCACAAAAAAGCTCAACAACTCTGTGCCATCTCCCACATTTTCTTAAATTTGAATCCCCCCAAATAGGGGGCGTCTTATACATGTGGGTGGTACTTTACCGAAGTACAGGGGTGAATATAAATAGATTATAGATACAGCATGCCCCTGCCTCTTAATCTATGCTAAATCAACACAGTACTAATGTTATGAATGCAGCCATTTTTTAAAAAAAATATGAGCCCGCAACACCTATTAGCTTGCTTCTCTAGATAACATCCATGGTATATTTTATTATTGTATGTATATTGGTTCTTCACAAACAGTGCTGTTATGTTTCTGCACTTCGCTTGACTGTTGCAGTCAAGACTGAAGAAGGCAAAGCAATTTAAGCACACTGTAAAGTGAATATTGTTTGCTTAAGGCTTTATGTGAATAACAATGGTCTTCACATTTTCTGGTGTGGAAGACTGGCAAACTTTGTTATCTATTTCAATTCATTGCCATTTCCTCCATTTATCTTTTCTGTCACCTGAATAATAAATTATATGAAATATAGGGTAGTTTGTATTTCTTTTAGTTTAATGTGTTTTTCATCTCTTCATTCACTTATTCCATATTCTGCTCACCTTAGGCAAAGGATGAAGTATTGAGTGGATAGGAAATATTGAATTAGATCACAGAAATTCATCTAGGGAAAGAATGAAAAGATTTTTATTTTTTTTAAAAAAAGACTTTCTTAAATGGCATATGATTTCAAAATTCAGGTTTTTATTCAGTTTTTCTATTTTCCTAATATAACAAAAATAGCTCAGTACGTAGTATACAATTCAACATGGTTTGGCACTATGAGAACAAGCCTAGAAGGAGCCTTGGATGTGTGTATTCCTTCCTTCCCTTATGTGCTCAAAATACTTAGTCACTTCCTGTTTTTTGGCAAACCAAAGTTTGTTTATATCAAAACTGGCAAACTGTAATTTGTGCTTGCTCTGCAAACCAGGATCACAGTCTGTGTTTTAATCCTGGTTTACATGGCAAGTACAAATAATAGTTTGTCAGTCACTCCCTAGTAACAAACTCTTCAGATAGAGAGTGGTGACAGAAAAGAAGCAATACAGGGCCACTGAGAAACAAGAGGGAGGTGAACTTTATTTCCTTAAGAACATGAGCATCTCATGTATAACTTAATTAGATCTTAGCTGGAGTTTACTTTGAAACGGAACAGCATAATCTATTGTTTAGTCTAGAAGTGTATTTAAGTTTATGATCAGTTTTGCCACAGTGATGCCCTGTTGATAGTGTCATGCTCAAAAATAGGTCTGGGGGAATCAAATACTACATGTTAATCCCTGTTATGTTAGTACTGAAATGGCCCATGTGGGTATTGGATTCATAATAGTTTACTGACCCATAATTTTTAAAATGTCGAGTTATACAGTGCCTCTGAAGGATACAGTGGCCCTTTCCTGTTTGTTTGTATACATATCATCAGTGCCCCCCCCCCCGCCGGGATACACAGGGGTATGCATACCCCTAAACATTCTGTGAATCTTTGTACTTTTGTCCATTTACTGTATTTATTTCCCATGATTTGAAGTATAAAATGGTGATTTTCTTGAGTCAAAATGAGAGTATGCCTAAACATTTTTTAAAGAAAAAAGCACTGCATATCATAGGTATATATACTGACACTGTAAATGAGTTATGCTGAATATTAAACCAAAGCTCCTGAGAGCCAGAAGTAGTATTCCCCTATAGCCATACACTTAAAATATCTGCACTTTTTGCTATTCCACACCATCCCCTCTTGCCCCTGGCAGTGTTTATGCCCTAAGATGAAAGATGAAATGTGTTCTGCTTGATTTTTTTTTTAAACTGCCAGAAATAGGGTACTTGAACATTAGGTTGAAGGTCCTTCTCTCTGTGTGTCCACTCTGAGGGAGGTGCAGAAGATGGTAGGCCTTCCTTTCCTGTTTATGGAATGCTGTCCCAGGAAGGCACACTTGGTGCCTAAAAAAGTTCTGCTATCCTTCTGCCTTTTCTGAGACCAGAGGATGTTTGATTTGTTTAAGAACAATGGAAGAGTAGTGTGATACAGATACTTTTAGTGTTATTCTTTCATATTTTTTTAGAGGTGGTATTTGTACTGTTGCAGTGACCAATTGGGGGTTGAGCTGTATGGCTATGCCTCTTCACTTGTCATTGAGTACACATTTTTCAGCAGAAGCTGAGAAAGCAAACATTGTTTTTTCAATTGATTATTTAATAGATATGTTTCTCATTGTACAATATGAAATGTTTTCCAGTGGTTATAAGCAATGTTTTTGTTAGTTTCTAGTGCCAAACTGAAAAGAAAAAAGAACTGGTTTGGTGGAACTGCCATCTATACAGAACTAGTAGCTGATAGTGAAGTTAAGAAAACGTCTAAATCTAACAGTTCCTCAAATCCAAAATGGGATGAACAGTTGACTGTGTAAGTAGATCTTTCTTCATAACGTTTATTATTGTGAACAACTTCCTTGCTGTGGGATAATGATTCGCTGAGATGCATTTATTATTTTACAAGATTTTTATGGAGGAAACTTGCATCTTACACTTGGCACACTTGGCCAGGAAATAATTAATTAAATAGAAAGTGGGTGGGACAGGCCAAAAGAAGGGCCGGTGGGCAGCAACAACCCCTCTCTGCCTCCATTCTCTTCCTTTCCATGGGGCAGCTAGAAAAAGATTGAGGAAGGTGTATGGGATGTGAAGCTGCAGGGAGAGTGCATGAGTACAAGCTGCCATATCATGGGTTTTCCTCAATTTTGCTTTTGCACACAATGGCCAGAAACATAATCTCCACGTAAGATGTAAGTTACCTGTACCTCTTAATAAAAATAAAGAAGAAGAAGAAGAAGAGTTTGGATTTGATATCCCCCCTTTCACTCCCTTTAAGGAGTCTCAAAGCGGCTAACATTCTCCTTTCCCTTCCTCCCCCACAACAAACACTCTGTGAGGTGAGTGGGGCTGAGAGACTTCAAAGAAGTGTGACTGGCCCAAGGTCACCCAGGAGCTGCATGTGGAGGAGCGGAGACGCGAACCCGGTTCCCCAGATTACAAGTCTACCACTCTTAACCACTGCACCACACTGGCTCTTACTTTACTTTAAGTGCTATAATATGAAATACTGTTAAATAATATAAAATACTATATTATTCAGCACCAGCAGGTGTAGTGTTTGGGACTGCTCCAAGTCTCTTGCTCTTCTTGAAAGATCTGTGTACACACAAAAATATGAGATCCTTCACTCTGATAAGTATGTTTGTATCAGAACTGAAACATTAACAGGGGAAAGAACTGATGGATAAGGAGGGCTTCCATTTTTTGACACCCCTGCCCACCCAGTATGGAATAACTAGTTATGCAATGAATGATGTGGTCAGAGAACATTGGGTATATTCCTCCAGTATATTCCTCCAGTTCACAGTGGCTACATAGAGAGCCAAGAATAATCTATAGGTAACAAAATGTGTGGTTCCAGGAAAGATTAGGTGTAGCCCAAATCAGTACGAAATTGATGATTTATGACATCAATGCCTAAGTATAAAAATCTACAGCTTGTTAAAAAACAACTTTATCTTCCTTCCCATTATGTTTCTAATTTCTTTTCTGTTTGTTTTATTGTATTCATTTTTGAGTTTCAAATTTTTTTGTAATTACTTTTATGTAAATGTATTTTAATACACTTAACAACAACAACAACTTTATTATTTAGACAACAACAAATTTATTATTTATACTACTACTACAGTGTTACTATTTATACCCTGCCTATCTGTCTGGGTTACCCAGGCACAATCAAAGCAGGCTCATTCAGGTTTTTTTCTGTCCTTTCCGTAAATACAGGACTCAGTAGGCTTCTATCCATTTGCTTGTAAAAAAGTAGGCTTGCTTTCAGGATTCTGGTCTGGGAAATAAGTGGTTTGACTGTTTCACAAGCACTTGGCCCTTCTAAATATTCTCTTCAAACTGGCAATTTTATTCACATGATTCCCTCTAGGTGCAAACTAAGCATAACTAGAAGCTGGGATGCTGCATGTCTCTGCCACCTGTGTTTTCTACTATGGGATTCCAACCTGATGCAAGCTGTGCCAAAACAAAATGTGTAGCTGCTGTACTGTGTAATATCCTGTGCATATATCTGGAACTTAATTAGACTTGGGTGCCTAGGCTGGGGAGAGGTCTTCAGAGCAGTGTACTTGCATTTTTCAGTGGGCGACAGTGGGGAGGGGGGCGGGGGGAAGAGATTCAACATTGACAAATTTGACTGTTATTAAACACAGCTGTTTAACTTAATAATGCAGATTTATGTCTAAGCTCTATTTAGGTCTAGCTGTTGTTTTGTACGTTGAATATGATGAAACTGATAGACTACAGTATGCCATGATGAAAAAGGAAACGAAACTTGTTTGTTGTTTATAGGAATGTGACTCCGCAGACCACTTTGGAATTTAAAGTTTGGAGCCATCATACTTTAAAAGCTGATGCTTTGTTAGGAAAAGCCACTGTAGATCTTAGACAAGCTTTGGAAATGCATGATAGAAGATGTAAGTTTCCAATTTATTTAAATTTCATTAGTTAACAAAATCTTAATACTAAAATCTGTCTTGGTTTTTGTAATATAAAAGTTTAACTGCAGATGATATTCCAATTGTTACATATATTGTAGCTATATATACATAAACTGACCTTGCTGGTGACTGTAGGAATGTTATGATTGATAAAACATAACCCATAAAGCAAATTGGAATGTGTATGAGCAAATCTGTGAAGGTTCATTTTATTAGGCTGATGCGTCTTGCATGAGCAGGAGCCCCATGTTAACAAGGTGTCTCCAACCACATTTTCAGAGATTTCCCATTTATAGTACAACCAGTGCTTTTTTCTGGGGGGATGGAGGGGAACCCATACCCCTAAACATTTTGTGAATCTAAGTTTGGCCTCATTAAGGGGCAGTATTTCAATATTTCAGTATTTCAATGAGACTGCCCCTAAACATTTTTTAAGAAAAAAAGCACTGAGTACAACCCCACATGAAGCATCCAATACTTTACAGAAAGGTTCTGCAACTCCAAGGAGAGACTTTGTGGGGGATCACAGAACTGCAGAAGTGGAGGAAGGGTTGGAAAACCCAATTACTCAAGTTGCCTTCTGTTTGTAGAACTTTTGAATCCAGCCTTTAACTGATTAGGCAGGTGTATATGTTTGTTTGTTGTAAGTGTACACACACACACAAACCTCAGGGTGGGTGGGTGCTTATATCTACATATTGATTAGGTGTAGGCACAAATAGATCCACAACTGTTAAGGAATTGTGTGGCATAGTTTGTGATGAACTATTCAAGCCACAGTTGTATAGTCGCTGGAAATATGTCCCAGGTGATGTAGAATGGAAAGTCTGACTTCGTACGTTCTTCATGCCTATGGAAACCTCAACAGTGAACTCCTGCCATTTCTCCTTGGCTGGTGCACCATGAGCAAGGGAGAAATAAGGGCATGCTGGGCTGGATTGAGGGGGATATTTGATCTATAGGGTCCAAGGATGCCCCCCATACCTCTAGCACACCCCCACAACAGGAAGAAAACTATGTTAGCCTTGGAGTTGATGAAATGAGTTTCTCTCCTATAGGAACTAATGAGAGAGAAATTGAAAAAGGTAAAGAAAAAAACCAAAACAAAACCCAAGAACTTTAGAATTATTTAGATAAATTGCTCCTGCCACTGTCCAACTCCTGCTGTGGCTGGCAAGGCTTAGATATGACAGTACCCGGCCATGGATTCTCCCTTATGCTCTACAGTAGCATCCTCTGTTAAGCATCTATATAATGTGGAAAACCGTGCTGTAGCAGTGTAATCTTAATATTTGAATCAATCATTCCAAAGAATTAAAATGAAAAGTTAAGTATTAATGCAAGCCTACTTAAATATATATTATATATTATATATATATATATATATATATATATATATATATATATATATATATATAGCAATTATTTCTTCTAGTGACTGGTTCATTGAAATATATTTTTTTCTTATAGTAGAAAGAGTCAAAGAACAGTTGAAACTCTCACTGGAAAACAAGAGTGGCTTGGTGCAAACAGGAGAACTAATAATTGTGCTTGATGGTTTGGTGCTTGAACAAGAATCTCTCACAAACCACAGTTCACTAGTAACCAGTAAGTTAAACTGGGGAAAATAAGATTAACCTTAATATCCCATGGTATAAGAAAGAAAATATCTAATTTTGTTTCTTATTGTTTAGTAGAAGTCCAGCAAAATGGTGATGCTTTACATGAAAACAGAGAAACATCCGCAAGAACCACTTCCAGGTCAGAGTTTTCTTTAAAGAAAACTATTTATGGTAACAGTATAATCACCTTACTAAAATGTCATAAAACTGAATTTGTATTGCAGAATATCAGGTTGCATTTCAGAGTTCAGCTGGGATGTTTTGCAGTAACAGTAACAGAGGGAGTCTATTATTGAAAAATAAATCTGCTTTAGAATATGCATTTACTTCGGGGATGGGCATTTACTTTGACTCATTCTACTATGAGAAAGAGATTTTATTTACTTATTCATCTGCTTATTTTGAATGCAATCCATAATATGCTCTGTAGAGAAGGGAACTCCAACCTTTTTGGACTCATGGGCACATTTGGAGTTGGTTCCACTGTTGAACAGCTCTTACGGTCAGAAGGTTCTTCCTGATATTTAGTCGGAATCTTTTTTCTTGTAACTTGAATCCATTCATTTGGGTCCTAGCCTCAGGAGCAAGAGAAAACAAGCTTGCTTCATCTTCCACACTACAGCCCTTTAGATATTTAAAGATGGCTATCATATATCTTCTTTCAGTCTCCCCTTATCTAGGCTAAACATACCAAACTCCCTCAACCATTTCCTACAAGGCTTGGTTTCTTACCCCTGATCATTTTGTTGTCCTCCTCTGCACACTTTCCAGCTTGTCAATATCCTTCTTAAATTGTGGTGCCCAGAGCTGAACACAATATTTCAGGTGTGGTCTAACCATAGCAGAATAGAGTGGTACTATTACTTCCCTTGGTCGGGACACTAGACTTCTGTTGATGCAGCCTAGAATAGCATAAGCTTTTTTTGCTGCAGCATACACTGTTGACTCTACTAAGACCCCTAGATCCTTTTCACACGTACTGCTAGTAAGCCAGGTGTCCCCTATCTTATATTTGTGCAGCTGTGTCTTCCTGTATAAGTGTATTTGCCCTTGGCTAGTATTAAATCAGAACACAATGATTAAAGTGTCCATCTGTAAAGCATATCTCATCATTATTTCAACTTCCCTTATTTCTGTCCATAATTTTTTAATTTGGGGCATGCCCCAAAGACATGCTGTATCCCAGTACTGGTTGCCTTGCATCTCCAGCATGAATTAATACATTGTGCTATAAATACAATTAGACAAAGTGGCCTATAAAAGTTTTCGGTAAGATTCTTGCTAATTGTCTGGGGAACATTTTACCATACCCCTTTTCACCAACTTAAGAGGATTTCCTATCCCAATCTCTCTGATAAGAATAGGTTGTGAAATCCATATTTCAGGATTCATATAACTAACTTAGTTTTGTGGTGTTCCTTCTTAGCCACAATATCTCAACTTCCATCAACTCCGAGATGTCCAGGTTTTTTAAACTAAAGTCTAAGCAGTGTTTCTAAACTGTAAATATTGAAAAAACTACAGTGAGTTTTGTTGCATTTCATTAATTGTCTCAAACCACTCATCTTGGCATTAAGTGGTGTGTATATATAAAAAATAAAAAAGTAATATCACAGAAGGCAAACATATCTCTCTGCTAGCCAACCCACTCCTGCTTTCTCTGCATGATTTACTGTGGGATGTATGTTTATGCACACCCAGCAGGAAAGTAATCAAGTATCAGATTCTTGCAGCCACCTGTTCTGGCTGCAGATCAGTTGGTGATTCTGCTGTGCTGTGAGCTACTTGCACATAAACACTTTTGCTGGCTAGAAATACTCTGTCCCTTTTCTGTGTTGGAGCTGTGGGAAGGAACATCACCCCCTGTGCATCCAGCTCAGAAATGCAGTGGGCTGATAAGGAGGAATAGACAGATTGGTTTCTGTGCTGACAAGGAAGTAAGAGGTTTGTCTTTCCTTTGCCAAACTATTCACTCACCAAGATGGAATTCCATGCAATTATTTGTATGGAATCCCCAGTCTCCAATGGCAACCAGGTGAGTAAATACAAGACTGAATTTGCCACTAAAATGACAGATACTGGAGCTTTCTCCATTAAGTCTAATCAGCTACTATCCAGCATTGTTATTGATAGTTAGCCGTTAAATTGAAGTTAATTACAGACAAGGCTACTTTGAATTCCCAGTTGGTTAAAAACTTTATTTTCAAATAGCATTTGATAGTTTTATCAGTCAGTGATCTACATTAGGAAAACTTAACTAAATTATAATGTCACTATGAGTGGGTGGAGAAGAGATGGAATCCATTTAATGACTGTCCAAATATCACTTGCAATCAATGCAACAGAATTGGCTGGCATCATATTGCACAATACTTTTATTTATATAGTGTATCTATGAACATGGTGTTTTGCAAACAATAGATATGAGAGGCTCTTATGTAAAGAGCTTGCGATCTGAAATAGAGATAGTGAAACAACCCTTTTAAGGGTTGAAGGCAGGGTACATATGGAATAATATGTGATTATGTCCATTACTTTTGCTTTGGCTTAGTTACAAAAAGAAATTGGGAGTGGGATAGTTTTCAGATGCTTCCTGGAAAAGGTGAGTTTTGTGGAGGAACTTGAAGGGAGGTGGTCAAATGAAGACCACCCGAGAGGCATGTGTGATGTTGTCTAGAATTATAAAATGAATACTGTTCTCATCCTAACTGAATTGATGCAAGTTTTATTCAGGTCCATTAATAATTTTTGTAGGTTTAGCACAAATATGTGTAACAAATATAAAAATACTTATTTTGACAATATTTCTGTGCTGTTTCCAACAGAATAGACAATCAAACGCCATCAAGCTCTGTAGTACAGAACTCATTCCCTATACATGCAGTTAATGGAGACAGTGGAGACAGCACACCATCTCCTCCTCATATTGCAAGCAGACCCAAAAATACACCAGCACCAAAACCACTTACAAGCCAGTCTGATGACGTTGGTAAGAATACAGCCTATTCGACTTCTTGATTATTATCTTTTTTCAGGGAACACCGTATTAATTATAGGAAGTAGTGTGCTAGCTAGTCTGGACTATGGCAGCATTTTCATGTATGAAGTCAGATGTGGTGCAGGTAAAAACTTCACTAAAAATAATAATTAGTCTTATAGCGTTCTCCCAACTGTTCTTTGGCATGCCAGGACTTGCATTTGGCACCTTTCAGATTTTGCATCAAATGCTTGCACTTGTGATTGGTTCCACTCATGAGCTCCCAGCCAGAGTAAATCTGTGCTGAAAGGGGGGTTTGTAGTCTCTGCAGATCAGTGGATTTGCACTGACTACGAGCATCTTTCAGCAGGGAACTTCATTTTCAGTTTTCAGCAAAAAAATAAATAAAAAAAATCAGCACACTTTAGAGTGCACTCCTGAGTCTTTCCTTTGAATTTGGGTCGCCTAACATCATGACACCAGTGGACTATGGTGGTTAAGGGAGCTAAGGATCTGTGCTGCTACCTCTAACTTACATGTATGTGGTGTTCCATTTCCCCCCTTCGTGCTGCTTCAAATACTGTTCTGAAGAATCTCCTGGCCATTTGAAGCAGCTTTTGGGAAGGAAGAGCTGTTGTGGAATGTGTGCTGAAAGTGAAAGAAGGATGTTTGATTTATTTCTTTACCTACTTTAAATTATTAATCATAAGCAATCTGTTTCTAAGAGAGAGTAAATTATAAAACAAGGCTGTTTGTGATCTCCAGCATTGCCTATCAGTTGACAGAAGGAAATTGGTCAGTGGAATGTGCAGGGAGGCAATTTTGATTGTCCCCCTGCATCACCCCCCCAAAAAACCCCTAAACTGCTTTGGAGGGTCCCTCAAGCTTATGAAACAGATGTAGAGGATGCACAGTATGTACAGGGAGGAAAAAGATTTACAGTTGAAAGCTTCCCTTCTGTCAGTGAACAGACACTCCTGAATACTACCCTGTTTATTTAAATTAAGACTTAAATAACCAAGAAAGGCCAACTTAAACTGCTTGCTTGGTACAAACATTCAGATCAAAACAATAATATTTGAAACATCATACATATGTTATCTTTTTTAATGAATAGAAAGAAACAGTTTTGCCTTTCTAAATTCAGAGAAAGCATTCAACAGTGTAGAATTGTCATACTGCTTTGAATTCTTTTGAAGGATTGAACCAAGAAAAAGCCCACAGAAGGGGGCTGGCCGAAACTGGATTGCCACCCCTCATTTCCCTGGCAGTGCCCTGAGCTGTTGCTTGGGTGGCTAAAAAAGAAAGTGGGTTGTGATCTCCAAGAAAACATGATTCATTATTAGAAATAGTCATCTTTTGCAATGGATAATTAAACATCTTCTTTGGCAAAGCGATAGCAGTGAAAAGGATATTAATGCCAATGCTAAATTTCTTGGTTAAACCTTTACCTAGCAAGTGGTTTCTAAAAAAAGGCTCAATAACTTTGAGGGCAGGGGTCAGGAATTTTACTTTTTGAAATATGGGAACCCTAGTACAAGCTGAAAATAAAAAGGTCTTTCCAACTCAATTTTAAAAAATGTATGACCATGTTAATTGTACTATAAACTGGATTAAAAATCAGTAGTTACCAGTGATTTCATCTAAAGAAGTGCCTATTGGCTATTATTATTAGTATTAGTATTAGTATTACTTCAGTACTATGGGACACAGGTGGTGCTGTGGTTTAAACCGCTGTCAGATCATAAGGTCAGCAGTTCAAATCCTCGTGATGGGGTGAGCTCCCGTTGCTTTGTCCCAGCTCCTGCCAACCTAGCAGTTCAAAAGTGTAGCAGTGTGAGTAGATAGATATGTACTGCTGCTGTGGGAAGGTAAACAGCATTTCCGTGCGCCAGAGCGGTTTAGTCATGCTGGCCACATGACCCGGAAAGCTGTTCACAGACAAACGCCAGCTCCCTCAGCCTGAAAATGGAGATGAGTGCCACAGCCCATAGTCAAATTTGACTGGACTTAACTATCCAGGGGCCCTTTACCTTTACCTTTACCTACTACTGGAACTGCAATCTTGTGTATACTTAGGTGCAATTCCCTTGCCCCTCCCATTCTCATAATACTAGAACTTGGAACTATAAATGGAGTAGAATGTTGGAAGAAGCAGGACAAAGGAAAGTACTTATTCACACAGCACATAGTTAAACTGTAGAATTTGCTCTCATGAGAGGTAGTGAAGGCCAGCAGTTTGGATAGCTTTAAAAGAGGATTAAACAAATTCATGGTGGTTATGTTCTGCCTCTACTATTGAAGGCAATATGCCTCTGACTATCAGTTGCTGGGAACTGCAGGTGGGAAGCATACGGTTGTGCTCAGGTTCTGCTTGCACACTTCCCATGGGTATCTGGTTGGCTACTTGAGATCAGGATGCAGCAGGCTCTTCTTATTTTCGTATGTAAAGAATAGCAGTGGCTGCCAATTTGCTACCACACTACGTGCATATTGAAACTGATGCATAAAGCCATATACAGCATGGAACAAGAATACTCCCATCTCATCCCTTATACCACATTGACCACTATGCTTTGCAGGAGAGGGCATCCTGCATATACTATCTTGTCAGGCAGTCCATTTGGAACCTCCCATTATATATCAGACAGGTGTGGTCTATAGTGGGGGTTTTGTCACATGTTAAAGTCTTTTCTCTTTTAACAAGCCATTTAAGTGGAAACTTTTATCCCAGTTGAGGATATTGGAAATAGTTTTAGCATATGTAATTATTATTATTATTTTTTTATTGTATTGTGGAAATGCTTTGAGATACAGTTGTACCTTGGTTCTCAAACAGAATCTGTTCCGGAAGTCCGTTCGACTTTCGAAAACCAAGGTGCGGCTTCTGATGGGCTGTAGGAGCTTCCTGCACTCAATCGGAAGCCGCGGAAGTCACATCAAACGTTTGGCTTCCCAGAAAAGTTTGCAAACCAGAACACTCACTTCTGGGGTTGTGGCGTTTGGGAGCCAAAACGTTTGAGTCACAAGGCGTTCGAAAACCAAGGTACAACTGTAGTTAACAGGAAGCAATTCGTAAACGAACGAACTACGGTAAATAATAAACTTCTACTACTTGGTTTCGAGTGAAGTAAAAACACTGTTTGTGGAGCCTGTGGAGGAAAGAAGAATCAGACTAATACATTTATGGGTCTCATCTTTTTTACACCAGGCATCTAAATGTTGCCTTTTTATTTTTATAATATTTTTATTGTTTTATTATGACATCAATTTTCCTTTATCTTTTAAAATTCAGGATGTAACTTTATGTTGTCAATACAATATGTTCTTTTTTTCTGCATCCCAGTTAATTGTGAGTCAACTATGATGGAGACTGATAATCATTCTGCCTCTGAAACTCTTATGGATTCTGGTGAGGCATCTTCTACATCTGTAGACTGTACTCCAGCTACTGTAGAACCTTCTTTAGCAACAGAAGTTACTAGCAACTCTGAAAGCAACACATCTACAACTGCTCCTAGTGCATCTGCTGGGCTTGATGCTGTTGCTCCCACAGATACTGCATCTTCTAGTACAAGAAGTAATGTAACTACGGAAGCAGCGAAACCAAGAGACTCTTCAACTGTGTCTGGGGAAACTGTAAGGCAACAGCCTGGTAGCAACAGCATAGAACCTTTGCCCCCAGGGTATGTGGGTTTTCTTTTCATTAATAATATAATGATGCTTAGACCAGAAAAGTTATCCTTAGATATAGAAATGTTATTAATTCCCTTAGTTGTCTATTGGACAGGTTCAGGTAATAAAGAGTCTGGTGAACCCTTAAAGACTAACCAATTTATTATGGCATAAACTTTAACGGATTGATGTCCATTTCATCATATTACATCATGAACACTGAAGTCAGAGGAAAATGAAATTTAGAAAGTACAGATAGTGTATTAGATATGTAACCAAGAGCAGTAATTCACAAAACAATTGTTGATAATACAGACATCCTGGTATTCATAAGCCACTTGAAACATGTAGTGTTATTAAAATCCATCATCCCAGTTCAGTCCACAAGTGACTGCACTGATCCTCTTGATGTATTGTAAGTCAGTGGTTTTATGTTTTAAGTTCCTTTGTTCAAACCACTTTAAGGTTATTTACCAGGATGGTTAAAGAGTTGTCTCACTAGTTTTTAACTAGTTTTTAAGATTTATGCCCATTTATTGCTTTGCATAGGGTCTAGCATGTTTTTCCTTTGTAGAATGCAGAAGAGCATTGCTGACAAATGATGACACATATCAGGTTGGAAGATGAACAGGAGAATGAATGTTCTAGATAACATTATTCAGTCTTGAAATAATGTTGCAGAGCAGACATATGGACAGAGTTGGCATCTGAGTCTGATACATAGTGGTCCTCGTTTTCCTGTTTCTTATTGAATTGGATGTAGATTAAGTTAGTTTATCTTAATTCCCATTAAAATCAATGTGTCTTAAGTCATGTCTAACTTGACCTAAGTTAAGCCAATTTTTATCTGGATCTAACCTATTGTATATAAAAAGCATGACCAAAAGATGGTCAGTGCTTGCAGATGAGTAGAGCAGTGATTGGGAACTGATTTTCGCCAGTGGGTTGCATCCTTAAAACCCCTGCCACTTGTGGGCTGCCACTTGTGGGCTGACTTTGACAATTGTGCACAACCACCCACCTGCTAGCCACCTAAAGTCATAATGACACCAGGTGATTGACAGCTGTCAAAGCTCAAAGAGGCCACTAGCCTCCAGTCAGCTGACTAGTGGTTACAGCAACCTCCTTTGAAGGTGGACTGTTTGGCAGTGGAAAACACAGTGGCCTCCTGAAACTGATTCATGATTCATGGTTACAGCAAGCCCATTTGAAAGCCACTTGAACAAAGTAATTTGGATCCAGTCCTCCAAATTTACTTCAAAGGCCTTGATGCAGATGAAAAATCCTCTTTTTGGAGAAAATGGTTTGAATTGAAGCTGCTTCCTGAAAATGAAGAAAGTGAGCCCCCTTAACTGCATTGGAGCGTTCCTGAAAGGAAAGATTCATTAAGTGAATCTTTCAGAAAGTGACAACACTATTTTCTGTTAATGGTGTTTTACCTCTTTTGTATTTTTATAGATGGGAACAGAGAAAGGATCCTCATGGTAGAACCTATTACGTTGATCACAACACAAGAACAACAACCTGGGAAAGACCGCAGCCTTTGCCACCAGGGTAATAGATAAGTTGTATGTTGACTTGCTGTGTGTTATTTTACTTACTAAATACACAAATTGAAATATTTTTTTAGAGGATTGTGTTAGTTATGGAATTTTCTGTGCAATTCCTTAATAAAATAAATGCTTGTACAGTGGTACCTCTGGTTGCGAATGGGATCCGTTCCGGAGTCCCATTCGCAACATGAGCAGAACGCAACCCGCATCTGCGCATTCGCGGGTCGTGATTTGCCGCGTCTGCACATGCGTGTGACATCATTTTGTGCGTCTGCGCATGCGCGAGCGGCGAAATAGAAGTAACCCTTTCCGGTACTTCTGGGTCACCGCGGGACGCAACCTGAAAAAAGTATCTTGAAGCAAACGCAACACGAGGTATGACTGTATTTAATAATTTTCCTTAGAAGCAGAGATGCAAAAAAATGGCTCACGCATGTATCTTTATTTTTTAAAGACCCATAAATGTGGCTCCTAAGGTACATTAACTCAAAGACATCCACAGAAGACAAGTTCCCCTTTCTTGTTCTTTCTCCCTCGGTCATCTGTGCCCTCTGAAGGGTGAGGGACCCTCCTAAACAATTGGATGTGATGTAGGGCCTGCTGATACAGGGGTGGGGAAGTCACCCAAAATTACATGGAGGTCTACACAAGGAAGAGGTGACGGGAGTTGTTTGAACATTATTAATTTAATACTTTAGGATCCAAACTATAGTAAATGAATTTTTCTGTAGTTTTCTTTGCATGTTGGTACTGTAATACTACTGTCCTCTAAAAACTTTTGTATGCAAGTAACTGAATTTTGTCATCTGCTGGTAGTGATATCAGGAAGCTGGAGGAAAAGCTGAAATGGCAGGGCATACCTTGCTTTTTATCTATTTGTTCTGTTCATTCTTTTATAGAAAAGTTCAGATTGCTCTGAATTACGCCATATTGCCAGATCTCTGTATTCAAATTAGTTAGGTTTTTTTGGGATGACTTTCAGTGAGTCTCACCAGCAGCTTGCTCCTAAGTGGAGGAATGAGTAGCCTCTGTATCCAAAGCTTCAAATGGCTCTCATATAGAACCCATGTAACTATTGATATTATAGCTCTATCAGCGTGTTTCGTGCTTTACAAAAGGAGCATACAATCTACAATTTGCTAAGAAGGTTGGGATAAATAAGAAGAATATGCATTTCAATTACATGTTTTTACGCTTACAAATGGGTTGTCTGGCCTTAGTTTTCAAATGCTTTGATTACAAGATTGAGAACTGACTTTGCAGCAGATTTCTCACTTTAGAATTCTGTCATAGACCTTTATTTTGGGGTTTTTTTCTTTGCTTGTAAAGCAAATTTAGTTTGTGCTTATTTTGGATTCTAATTCCTTCCTTTCTTGAGAGAAGAAAATTGCATATTTTTCCTGCGTGCCTGTTTCAGAACTTGCACTGATACCAGAAGAAGCAAAATTCAGTTGTGTTGCTACTGCAGGAGACAGTACAACTAAGATTTAGCATGCACTATTCTGTCACTTAAACTGTTTCAAAAAATGACTTTGTGCCACCTAACACTGGCAGAAACTCTGAGGCAGGTATTTAAGTCTGTGTTTGCTTTCTGATCCCACACTTTATTTTATAATATTGTAATTAGAAAGAACATTTGAAAGGCTTAGATTTATAAGGCAAAATAACGAAGAAAATGTAGTAAATTATTTTTGCATTTTGACTGGAAAGAAAATAGCTTCCAATGTTTCTTAGGTGGGAAAGAAGGGTGGATGATCGTGGCAGAGTTTATTATGTGGACCATAATACAAGAACAACAACATGGCAACGACCTACGATGGAATCTGTCAGAAACTTTGAACAGTGGCAGTCCCAGCGAAATCAGCTGCAGGGAGCTATGCAACAGTTTAACCAACGATACCTCTATTCGGTAAATTTACAAAGTTATGAAACACTTTGAGTTCTTGTTTTTCTCTTTGTCTTCCATGTTTGATACATGTTATATATAGCTACATACTGAGACCATGTTATATATCATGGCTGGGTTCAGATGTATTACAAAGCTATGGTTTCTTGATTGGCTTGTTTGGACATTTGTCCATAGCTTCGTAAACCATCGAGTTCTGACTTACTATCTCCATTGTTTATAATTGTTATTCCAGATTCCCCTGGTTTAGGTATAATGAACAACTCTGGCTTAATGCTGGGGAACTCTGCACCAAAGCTGGTGTTCAAGGGGAAGGGTAAGATGAAGAAGCAGTGCACATTCATGATTCTTATAATAAACCATGCAGCTGTTGTCTTTCACTGAGTGGCCATGGACCAAAGTTTGTTTGGGGCTTGGCAAACCTGGATCTGAAACCACAGTTTGAAACCGATTTTGTAGCTGAAGTTTTCGGTAACGCTGGTTTGCTGTTATGTCTGAATTCAAAGGAGGAATTCCTAGGTGTAGGGTTTCCTAAAGACTTACAGTGCCTCCTTGTTAAGGCTTAGCTTTCAAGCTAGAGCTCTGTAACTTGTGTTCTTGTTTTTTCATTTGTGTCTTCAGAGGTAGCAAACTGGCTGGATCTAGTCATAAGTTAGTTTCACATACATTGTACTGAAATTAATGTGAAAAGTCAGCTTCATTTATTTGAACATGAACGAAGTGCAACTAAACTTAGTCTTGTCCCATTCCTTTTGCAAGTTGATTATGTTATGAATCTATCTGAAGAAGATGAATAACCAATAATAGAACTGTAGCCAGTGTGCCAACTTTTCACTGACGTTCACAGTGCAGAATCTCTGTGGTGATCACTGTGCTTTATGGACAATTCTGAACTGTTTTTATTTAAATCTGAATTTCACTAGACAACTCTGTTGCTTAGATTGTATTGATATTCCAAATTATTTAAACTAGGTGTCTGAGATGCATTTCTTCCCTATGTGCAGATAACCATGTGGGTTTAGAAGAGCAGAGGGTAATTGATCATACAATCTTGAGTATATATATTGTTCTATGGTGGGTACCCACAACAGTTTACAAAAAGTGGAAAAGCCAAGTGATCACCTTCTTGTACAAATGCAGTCCAGATTTAGTCTACTTGTGTTGACCTCGAACATGGGGAGTGTTCTACCTAGTTAGAAGCAAAGTTATCAACAGGCCAGCTGGAATAAAAAAGAGATGAATTACAGTAGACAAGGAGATGACGCCTTCTTTCTATATCACCTTCTCTGTGAAGAAAGCTTGCAAAGTGAATAGTGCTACCTATCACACAGCACATGTTCAGCCTGTCTGTTGTGGAGAAAGAAAGAAAGAAAGAAAGAAAGAAAGAAAGAAAGAAAGAAAGCCACCTGGAAATCTGAAGCTGGAAATGGTAGGATAGAAAGGATGTACAAAAAATTAAAATAAATCATTTAAATTTAGTTGTGAAGAGAAGCTTGTTAAATATAGAAATAGTGTTTTTTATAGACATTTTTAATTTTTTTTAAAAAAAATAGATTATTGTATGTTTTGTCTTATGTCTTCACTAGGCTTCAATGCTGACTGCAGAAAATGATCCACTTGGTCCTTTACCACCAGGCTGGGGTAAGAAATGTAAATAGCTTTGTGAAATAGACACCTATTTATAGTTAACTTTGCTTTAAATGGTACATTTCTATTACAGAAAGGAGAGTTGATTCAAATGATAGAGTGTATTTTGTAAATCACAACACAAAGACAACACAGTGGGAAGATCCACGGACTCAAGGGTATGTTCATGTGTGTTTTCTATTCATAGATTGAGGCTAAAGTAGGTGTAAAGTGATTGGGGTTTTAAAGAAATATATTACGTTTATATTTCCAGCTTACAAAATGAAGACCCCCTCCCTGAGGGCTGGGAAATCAGATACACCAGAGAAGGTGTAAGATACTTTGTTGATCATAATACACGAACAACTACCTTCAGTGATCCTCGTACTGGTAAATCCTCTGTGTAAGTGAGATGTTGATGGAGATTTAAAAATATTTGCATTCATAGTACATAGGAGTAATAGTTTTACTGCTTAGGTAGTAGGCAGTGGATATCGTATGAATTTTGGTGGTGGCTAATTGATTCAATATGTACATGGGTTGTTTGAGGTGTACATGAGTTACACCTTATGAGGTGTGACTTTTTAAGCATTAGATGATATTTTAAAACTGACCTTGAAGCATGAAGCATGTATGCTGCAACCTTTTCACTATATCTGAAGGTAATCTACAAAACTGCTGAGGAGTTGAAAGTGTTGTAAAATCTTAATTTTCTGCTTAGTAAATTTAGCTATATTTCCTTACAGAAATAAAGGACCACAAATTGCTTATGAACGCAGCTTTAGGTGGAAGCTAGCTCATTTCCGCTACTTGTGTCAGGTAATGCTGATCAAATGATAGTTTAAACTTCAATTTGCATTTTGTATTTTTTAAATTTGCATATTTTATTTCATGATTTACTGTCTGTTTGTAGTCAAATGCTCTTCCAAGCCACGTGAAGATCAATGTATCCAGACAAACATTGTTTGAAGATTCCTTCCAACAGGTAAGACAATGTTTACATTATCAAACCTGGTAACTAAAGTAAAAATAGCTAGATTCTTTCCTAACAAATCTTCACTTACCTAGTGTCTAGTAGGAAATAATTTGTGTAATTAGTCTGTATAGGACTGAGTCAACATGTGGGAGGGCTTTTCATTTCAAGGAAAGGATGTTCTGGGGCTACATAAACTGAGGGAAAATATTTGCCTGTCTGTCATGTGGAGGTGGGAGGAAGAATGATTTCCACATTGTCTAGGCAGTGTTATATTTTGAGAAAATGTGGAGCATTACTCAGTTACCTGAAAGGGATAAAAACAAACCCATCTTCATAACCAAGTGTGTGGAGCATTACCCGGTTACCTTGGTAATAAAGATGTTTCCTCCCACTTCACGAATGCAGTGCTGCCCCATTTTCCTTCAGAGATGATCCTATATAGCCATCATTGACTAATTCACCATTTCATGGACTGCATGATCCATAACTGGCTGGGACCATGTACAGTGGTACCTTGAGTTACAAACGCCTCAGGTTATAAACACTTCAAGTTACAAACTCCGCTAACCTGAAAGAGTTACCTTGAGTTGAGAACTTTGCCCCAGGATGAGAACGGAAATCGTGTGCCGGTGGTGCAGTGGCAGCAAGAGGCCCCATTAGCAAAAGCACGCCTCTAGTTAAGAACAGTTTCAGGTTAAGAACGGACCTCCGGAATGAATTAAGTTCGTAACTAGAGGTACCACTGTAGAGAAGAAAGTGACATCTGAAAAACTGTAGAGAGGGAACGAAGTATCTGCATATTAAAAGAGGCAGAAGAAAGATACTTGGGAGAGTTAAACACCGCTTAAATTTTTAATGGATAAATTAGTTTAATTCTATATAAAACCACACCAAATTGTATCAAAATTCATGTGTAATATATTCTACGAAGTTGTTTACTATTTTGCCTTGTATTGTTCAACATTACTTTCATTTGCATTCACCAATTTGTATGCAGATCATGGCTTTAAAACCCTATGACTTGCGAAGACGATTGTACGTTATATTCAGAGGAGAAGAAGGATTGGATTATGGTGGCTTAGCTAGGTAAATTATTAAGAATTTCTCTTGAATTTTTTCTTGTATGTATTTATTGACTAGAAACCTACCTTGCTCCATAACTTTATGGGGTATCTGGAGAAAAAAAGAGAGGTGGGTTATTGAAGTTGCCTGCATGATACAAAACTAAACTAGAGACTGTGCTGGTAAGTAAAGGTAAAGGAACCCCTGACCATTAGGTCCAGTCGTGACCAACTCTGGGTTGCGGCGCTCATCTCGCTTTATTGGCCAAGGGAGCCGGCGTACAGCTTCCGGGTCATGTGGCCAGCAGGACTTAGCCCTTTCTGGCGAACCAGAGCAGCGCACGGAAACACCGTTTACCTTCCCGCCGGAGCGGTACCTATTTATCTACTTGCACTTTGACGTGCTTTCAAACTAGGTTGGCAGGAGCAGGGACCGAGCAATGGGAGCTCACCCCGTTGCGGGGATTCGAACCGCCGACCTTCTGATTGGCAAGTCCTAGGCTCTGTGGTTTAACCCACAGCGCCACCCGCTTTAACAGTTTTCTTATGAGAATATGCTTGCTTATCGAGGTTTTAAGTGTGGTCTGGAAAAAAATCATAGGGGGAAGTGGAGAGGCTTGACATTTAAAATGTAATGAACATGCTGGGAGCAAACGATTGGGGAAATTGAGATGGTTCAGCATTCCTTTTTCTGGTACCAAAACAACTTTGAGCTTTCCCCAAGCAAGTCTCTCCTCTCATAATCTTTGGCAGCAAAGGGGCTTTCTAGGTTTAGGATGAGAGGAAATACAATGAGTTCAAGTCTCCTTTTTGAAATCTTCTCAGTGGCAAATATTTTCTTGAAGCTCAGTCCTCAGCAGTGAAGGAAAACTGCATGCATACTAGGTTTATTCAGAGCAGTTTTATGGAATAGCAAGGGGCTTTTCCTCTGCAAAGGTAGGAGGCATATACCATGGGAAAAGACTCTTAACTGGGCAATTGGGCAGCTTCCGAGACTTTCAGCATCTCTCTCTCTCTCTCTCTCTCTCTCTCTATATATATATATATATATGTTGGAGCTTGCAAGTACCGTATTTTTCGCCCTATAGGATGCACTTTTTCCCCTCCAAAAATGAAGGGGAAATCTGTGTGCGTCCTATGGGGCGAATACAGGATTTCATGAAGCTTGGAGAGCGAGAGGGGTCGGTGCGCACCGACCCCTCTCGCTCTCCAGGCTTCAGGAAGCTATCAGCAAGCCTGGGGAGCCCGCGGGAGTTCCCTCAGGGCTCCCCACGCTGCGGATAGCAGCCTGCAGCCCGGCGCGCGGGGCGCCCTGAAGCAGAGCACCCCGTGCACTGGGCAGACATCCGCAACGTGGGGAGCCCTGCGGGAGTTTCCTCAGGGCTCCCCGCGCTGCGGATAGCAGCCTGCCGCAGCCTGAAGCAGCGCACCCCGCGCTTCGGGCAGACATCGGCCAGCCCCACAAGCTCGGGGGACAGCGGGGAGGCGCAGTGCCGCCATCCCGCTGTTCCCCGACCTGGTTTTGGGGGGGAAATAAGGGAAAAATTTTTTTCCTTTATTTCCCCCCCAAAAAACTAGGTGCGTCCTATGGGACGAAAAATACGGTAGATTGTATCTGTGCACTATACCCTAAATTGTGATTAATCTTAACTTTGGTAAATAAGATTCATAAATTATGGCTTGAAATTGGATTGTTTTAGTTAACTGTGACTGCCATTAGTCTGAAGCAGCATCAGTCACTTCCATGCTTCTCCCAGCTGTGCTGACAGGAAGAGTGTGAGAGTCCAAGGCTCCTTTGGGCCCATTCCCATGACAATAAGCCATGTTTTATTGTTGTGTCCAAATGAGGTCTGTGCATTTTCTGTGTGCAAAGGGGAATCTCTGCTGTGAGCATGCAGCACACTCTTGAAGTGGGGAAATTGATTTTAATTGAATGCATGAGATAGAAGAGAGGGACGCGGGTGGCGCTGTGGGTTAAACCACAGAGCCTAGGACTTGCTGATCAGAAGGTCGACGGTTCGAATCCCCGTGACTGGGTGAGCTCCCATTGCTCGGTCCCTGCTCCTGCCAACCTAGCAGTTCGAAAGCATGTCAAAGTGCAAGTAGATAAATAGGTACCGCTCCGGCGGGAAGGTAAACGGCGTTTCCATGCGCTGCTCTAGTTTCACCAGAAGCGGCTTAGTCATGCTGGCCACATGACCTGGAAGCTGTACGCCGGCTCCCTCGGCCAATAAAGCGAGATGAGTGCTGCAACCCCAGAGTCGGTCACAACTGGACCTAATGGTCAGGGGTCCCTTTACCTTTACCTATGAGACAAAAAGTTGTTGAACTCAGAAATATATAAAGAATCAGAATTCGGAAATTCTGACAACAGCCAATGGATGATAACTCCAGATTATAAAGACTTCCTAGAAAAAAGGATAAAAACTGTTATTGGGTGATTTACCATTTTCTATATGTTAGTAACTTGGGGGATCAGATTAAGGTTGCAAATATTGAAATGTTGGGCCACATTTCAGGGCTTTTCGCTTGTGTGTATTATATAATACTGCCAAATCAAATATTCATGTAATACTAGACAGTTGAATGCCAGGTTGGGAAAGAAACGTAAGAAGTACTTTGAAAGCTTTTCCTGCAGGCTTTCACCCAGCAATGGGAAACCACTTTTTTCAGTTTAAAGCCATATTGTCTGTTCAGCTGGGTGATTGCCTGCAGTAAATTGTTTCAAAGCATTCTTCATTACCTTTGACATAAGGCTGTATCTTATATATTTAATGTCAATTTTTATGAATGCTTGGAGACACCAGTGTTAGATTTTTGTGTTTTATTTATTGTAAATTTTTGTAGAGAATGGTTCTTCTTGCTTTCCCATGAAGTGCTGAACCCTATGTACTGTCTATTTGAATATGCTGGAAAAAGCAACTACTGCCTACAGATAAATCCAGCATCAACAATAAATCCAGATCATCTTTCATATTTCTGTTTCATTGGACGGTTTATTGCCATGGTGAGTTTGATCATTTTTTGTTTCAAGCTGTATGTTTTTCTTTCTGGAGTGTTTCGTATTTGAGTACACATGGCTGTCTGTCATACTTGGATTTCATTCACCAGCAATTCAATCAAGTATTTCTCTGAATGGTTATAACAAGCATGTGAAGAAGAGATTGGTACATTTTCTATCATTGTCCTAGACTCTAGGACCCAGAGGTTGAGTTCATTTGTTTTTTAAAATATGTTTTGCTTATTTCAAAAAAGGTATATACCTCTTGATTGTAAAAAAATCTCAGTGGTTTACAAAAATAAAAAAATTAAAATACTACCACTAAAAATGATTAACAACAGTTTAAAACGTTCAGAAAATTAAAATCCGCAATAAACTAAAAGCATAATTAAAACACCCATGAACATTCTAGGTATCAGGATAGACTTTTCTAACAAAAATGTTTTTAGCGCCGAAAAAAAGCACAGTGAAGGTGCCTGCCTGATATCAACAGGCAGGGAGCTACAAAGTGTTGGTGCTGCCACACTAAAATATTGATTTCTTACAAATGTGGAATGGGTATTACGTGGCATGTGTAACAGTAGTTCCGCAGGTTGAAGCAGTCAAGTAAGCGTTTATGGCGTAAGGAGATCTCACAGCAAACTGGTTCCAGACCTTTGGAACAAAGGCTTTTTAGAGAAGTTAAAGAACCACATACACTGCTCTGGGCATGATTCATTATAATTTAATATTGATAAAGACCCAGCATTATACTAGATGCAGTGGTGCATTTGAATTTAAGAGGTACTCGCCAAAGTGAGTGAAGGGATAATGGAATGACAAAGGAGATTCAATGAAAGTGAAAAGCAGTGCATATTGTATTTTTTTTTGCAGAAGAGACCAAATATATTTACTGAGGCTTCTAAATTAAATTCTAAATTAATTGTAATTACCTAGCAATGAAATATTGGGGTCAGAACTGAAAATTTGCTGAAAATATCAGCCCAGTATGCCACATCAGCAAAACAGGAATTCATAGTGCATTCCTATTCCTGTCTCCTCAGATAAGTATATGTAGGATTGCAGCTTCAGTATAAGGAGGTTCAGTCATACCTTGGTTGACTAACGCCTTGTGATTCAAACGTTTTGGCTCCCGAACACCGCAAACCTGGAAGTGGGTGTTCCAGTTTGCGAACGTTCTTTGGAACCCAAACGCCCGGTGCGGCTTCCGATTGGCTGCAGGAGCTTCCTGCAGCCAATTGGAAGCTGCGCCTTGGTTTCTGAACGTTTTGGAAGTCGAGGTACCACTGTATAAGGGAAAGGCTGAAAATAAAAGAGTAAGTATGTTGCAGTTATGCAGCTCTGTAGTGCCCCCATATTAATAAAACCACTCTGAGTGCCTGATGTCAGAGTCACTCACAATTAACATGTGTTTAACTTAAGCAATCTCAAATTTATGCATTTGGAAGACTGGCCAGTTGAAATCACACAAATTAAATGCATGGAAGGCGGTGAGCTTAAAAGCTCTTTTTGTGCAGGGTTTTCCTGGCATGGAAATAACTTTTAAACTCTCCGCCTTGCTTACCAGGCTCTGGGAGGCTCTCATGAGATCTCAGATGGGTCCAGTAGAGCCTAGTAAGCAAGTCTGAAAGCTTAAAAGCTCTCTGTCGCCTTGTTGCAAGAAGTTGTTTTGACTATTTCAGCTTTACTTGCTATCCCCAGAACGTAACTCCCACATAAGATGCAAGTGATCTGTACAGAAAATGGAAATAAAGGAACCAGAGGGATTGAACAAGTTCCTTAAATGCTTAAGGAATTGGACATTTAGCTTAGGAACATGGGGCAAATCCCATAGAGTAGGGGCGAATAACCTGTGTTTAGCATCTATTGTCTTTGGCCATGTGAGGGCTTATGGGAATTATGAGTCCAACAATATCAAGAAGGCCAGAGTTTCCCTACTCCTACTACATTTTTACATACTTAGGAGTAATATGCAAATTTAAAAAAGCAAATTCATAATTGCACTATGGAAATGAGAAATCACACAATACTGTATAGAAAATGTGTTTTGTAGCATTCCTTTGTTCTAATCTACTTGAAAGATTTGACTAGGAAACAATCTTTGATAATTTCTCTGGAGCTTCTTGGGACAATCTGAAAGCCCCGTGGTGGCAACATGTTGAATTTGCATTATGTAATCTTTCTCTCTGCATTTGGCAGCTAATCACATTTATGTTCCTATGCACATTCTTATAACAGAACTCTTTCATTTTAAAAGTTATCACCGTATTTATTTTTCATCTCATTCATTCTCTTCAGGTTAGACACCTCAATGTACTGTATATCCTTAATTGGCCAAACATTTTACTGTACTGAGCAGTAGACTCATCTAAATAATTCATGTAATGAGCATCTGGCTGCAAGACTTTGATGTGCTCTGCTAGTTTAGTCTGCATTTGAAGGGATATTACTCTGATAATGAGAATCATGTTATCTTCTGGTTTATTGATTTAGAGTGTTTATTTCATTGGTATTAGTTTCCCCTAAGATTACTATTTTCTATAAACAGTCACCACTTTTCAGAGTGATGCACCTGAAGCTGAAATACTGAATTGTTGTTACTTAAATCCTTAACAGGCATTGTTTCATGGCAAATTCATTGATACTGGGTTTTCCCTGCCATTCTACAAGCGCATGTTAAATAAGAAACTCACAATAAAGGATTTGGAATCTATTGATACTGAATTTTATAATTCCTTAATTTGGATAAGGTTTGTAAATCTTTTCAGAAGTTCACTATTTTTTCTGTCATATTAGTAAAGTGATTATATTTCATTTATCTTTGGTTAATTTTCCTCTTTAGGGACAACAACATTGAAGAGTGCAACTTAGAAATGTACTTCTGTGTTGACATGGAGCTTCTAGGAAAAGTTACCTCGCATGAGCTGAAATTAGGAGGCTCAAACTTACTTGTAACTGAAGAGAACAAAGAAGAATACATTGGGTATGGTGCGCATTTATATATATATATATATGTATATTAAAAGACTGTCAAACATTTTTCTTGTAACTTTTTCATCACTATCAATGCAGAAATTCACATTCTGTTAGCAGCGGGAAGCTCTTCCCTCCGCAACCTTCTGGGCACGGGGGTGGGAGGGACCTCTGCAAGGTTGGAATACTCTGTCAAGCAGAATGGGATGAGGTGTGGGGCCCAGGAGAAATTGCCCAAAGTTTGACAGCAATATATCTGAGCAGAGCAAGTATTGCTGTTTAATAGGTGTGTGGAAGATGGAACATCAGCTAGTGCTAGTCGTTAATTAGTATTAGTACTTTCCTGATTTTCAAAGTGAAAGAAATGTGGGTAGGTAAACAAATACATGCTACTATAATAGTACACTAAAGATTTCAGCAGTTTTTCATAACTTTGTGCCAAGAATATACATACATATGTGTGTGCATAAACACATACCTGCATGTATACATAAATAAATGTGTTTCATTTCTCTCTCTCTCTCTCTCTCTCTCTCTCTCTCTCTCTCTCTCTCTGTGTGTGTGTGTGTAGAGAGAGAGAGGGGGGGGAGGGGAGATCTTGTATTAGATCTCAAAGGCTTGCTTTTGAGATGGCTTAATGTGCATTTTCTCACAGAGCTTTCATAGTGAGAGTCCAGCCCATAAACTTCCAATAATACATACAAAAAAATTGGATAGACGTCCATCTAGGAGTAAAGTATTGGTAAGAGGATATATGAGACTGTTCTAGTTACAATGTGAAAATAAATAAATCTGGAGTTTCTGGAGCTTATACAAATGTGGAATTAGTGTAGCAGAGTATAATGTTTGCAGCTTGTTTTTAAATAAAGGATTCCCCTTTTAGAACTCTAAACTTCTGTTTCAGCCTAATGGCAGAGTGGCGGTTTTCACGAGGAGTACAAGAACAAACCAAAGCTTTCCTTGATGGGTTTAATGAAGTTGTTCCCCTTCAGTGGCTGCAGTATTTTGACGAAAAAGAGTTGGAGGTAATTTTGATTCAAATTTATTTATTTATTAACAAGAAATTTGTGGTGCAGTGGTTTAACTGGGCAAGAATCTTTGATACTAATAAGAGGAAAAATAGTACAAGCAAATGTTTATGTCCGTGTTTGACTAAGGCACAAATAAATAGGCAGGCCTCAAAGTGCTGTGAACATTAGAAAACTTTTAGCTTTCATATTCAGTATGTTCACATAATTAAAGAAGAAACATAATTAAAACAAAACAATTAAAAATAATCTCAGATGAGGAAAACATAGAGAAATATATAGATTTAATTACAGGTATGTCACGTATTAGGGACGCAGGTGGCACTGTGATCTAAACCACAGAGCCTAGGGCTTGCCGATCAAAAGGTCGGTGGTTCGAATCCCCTCGACAGGGTGAGCTCCCGGTGCTCGGTCCCTGCTCCTGCCAACCTAGCAGTTCGAAAGTACGTCAAAGTGCAAGTAGATAAATAGGTACCGCTCCGGCGGAAAGGAAAACGTCGTTTCTGTGTGCTGCTCTGGTTCGCCAGAAGCGGCTTAGTCATGCTGGCCACATGACCCGGAAGCTGTACACCGGCTCCATCGGCCAGTTAAGCGAGATGAGCGCCACAACCCCAGAGTCGTCCGCAACTGGACCCAATGGTCAGGGGTACCTTTAGCTTTACCTTTATATCAGGTATTGCTCTTTGAAATGTACATATGGTTGTACATTCTCTTGCATTTTGTGACACCAGTACATCTCAAAGCTGCTCCACTTTTCAGTAAGCAAGTTATACAGTTTCTGCCTTCCTTCACTCATATAACGTCCCTTATTGACCATATGGGCTGTCTCCCTGATTCTTGCTATGGAATCTTCTAATGTGGGAGTAGCAAACACACACACACACACACACACAGAGAGAGAGGGCATATTGCTGTGCAGCTAGCTCTTAACCAGTTCCTTAACAACTAATAAGACCAATTCTTTTAATGTATCCTTAAAAATATGATGACTGTATTTGTTAGTGAATCATATTTTGTTGAAAGCCTCATCTCACTTTTTCAGAATCTTTATTTGGGGCAAGACAAGAAAATATCAAGCATGTCAGTATCTGCTGTTCTGCTTCAGGATCTTAAGCTGCTACAGTGCTAAATCATGTGGTCTTTTTACAGGTCATGCTTTGTGGCATGCAAGAAGTTGATTTGGCAGACTGGCAAAGGAACACTGTTTATCGTCATTATACAAGAAACAGCAAGCAAATAATGTGGTTCTGGCAGGTATAATATATTCTTGTTGAAAAAGTCAGCAGATGTGAAATTATTACACATTGGTACGGTTTTTATTTTAGAAATAAAGCCAAAGTTTCTTCCTGGGCTTGTGTGTAACTCCCTCCTGGAAATTAGTACAGTGGTACCTTGGTTTGCAACTGCTTTGGATTGCAACCATTTTGGATTAAAACCACGTCAAACCCGGAAGTGTGTGTCCCTTTTTTTGGATTACAACCCATTTTTGGGGGGAGGCCCCATTGGTGAAAGCGTGCCTTGGGTTACAACCTGTTTTGGTTTACAACTGGACCTCCGGAACGGATTATGGTTGTAAACCAAGGTACCACTATATATGGCCTTAGCATTACAACCTGGCTTAATTAGTTTTTAGCATTTTCTGGATCTAGGCAGTAGAAGTGTCTGGCACGCAGTTTTAACTCCCCAAGCCTTGATTATATTCTAACACTTATTGGATCCATGAATTTAGAGAGGTCTAGCACCCCTGAGCTCATAACACTAATTATATAAACACATAGTTGATGTATTCTTATTTGCTTTGGGGTGTTTCATGGGAAGCAGTTCAGAAATGAAATGAAATTAGGAAACCAGTTTTAAAATGTAATGCAAAGCTCTAAAACTATAGGAGTTTGCTTGGTTTAGGAAAGTTGGGATCAAAGTGAAATGTAATTTTTAATAGGAATTACTTCTGATAGACAAGCACAAAGTTAGCTCTTAACCAACTGACATTTCAAAGTAATAAAATAAACTTTAAATTTCTGTTAGTTTATAAAAGAAGCTGACAATGAAGTTCGCATGCGACTGATGCAGTTTGTCACTGGTACTTGCCGATTACCACTGGGCGGATTTGCTGAGCTCATGGGTAAGAAAACGTAATATACTGCAAAGTGTGTGTAATACACAGTAACATTCCCTGGTCCTTTTAACCTGCATTTTCTCCCAATTATTGAAATATGGTATCATTAATATCTACCCTGCTGTTAACAAAAATATCATTTTAACCTTTAATTTTATTTTTTTATTACTCAGGAAGTAACGGTCCTCAGAAATTCTGCATTGAAAAAGTTGGCAAGGAAACCTGGCTACCAAGAAGTCACACATGGTGAGTTGTTGTAACAGAGAGTTCCTTGTTATCTTACATTTTGTTCTATAATATGGTTCTTTAACGTCAGCCATTCTTTGCAAGGGTTTCTTACCTTTTGGGGCTCAGGGACACATTGGGAATTTTCAAAGTGCTGTGGGCACCATCTCTTGCTTCTTTCCCCTATTCTACAGATCACACTCCCTACCCCAACAGATAGCAGTAAGCGAGTGTGCACACACACATTCTCTACTTTTCCATAGGGTCTCAGTGAAAATTGGACCCAGTAGAGTTAAAAAGAGTTGTCTTTCATTTGCATGATTTTCACATGCAAAAAACCTACCATCAGATTGAAATTTACATTGAGTAGATTGCATAATAAAAATCACAGATTTATTATTATTAATTAGATATTTTTTTCTGACCAAACTGCGGGAGGTAGTGGAGGACAGAGGTGCCTGGCGTGCTCTGGTCCATGGGGTCACGAAGAGTCGGACACGACTAAACGACTAAACAACAACAACAACAACAACAACAACAACAACAACAACAAAATTAGATTTTTATACAGCCCTTTATCAAAAGTTCTCATGGCAGTTCACAAGATAAAAGCACAAATAAATAAATAGATCCAATGGTTATCAGCACCAACGCACAGATAACAAAGATAATAACAAAACCGCCAACATATGACAACAAATATGTAAATATTTGAGGATATTTGTATCCTCTCTTATGTTTCCCTTTTTGGCCAAGGACAGTCAACCAGATGTTTCCATCTTTTGTTCATTTTTTACACTGCAGAACTCAAGGGCAATATCAGCCTATGGACAATCAATCTGAATCTGTAAACTGACTATGTATTTTAATCTAAGTAGACATATCAAACATGGTCTGCAAACTGGCTATTTATTTTCAGCTTAACATGGGTATTTATGAAAAAATTACTTGCTTGTAATCAAACAGCTGTGATTGATATGGTCCTGTGAAAGATGTTTTAAATGGGATGTAGCGTCTGATTCCCCCCCTCTTCTCTCCTAGTTTTAATCGTTTGGATTTACCGCCTTATAAAAGCTATGAACAGCTAAAAGAGAAGCTGCTTTTTGCAATTGAAGAGACAGAAGGATTTGGACAAGAATAAAAAACAAGTTCAAGGCAAAGTGAAGTTTTGTTGTAGCAGGCTGGAGCAACAAAATTGCACAGTTAGTGGTATATAAGCTGTTTCTTCTGTACAGTGATTTTTCTGGAACTCTAAAAAATGTTCTCCGTTCTTCCACAAAGATATGCAAAACAGTTTTACCTTCTCTACTTTATTTATTTTCCCCTCAAAGACTGGCCAGAATAAAATTGAACATGAAAGACTTTATTTAAAAAAATGTGTATATAAATACACACTAATGAGCTCTAGTTTTATAGAGCTGTAAACTTATTAAACATCACAGCCATTCAGAAGAGTCAGGAGTATCTTTCTTGGTTTTGTTCAGAAAATGTGCAGACTGCTCTGTATTCTTCTCACTTATGCAACATCTCTAAGGGTTATTTCTATTGCATGGCTGTTTTAAAGGTGTTAAAAGGCTTAGGCCAAACACATCCTTGCTATGTAGAAAAATGCTGCTGGCTTTTTGAAATGATAGAATGTGATATTCTGTCAGCTGAATTAAAAAATAATAATTGTAATAGCTGATAACCCAACTTCTGTGTAGCCGAGGTCATAAAGCCTTTATTACTTGCACAAGAGTAATGTACAATAAGATGAATGTGATTGTTAAGACATTGGTGCC